>NW_017304620.1:344710-363896 GCF_001594115.1 Trachymyrmex septentrionalis
CACACACATGCGCACGCGCGCGCACATTCATATTCGTATATACGTTCATCAAAATTTTGACGTTATGTTATACGATTTTGTTTAAATTCACAAATTATTATATTCATTTTACATAAGTTTGCGACATTATGGTATTTCATCTTTGTTTAACTTCACAAATTATTATAAAAGTTAACTCAATATGTACAACTTTGCGACACTTATTAATAATAGTTATAATTCTTATTAAGAGCATTTTACGCTCTTTAATTTTAGTTAAACGACGATGTATATGATAATTATGTTCCGAAAATCCATTTTACAAATATGAACGAAAACTTCTCTATTTGCGAGCCCTGTACGTATTGGTCTCATACCGCGTTTGCTGCTCGAAATAGCGTAAAAGGCAAATGCAATACAATCCATCAGTACAGTATCAGTACAGCAGCAACTAAAATAAGAGTTTTGAAATAAAAGTTTTTATATAACAACAATAACAATAATAGTAATAATAATAGTAATAATAATAATAATTGACAAACTGCTTGCAAAATCAGTCCCAAATATTTTTATAGTGTATAAAGGTATGCACAAAATACTTTGGACAATTAAAAACAAAGCATTAATAAAGAAATTATCATTTTTATAAAATATCATGCATTTAATTTTGGTCTTTGGTAAAAACAGTTACTTGCAACATAGTGAAAAAAAAGATATTGAATCAACAGTAATTTCACACGAATCAAAAATAGTTTTGTGTTTTAGATAAACTATTCTATTTTCACGCAATGCTTCAGAATTTTCTGAATTTTTGAGTTGCCTAACTTTCCTGTTAAGTGTCTGGGCGTACATCATGTTGCCATGATAGAAAAAAATCGAAATCAGTAATATCCATGATAACAAAGCCTCTGGAATTTTAAAAGGGCATAAATATGCAAAACAGTATGTACTGACAACTATATGTGTGAAAGATAAAACTCTCAAATTAATGAAAATAATCACAGTGACGTAGGTATATGAATTATAATAACTGCAACATACATACATACATATACTATTTGTTATTTTATTTAATTACTTTACAAACCGCGATAAGATAATGCGTGGAACTCTATTTTAATATTAAATTGTGCAGAATAATATTGATAATCTTGTTGAACATTCCGATTTACATTTTCAATAATACAGATGTGTTTAACTCCTTACTATTAATATACATTAATAATATAATCTTTTTTTTATACATATTTTGTAATTTAATTATATGGTACATTGCGAGAGACCACAAAATTGTAGAGGATCTCTAAATTATGGATTGTAATTAGTACAGTAATGATATTCTTCATAAAAATGTTGAAAACAAAAATACTCGCCACACTATGCACAACGCATAAAAGCCTTCTTCCACAAATACTACATTTGGGTATATGCTTTTTATTTTTGAAATAATTGAAATCTACAGGGTTTCGAAATTCGCCGGTATGTGTTGTTAAATAGCCATTTTTAAACCAAGCATATTGGAAGAGATTTTTGAATCTAGGCGAAGAAAATTGGTTATGATTGCAGTTTAATTATGTTATTACGCGAGTGTAAATTAATATCTTTTTCTTGAAGAATTACATTATCGGAAAACGTTTGCACAAAATTCTTTCAAATCCTAAAACTAAACATATCTAAAGGTTGAATAAAGCCTGTCGTTTTTTTTGGAATAATCATAAATTTTACTTCTTTTTCTTCAGGAATGTATTGTTCCAGCTGACTCGGACAGTGCCCTGTCCACGAGTCGAGTACAAGCATGTTTTTACGGCCAATATTCGGAAGGTTGTATCTAATAAAGTGCATGATTTACACTTCACTAAACCATGTCTTGAAATGTTCCGTTGTAAGTTTTCCTGACTTCGACGATTTAATGTAAATATTAACTGGGCGGAAGAGTTTTCTGCACCCGTGGTCTAAATGTTTCTGTAGATTCTTTCAACACTATATATAGTGGTGAAAGAAGAGATCCACTTGCCGAAATAATCAATATGATAGTGTAACTATGTGTTGTAGAAGATACCGATTGAACCATTGCTTCAACTGTTTTTGTTCCTGATTTCGCTAATGTTCGCCCAGAATGTATTTCAAGGTTAAAACTATTCCCGTCTGCATTATAAATTTCTTCAACTCCGATAGCTGGGATGTTAGATCTTACATTTAAAACAAACGATTGTGCGACATCTTTTAGATTGCCAATATTTTCAAGTGTAAATTGAGTTCTGAATGTTGTTATCTCGCGGGAAATAATTTTGTGCACATTCTTGAATTTCCAAATCCACCATTTACTTGCTTTAAATTCGGGTAAGTCAACTTGGTCCTTTGCCTCCAAGGCCCATAATCGTAAATTCATGTCATGAATAATAGATCTTCTATCATAACCTTCTTTAAACTTTTGCAATACGTATTCTGTAATAAATGCGAATTTATCTGCATTTGTTCCACCTTTCTGTACACTTGTCTCCCACCTGTATAGTTGATTTAAAGATTTAACCTTGCGAAACTTGGACTGTTAAATCTTTTTACGGGCCTTTTTTCCATCCTTTCAAAATTGAACAGCTTTTCTTTTATAACTGAAGTCGATTTTGCCACCTTTGTTATCAATAATGCGTTCTTCAGGTTCAAAACTATCTTTATCTTCTTCTTTTTCTGCAGCCGTAATATACTCTACAACTTGTACTCTATGTGGTTCTGATGGATCGATAAAATCCAGAACGTAATCAATGTTCTAATAATAATAATACCGAACGAGTATTTTGAACATTTTGTAGAATGTCGCGAATTTCAGTATGTATTTCAATTTCAAATGGTGTTATAGGTGTTTGTGTTATATTTGCAATTTGAAATGTAGTTGCTAACATATTTATTACGTTTGCAAAATTAAATAACGTCATTTTAAAGAGAATTCTGTCAAGCAATTAACAGAATGGTGACTGATTGTTATCACAAATAAAACTGGGAATAGTACTTGCTCGGATATATTTATATGAATCAAAATATACGATTACATAAACTTATTTACGAATAGATGTTGCACAAATAGATTATTAATTGCATAATCTTATTCCGTTGATAGTCCAATCTGTGCCCTACAAAACACTATATATCTTTCATTTATCGTATGGTTTGCAAAATAGTCAAGATTATCAATATGACACGGTGTCATTTAACGTTAAAATATGAAGTTTTTTGCAACATTTTATTTATTGTGCGATTTGCAAATCAAATGTATATTAATAATAATTAATTGTAAGTATAATATATATCGCTTTATATGAACTATTTTAATAATCAAACATAGTAAAACTGACTTTATAAATTCAACGATTTGGTTTGTTTAAACAAGAATTTCTTTAAATACAAAAATTGATTATAATTGTTTCATTAATAGTGTTATTGAATTAATAAAATTATTTTTAATAAAATAATAAATATTGGATCCACAATTTCAATGTTCCATATTTATTCCCTTTTAAAATTCCAGAGGCTTCGTTATCATGGACATTACTGATTCCGATTTTTTTTTGCCATGGCGACATGACGTACGCCCAGCCACTTAAAAGGGAAATTAGGCAACTTAAAAATTCAGAAAATTCTGAAGCATTGCGAAATAGAGTAATTCATCTAAAACACAAAATTATTTTTAAGTGCGAAATTACTGTTGATACAGTATCTTTTTTTTCACTATGTTGCAAGTAGCTATTCTTAAGACCAAAATCTGATGCATGATATTTTATAAAAATGATAATTTCTTTATTCATGCTTTATTTTTAATTGTCCAAAGTGTTTTGTGCATATCTTTATACACTATAAAAATATTTGAGACTGATTTTGCAAGCAGTTTTTGACAAACCATTATTACTATTATTATTATTATTATTGTTAATATTCTTGAAGCTTCCACGGGTGCTTTCTATAAAAGTTATATGTTTCGCGAGTTTCCTCCGTGTTCAGATCCATTCTTGAAATGCCAACATTTCGTGAATCTTACAATCCACTTTATCAGGACGAAGAGCAGCCTGATACTAAGCTGTTCCCCCGGGCCGTTCCTTTTTTATAGTACTTGTTGGAGTGGTGAGGGGGGGGGGGAAGAAGAGAATTGTTGGTAAGGGAGGGAGAAAGAGAGGGGAAGAGGAAATTGGTTAGTCTTCAATAACCGGGAGAATGGTTTTTCATATTTTATTTATGTTGTATTATCTCTATTTAGATTGTTAGAATGTTTTTCTCTATGGCTTCTCTATACTTTCTTGGAAAGTATAAAGTCATGTTGGCTATTGTGTTGTTTTATCAAACAATATTTGATGTCCTGTTTCGATGTTGTGTTCTGATAATGCGACTGCGATGACGTGTTTTAGCCTGACAACACATTGGTATTCTTTTATCCGTAGGTTCACCATTCTCTCGGTTTCTCCTTGCCCGCAGGAACAAGGTATTTTGTATACTCCTGCGGAGCTGAGTGGAGGTCTTCGATTTTTAGGATTTCTTAAGATTTGTTCCATCTTTTTGGGTGGTTTAAAGATAGTTCGGATATTGTGTTTGTTTAATATCCTGCCAATCCGATTTGTTGTTCCTTTGACATATGGGAGAATGTCGACTAGTTGATAATCCTTTCGACTAGTTGTTTGTCAGAGATCGTTGTCTTGTTTGTAAGTTTATTGATTGTTTTAATTATATCTTTTTTGTCGTGTCCGTTTTTCTGTAAAGCTAGTTTTAAGTGGTTGAGTTCTGTTTGTAGATGTTCTTTGTCAGAGATGGTAAAAACTCTATGTACAAGTGAGTTGATTGCAGACTGTTTCTGTGATGGGTGATGGTGCGACTCGGCATGTAGGTATCTATCTGTGTGTGTTCATTTTCTGTACACTTGATGACCTAAGGTACCGTTAGCTTTCTTAGAGACAAGAACATCTAGGAAGGAGAGTTTTCTGTTTTCTTCTGTATCTATAGTGAAGTGGACATTTGGATGTTGATTGTTAAGAGAAATAAGGAAATTACGGAGTTCGGCTTTGCCGTGTCTCCATATCACGAATGTGTCGTCTACATAACGGAACCAAACTTCTGGTTTCTTAGGTGTTTTTCTGAGGGCCTTTTTTTCAAAATGCTCCATGAAGATGTTGGCGATTACAAAAGAAATAGGAGAGCCCATTGCCGCTCCTGAAGTTTGTTCATAAAATTGATTGTTATAGGAGAAGTAAGTGATTGTTAAGCAGTGCTCTATTAGTAGTGCTCTTCGCCCTAAGTGGACTGCAAGATTCACGAAACGTTGGCAAGAATGGATTTGGACACGGAGGAAACCCGCGAAACGCATAACTTTTAAAGGGTGTCCCAAAATTAACGCAAGATTTGAATTAAATAGAAAACACAGTTTTTAGTCTTTTGATTGTTATTTTTTTATTGAATCATAAAGTACATAGGATAGGGTTATTTGTGGAATAACATATCGGGCAAATGGCCTCCACGGCTTTGCATGCACATACGCACTCGTTTGTCGAAATTTTCCATGACCATTTTGCATAAATGTGGCTGAATTTCGTTGATGCAGCGTTGAATCTCCTCCTTTAATGCACGGGTGGTTGTGGGCTTGTTGACATAGACCTGTGATTTCAAATAACCCCATAAAAAGAAATCTAATGGTGTTAAATCACACGATCTAGGGGGCAATTTTGGCGATTAACAAAGCCATCAAGGTGAAAATGTGCTTCATCGCTTAGGATGATTTTGCTCGAAAAATCAGCATCCATTTGTTGATGATTCAATAATCCATTCAACGAACTCATTTTCACTAACCCTAAACTATCAGCTGTTAAATTGTTTTTTTTTGGGTTGCCAACACTTTACTGCACAAATGGCGGCAAATTCAAATCTTGCGTTAATTTTGGGACACTCTTTATATAGAAAGCACCCGTGGAAGCTTCAAAAATATTATTAAATACCTCTACGAGGAGAGTATCCTTGCTAAAATAAACACTTCCAGCAAACTCAGGCCTTCCCTAGCCCAGAAATCTATCAAATTACTATCAAATTTGGCATTCCTAAAACGCTGCAGGGATAAAAACATCATCCCAAAGTTCCTACTACTTAAGGACCATCTAGGAACTCACAAATCCAAAAACATCCTTCATAAAACTCATTCTCAAAGAACGCATCCACTTTACTAAGTCACAAATAGCCTAGATCTCCCATAAAACCTTTAAACTCCATCTGTTCCTATCCGCCATGTTGCGGCATGATATCTGGCAAACCTTAGATCGTATTACATACGAACAAGCTATGATGACACACACACAATCCTCTGAAAGACAGAAACAAAAATACATAAACCTTGTATCTCACAAAAATCCACAAACCTGTCTACTTAACGTCAAGAACCTATCCAAAAAAGACTTGTCTCAAGACATTTGCGCTTGCCAAAGGCCCTAACTTTGCAGTGGCACCTAGAAAGATTCCAAAGGAAGAGATTATCAGCCAAATAGAGTCAACCATCTACCGACTCCCATCAGAATAAGCAGATAATATCCTCAGACAAGTAATATTCTTTCCAAAACCAAACCCCCTCCACTTAACACCACTAGACAAGAGCGGTTGGCTCTCCAAGACCTTAACAGGGACACAGACATCATCGTGCTTCCAGCCGACAAAGGCAACACGACAGTAGTCATGAACACATCAGACTATAAGAAAAAGATGAAGAATCTTCTTTTGGACAAAGCATACAAAAAGCTTATCAAAGATCCAACTAATACAATCGCACAAAACACCAAGATCCTAGTGGAGAAAACAAACATTCCCAGTAAAACCAAATCAACATTAAAACCTACAAATACTCTTCCAAGACTGTATGGACTAATACAAGTACACAAACCAAACAACCCCCTCAGACTGATTGTCAGCGCCATACACTTCCCGACGTACAACTTATTCCGCTTCCTAGCATAACACTACAACCCTTCACTAGAAAATCCGAATCACACATAACCAATTCAACGGACTTTATAAAAAAGATCCAACAAATTCGACTACGTCCCACAGACCTGCTTGTACCAGGTGTACAAGTATGAAACGCGGATTTAAAAAAAAAACATGTTAAATTCGGAAGAATGATAAAAAGAGCTTTATTCAAAGTATGCTTCATTGCTAGTTACACATTTTTCCCATCTTTCGAGCAATTTGTGGATACCACGCCAGTAAAAATTTTCCCCCTTTGCCGCGAACCATTCACCGAGCCACTTTTTCACATCTTCGTACGAACCAAAGCTCTGCTCAGCAAGTGCGTGACCCATCGATGCAAACAAGTGATAATCGGAAGGAGCCAAGTCTGGTGAGTAAGCCGCATGGGGTAGAACTTCCCAGCTGAGTGCTTCCAACGTGTCGCGAACCGGTTTTGCCGTATGTGATGGAGCATTGTCATGAAGAAAAATGACTTTGTGTTGTCTCTTTTGGTATTCTGGTCTTTTTTCAAGCAGCGAACGGTTCAAATCGATCAATTGTTGTTGGTAGCGTCCAGCATTAACCGTTTCACCAGGTTTTAACAGCTCATAATAGACCACACCCTTCTGGTCCCACCAAACACAGAGCATCGTCTTTCTGCCAAAGCGATTCGGTCTTGCGGTCGATGTGGATGGTGCGCCTGAGTCTACCCATGATTTTTTGCGCTTGGGATTCTCAAAATAAATCCACTTTTCATCCCCACTAACGATACGATGCAAAAACGATTTCCTTTTGTATCGTGCAAGCAAAATTTCATACGTGTTTTTGCGCCTCTCCATCTGCCTGCCGTCCAACTCATGCGGTATTCATCTTCCGATCTTCTGAATCTTTCCCATCTCTCGTAGGCGATTGGAAACAGCTTGTTGACTAACGCTCAATTGCTCTGCGAGTTGTTTTTGTGTTTGTGAATCATCTTCGTCCAACAATGCTTGCAATTCCACATCTTTGTACCTTTTTAGCGGTTTTCCGTGTTCCTTGTCTGTAACATCGAAGTCACCACTTTTAAAACGCCGAAATCATCGTTCACACGTATCTTGCGATGGAACATGTTCACCATAAGTTTCTCGAAGTAATCGGTATGATTCAGCAGCAGTTTTCTTCAAATAAAAACAAAAAATTAATGCTATCCGCGAATGTTCTTTGTTTGGTATAAATTTCGACATATCGAACACAGCAATACAACACTATGCAAACACTTTTTCAATTTATCACTCGTGCGCGTCTGACACTTGTTGATGGCACTTCAAAATGGCATAACAGTCAAATCTTTATACCACACACTGCATTGATGCGCCATCTGTTTTCTCAAATCCGCATTTCATACTTGTACACCTGGTAAGTTTTGATGTAGAATCCCTTTTCACACAAGTTTCAATAAAAGACATGTTACACATAATAAAAGTTTCACATATGGTAAAGTCCCCTCCGATCTCATCCCACTAATAGAGCATTGCTTAACAACCACTTACTTCTCCTATAACAACCAATTTTATGAATGAACTTCAGGCGGTAATGGATTCTCTTATTTCTCCTGTAATCGCCAACATCTTTATGGAGCTTTATTTTGAGAAAGAGGCCCTCAAATAAACATCTAAGAAATCAGAAGTTTGGTTCCAATATGTAGACGACACATTCGTGATACGGAGACACAGCAGAGCCGAACTTCGTAAATTCCTTATTTTCCTCAACAATCAACATTCAAATATCCACTTCACTATAGATAGAAAAAAACGTAAAACTCCCCTTCTTAGATGTTCTTGTCTCTAAGAAAACTGACGGTACCTTAGGCTATTAAGTGTACAGAAAACCAGCACACACAGATAGATACCTACATGCCGAGTCGCATCATCACCCATCACAGAAACAGTCTGCAATCAAATCACTTGTACATAGAGCTTTCATCATCTCTGACAAAGAACATCTACAGACTAAACTCAACCACTTAAAACTAACTTTTCTTCCAGAAAAACGGACACAACAAAAAAAAAAATTAAAACAATGAATAAACATACAAACAAGACGACCTCTGACACACGACCAGACAAAAGGATTCTATCCATTCTCCCATATGTCAACAGATTAGATTGGCAAAAATATTAAACAAACACAATATCCGAACTATCTTTAAACCACCCAAAAAAATAGGATAAATCTTAAGAAATCCTAAAGATTAAAGACCTCCACTCAACTCCGCAGGAGTATACAAAATATTTCCTGCGGGCAAGTATACATTGAAGAAATCGGGAGAATGGTCAATCTACGGATAAAAGAACACCAACGTGATGTCAGGCTAAAACACGTCAGCATTATCAGAACACAACATCGAAACAGGACATCAAATACTGTTTGATAAAACGACCACAATAACCAACATTACTTCATACTTTCCATGAAAGTATAGAGAAGCCATAGAGATACAAAAACATCCTAACAATCTAAATAGAAATAATGGCTACAACATAAATAAAATATGGAAAACCATTCTCCCGGTTGTTGAAGATTGACCGATTCCTCTCCCCTTTCTCTCTCTCCTTCACCCACAATTCTCTCTCCCCACCACTCCAACAAGTAGCGTATAAAAAGGGACGGCCCGGAGTAACAGCTCAGTATCAGGCTACTTTTCGCTCTGATGAAGTGGACTGCAAGGTCCACGAAACGTTGGCATTTCAAGAATGGATCTGGACACGAAGGAAAACCGCAAAACGCATCACTTTTATTATTATTATTATTGTCGTTATATAAAACCTCTTATTTCAATAGTTGCTGCTGTACTGATGGATTGTATTGCATTTGCCTTTCACGCTACTTCGCGCAGCCAACGTGGTATGACACCAATAGGTATAGGGCTCGCAAATAGAGAAGTTTTCCTTTATATTTGAAAAATGGATTTTTGAAACATAATTATCATATACATCGTCGTTTTCAGCGTAATATGGTCTTTAATTTTAATTACATAAATGATAATAATTTTTGAAAATAAGGATGGTGATAGGGGTATACAATAAATAATTAATTAAAAAAAATTTTTTTATTACAGTTCTGTAGTACTTATAAAACCATTTAGTTTTTAATGTGGAAATTGTTTTCCATCTCTTATAGTTTCGACGATATTCACTTGGAAAGAAAAAAACAGATTTTTTTCAAAGGGATGTTTTATCCTCTAAAATTGAAATTCCGCACAAATAAAAAATAGTTTTGTGTTACGGATGAACAACTCTACTTGCACACCCAGTTTTAGAATTTTTTGAATTTTTGAGTTGCCTCCCTTATCAGCATAACATGGTTAAATTTGTAACACATATTGTGATTGTGGATGAGATGATCCGATTATTACATTTTTTTATACCGTTGCCGAAATTAATTTCTAAATTTTTAATATGTTTATATAAATTATTGTTTAGAGATTTTTATTTCATTTAAAAACACGGTTGATGAGGACTTAGTATGGTCAAAACGTTCCGTAGAATTATAATATTATAAAAGAATAATAAAATTTACTGTTTACACTTTTCAGAGCTCGTTTATTGAAATGACCTGATAGAAGCTCTTTATTTTATTGTTTGAAATTTATACGAGCGAATTATCTAATATATTTTCTATTGTAATTATTATAGATTTATTATTTATATTTTTTTCATATAAAAATTTGTATGTACTCTACAATAGTTATATTAAAACGTGCCAAAAGTTTTAAAACGATAAATATTCTTTCTTTTTAGAAAAAATGAAAATCCACCATTTTTTGGTCTCCTAATGTAGTGTGATCTAGAAATGAGAAAAAATAGAGATTTGAGAAAAAAAAATTTTATAATTTTTTTATTAGAGTGTATATTACAACCTACATATATGTATGTATAGAATATATCAATATTATACTATTTAAATGTTTGAATATTCGTTCCTCTTCTCGGATAAATACAGTTTCAATTGAATTTTAATTAAGACATGACTATTGAATCGTCTATGTCTCAAGACATAAAACTCTATTCTGAGTAGATACAAATAGAGTCTCGCCTGATACGCTCTTAAGATGAGATTTGAGAAACGATTATAAATACGGGCCTAAAACGCAATAATAATGCAATATCACAATAACAAAACGCACGGAAAGATCGCATCACTGGCAGAAAAATATTCCGCCCGCCGCCAACATCTGGCACAATTAAAATTTATCCAACAAGCGTGTAAGCCAAAGAACTATAATATGGTTGCAACAAGACACGCAAATGAAAAGAAAACTATTAAAACAATAGCGGCACTTGTAAGAAAGAAGATAAAAATTGAGTCATAGGGCGAAAACTGAACAGAGCAACAAGCATAGATGTTAACAGTACGAAGTGTTTCACGTGACCTGACTTTCCACGAAATAAAGTTCATCTCATGTCCCCTTCTGCCTATGGGCATCCAATTTTTTACATGAAACAAAGTTTACCGCAACCCTCTCCCTCCAAATTAATTTCTAGTATAACGCATTTTTCAGGCAGTGCACAATTAAACAAATAATTCAAGTAGATCGAAAGATCTAATAAATAAATCAAACGTTAAAGAGAAGCTTTTAGAGCTAACACAAGTTGTAAGTGTATAATTACACATACTTTATTAATTATTATAAAAGATAAATATACATTTCACTTTTCAGTATGAACTTAATATTTACAAAAAATAATAATCATAAACGTCACGAATATAGGAGTAACAATTGTCAAGAGTATCGATGTAAGATGATTCTCTTTCATTTCTTGGCATGATTTCGTTAGTTACTAACATACCTGTAGATCTAGCTTTGGAAGGAATTGCGAACAGTTGGTCTTTGGTTAAAAGAAACATTGACACCATTAAAAGTGAATTTTTTAAAGCCTTAAAATTAGTATTAAATTCCACATATTTTATTTATAATGACTAGAATTCGGATTATCTGCCGACCGACGTACCGACTAAAATCAACTGTAACGTGTTCTTCATTATTCTCTCTACTGCCATTCGTCCGAGCGACGGTACTACAGCGGTGGCAAATGAGGCGTAGTTAGGAGACCTAGCTACGGTTGATGCGATCTCAGGACTTTAATCCAGTTCTAATAATGACAAATTTTACAAACAAACTTTTGGAGTTCCTATGGGGTTTCTTTTGTCCCCAATTATGACGGATATAGTGACACAGAATTGAGAATCATGTTCTTTAAAAAACTTTCTATTCCATCGGTTTTCTATCTTAGATACGTGAATGATATCGCTCTGGCATATGAGGCGTCTTATATATTGACGAACTTTTAACTACATTTAATTCATACCATCTTAGACGTTTTACTGTAGAAAATAGGAGGCAACTTTTTAAATTTAGATGTTGTTTAGATGTTGTTTTAATTAAAAAAAACAACACCACATTATACACGATTGGTATCACAAATCCATTTTCAGGACAATATTAAATTTTTTTTTTTTGGCATTCTCTTTGTTAGAAATTGGGCAATATAATTAATTCAGTGGATGGGTAGACCAAGAGGCCACTGTAGTAATTTTTTTACCTATAGCAACAAGTATGAGAAGTGGGTAACTTTTTATTTCATAACATTAATTCAAAACATTAAAACAATATACCATCTGATCAAATTTGACCCGGACTGGTCCATTTAAACCGCGCGCGTAAATTGAATCGGTAAAAATTTTTTTTTTCTAGATTGGTACAACCTTCTCTGACATTCGTGTGAAATTTGAGCGGGATACGTTAGTTAGTGTGTGTTTGACAGCCATTTGTTTACGACGCAAAAAGTTTCTCTGGCGATTTTTACTATGAAAAAAAAAATTGAACAACGAGTTTGCTTGAAATTTTGTGTTTCCAATGGAATTACGGCTACGGAATCATTGAAAATGTTGCAGAAGTGTTTTGGGGAGTCTACTCTATCGAGAACGCAAGTATTTGAGTGGCATAAAGCATTCAGTGAGGGTCGTGAGGTCGTAGAAAACTTGTCTCATGCGAGTCGTCCATCCACCTCTGTTAACGACGATAACATGGAAAAAGTGAAGGAAATTGTGCTTGAAAATCGTCGTGTTGGCATTAGAGAGATAGCAGAAGCTCTCAACATCTCTTATGGATCGACTCAACACATTTTGGTTAATGTTTTGGGTATGAAGCGCATCGCCGCCAGACTCGTACCGAAAGACCTGAATTTTTTGCAAAAAGCACGTCGAGTAGAGGTCGCAGAAGAGATGCTTGCCAACGTAACTGATGACCCTACATTCATCAAACGCGTCATTACTGGTGACGAGACGTGGGTTTATGAATATGACGTCGAAACTGCCCAACAATCTAGCGAGTGGCGCGCCAAAAATGAACCGAAGCCGAAAAAACCACGTCAAAGTCGGTCGAAAATCAAGACGATGCTCATCGTTTTCTTCGATTACCGTGGTGTGGTTCACCATGAATTCGTTCCAGAGGGTCAAACGGTCAATAAGGAATACTACTTGGCCGTTTTGAGGCGTCTACGTGAAGCAATTCGTCGTAAACGGCCGGATTTGTGGGCAGACAATTCATGGATTTTTCACCACGATAATGCGCCGTCACATTCCAGCCTGATTGTGACTGAATTTTTGGCCAAACACGAAATAAAAGTCATCATTCAGCCACCGTATTCGCCAGATTTGGCTCCCTGTGACTTTTTTCTGTTTCCGAAACTCAAATATCCGCTCCGGGGAACGCGCCATGAATCGATTGAGGCCATAAAAAGAAATTCTGAAGGAACTAAAGGCCATCCCGGCCGAGGCCTATAAGAAGTGCATGGAAAATTGGATTAATCGTTGGCGTGCTTGTATTGGCTCAGAAGGAGGCTATTTTGAAGGCGATCATAAAGATTTGTATTAAAATACATAAAATTGTTGTTTTTTTTAACCAGTCCGGGTCAAATTTGATCAGATGGTATATGTAATATAATTGGAAACGAGACCGTTTATATTAAAACTTGAAATACGAAGCGCCTTATCGATCCGAGTGTTAAGATGTTGAACTACTATATAATATACACTCATTTAAATTGAATTAATTTTCAGAAATAAATTTATTACAGTTTTTTAAGATTTGGGAAATTTTAGGGGAATTATTTGTTTCAGATTGATTGTGTAAATGTCCGATAATCTATCGGCGCGCAATTATTATTTCTGAAAATTAATTCAATTTAAATGAATGTATATTATATAGTAGTTCAACCTCTTAACACTCGGACCAGTAAGGCGCTTTGTATTTCAAGTTTCAATATACGAGGGTCGTTTGAAAAGTCCGTGCAAAGTCACTGCTGATGGCACTACTGGCGCGTATCAAGGTTAGATTTAGTTAGTAGCATCTCTTGGAGGAACACACACCAAGTTACAGCCAGATCGGTCTATTTGTTTGTGTTTGGCATTCATTTGAATCGAGGAAGTCGAGTGATTTTCAATAACGCACCAGCTCACACCTCAGCAGTTGTGGTCGCAAAATTAATGGAATTAGGGTTCCAACTCGTCTCACATCCCCCCTATTCTCCAGACTTGGCTCCCTCGGACTACTATTTGTTCCCCAATATGAAGAAATGGCTGGCGGGAAAAAGATTTTATGGAAACGAGGACGTGATTGCAGAAACAAACCCCCCTCGACTTCCTCGATTCAAATGAATGCCAAACACAAACAAATAGACCGATCTGGCTGTAACTTGGTGTGTGTTCCTCCAAGAGATGCTACTAACTAAATCTAACCTTGATACGCGCCAGTAGTGCCATCAGCAGTGACTTTGCACGGACTTTTCAAACGACCCTCGTATAATATATGTATTAAGCCCGCGGTCGCTTGAAGAAGACGTGGGCTTTTTAAAATATTGCAGATTTTGATTTTTGTATTGAAAGTGTCAAGGTTGAATATTGTTGCAATCAATAATTAATACCCTTATTCCAAGATAGATGGACTCCCATACCCCTCAAAAGAGTACAAAGAATCGTCATACTGGGTCAAAGTGTAAAGTAAATTTTTTCAGAAAAAAATTGTTAGCAACAAAATTGAATTTTTGTCTATCATTATTATTTAATTTTGATATCAATTGTCGAGAAATGTGATTCCCATATCTTTTAGATAGTACTAAAGCAGCCATACTTACCCAAATATGAATAATTTTACAATAGGAGTAAAAAAATTATACGTGTTTGGCTAGGTATGGCTGTCTTTGTGATCATTCAAAAGGTATGAGAATCATATTTCTCGACAAATGATCAAGTAGTAGAAAAAAATTCAACCTTATTGCTATCGATTTTTTTTTTTCAGAAAAAATTTACCACTTTGGCCCAGTATGGCGATTCTTTGCACTCTTCTGAGAGGTATGGAAATCCGCCTATCTTGGAATAAGAGTAATAACTATTGATTGCAACAACATTCAATCTTGACACTTTCAATAAAAAATTCAAAATCTACAACATTTTGAAAAGCCCACCTCTCCTTCAAGCGACCGCGACTGGGTTTAAATATATTGTATGTATTGTTTTTATATGTTTTATATAAAGTAAAAAGTTACTCACTTCCCATACTTCTCGCTATGGGTAATAAAATCACAATGGCCTCTTTGTCTAGGAATTCTTTTCCTTTTTCATCCTAATTTTTTTTTATCAAAACAATTTCGATAAGATTATTAGAATACTATTAAGTAATGAATACTTCTGTTAAAGTTAATAATTTCTACTATTAAAAAGAGATTGTACAAAAAATTTGATCAAGTAAAATATATAAGAAATTCGACTAATTCAGACGAAAATAAAAATAAAAACAAAAACGTTTTTTCATCATACCATTCATTCTGCATATTTCTAAAAAAAAATCAAAAACATTTTTAAAACAAATTCGTTATAATTCAATAAGTGTGGCATATAAGGGGATTGACAAACTTAGCAAATTCATAGAAGTTGAGAATACTCTTCTTACA
Organism: Trachymyrmex septentrionalis; assembly: GCF_001594115.1. Lineage (NCBI taxonomy): Eukaryota > Metazoa > Arthropoda > Insecta > Hymenoptera > Formicidae > Trachymyrmex > Trachymyrmex septentrionalis. The sequence goes on from NW_017304620.1 coordinate 360,640, forward strand.
TTATCTCGATCCGAATAATATATGGAATTGATTGTGTTACGTCGTGTCGCTGTTGAGATTTTCTCCGATTTTAAGATCAATTTAAGCAATTTACTCGGGGGTCAGAGATCAAGTTGTGCGGTTAAGGATGTCCACTAGGAAGTATTGGATAATTACTCGGAAGGATAATTTTGCCAAAAAGATTACGAAGCTTATAGGCGAATCTGTGTGGATCGGCTTTTCGAATGTCCTTGTAGTTAGGAAACGCGAGATTGATTTCCAACCGTTTGAGGGAATATTCACTTCAATATATATGTACTTTCGGGGTGAGTCTTTCGGGTTTTTTGGTCTAGTAACTGTGCTAATTTTTGAAAATAGGGGAAAGGATCGTGGTTTGAAATAAGAACTGATTTTATTTGAAATCTCAATCTCTTCTCTCGCTGCCTTCGTCCGCCTTTAGTTGACATGGAGGTAGCACAAAGAAATTATCAAAGTTTCGAAGGAGTGTCGTAAGATGGCCACGCTATTGGCAGCGAGTCACAACAGCCTCTCGGATACTCACATGTATATGTAGCTGAATGAGACGCAGAGCAGAGATTTAGGTTTCAGCTGATTTAGTTCAGTATTTTCGTTTAATAAGTAAAATAAAACAAGGAAAAGAAAAGAAAAAAACAAACGAGTAGGTTTCTGACGAAGCGCGAGGATGGTTCTTACCTCGATTTCTAATTATGCTGGATAAGTTCTACTTTTACTCTTTTACACACTCTCTCTCTGCTCGTTCCTGCTTTCGGCAGTTCCTTTTATATTTTGGAAATAAATGTGGGAGTGTTCCTTCAGGACCAATCAATGTTCCTCAAGGTTTGGTAGAACCTATACTCGCGTTTATTTCCTTAAGGCAGCAAGGCTCCGCGTAAGCCCTAGTCCCAACAAATTTAATCTTAAGATAATAGTTGAGATTTTTAATAATTTATAATAAAAATTTGGTTTTACTTAACTAACATCCTTATGCGAGGCGAAGTAATGATATATTCTAAATTTTAAATTAGTTTTAATTTTATTGAGAAAAAGAAAAAAAGAAAAGAAAGAAAAAAGAAAAATAAAGATATTCATCCTCGCATTCGGGAAGATCTTAATATATACTATTATTTAATATATAATACTACTTAATATATAATACTACTTAATTATTAGGCATATATGCTATTGTTCAGTTATTATTTTAGAAAAAGGAACCTTCAAAAGAAAAGGAAAGATTGTAGAATAGATATTCTTTATCTATGTGACGCGTTAGCTATCTGTTGGTTTGAATGTTTAAATAAAGGAACTAAATATGCCCTGCTATAAAAGGGAAAAGAATTTTACAACATATAAAAGGTATGATAAAATTTCGAAATAAAGATAAAATAAGGACAAAATATCAAAACCAAGACGAAATCTTAAACTAGAGATAAGATAAAAGTAAGGTATAAATCGTATATTTATTGTATAATAAGGAAAGAGAGAATTTTATCGGGATGTAACAACTGTAAAGATTATGACGTCTTATATATTCGTCAAACTAGTCGTCATCTAATAGCAATATTAAATAATAATAATATTAAAGAACATAGAAATTACATAAATTGGAACATGACTCAACATGCTGTAATTACGGAACAGGTTAGAATTGGCATGATTTTGATTAGGATTACATAAAAATTTATGACGAAGACAAAATTTTATCAAAAAGACTGATATCAGAGATAATACGAGTACATATAAAAAAACAGAAACATGAACTGAATTTGCAAACTGACACTTCATCTCTAAATATTTTTATTCTATAATAATATATTTGAATATATTCGCGAATTTATGACATTTTTCTCTCTTTGTATTGCTTATCAATTTTACTTATATATTCCGCAATTATTTTGACGTTCATTATGTCTATAATGTTCTCACCGTTAATTATCAGTTTCATCGTCTATTACCAGATATGTAAGTTTTACAGAGATTACTACAGAGATGTAAGATCATGTAAGTTTTAATTTATCCTTATTTTTGTAATTTATAACATTATCAATAATTATTTTCATTAAATTAGTCTATTGTAATATACAATAAACCTGACAATATGATGATGATATACACGTAGATATTGTTATCAACCTCATCATTCATGTAAGTGCACATTTTGTTACAATTAACTTTTAGTAGCATCATATTGTTGCACTATGTTATTTAGTTTATAAAAATTTGATGAACAACCATTAACGAGATATGGACGTGAGAACTAGTCAATATTTGACTATATTGACTCTCTTACATCGATGCTCTTGACAACTGTTACTCCGATATTCGTGACGATGTCTATGATTATTATTTTATGTGAATATTAAGTTTATCTGAAGATGATCCAAATTAGGATCGAAACTTATATTTATCTTTTATAATAAAGTATATGTAATTAACAATACAACCTGTGTTGGCTTTCAAAAACTTCTCTTTAACGTTTTAATTTGCTCATTAAAGCCTTTACTTGAATTATTTATTTTATTAAATTAATGTTAAATAAACATTAAACAATTATTTTATATAAATCAATATTAATAATAAATCAAATAAATAATGTGAAATTAATATTTAATAAATATTCTTTTACTGATTCCTGTTTACCCTATGCCTGTAAGCTATGTGCAGATAATGCAGAGTAAGAGTGAATACAAAATAACAAAAATAAAAATAATATAGGCTACTGAAAATCAGCATAGAAGGAGGTGCGCAAATTATTTTTTTTAAATAAGTAAATTTATTTTATAAGTTACTTTATTTGATGTATAGATATCATCTTTATTTAAAAAAACTTGAGAATTCTTTAACGTTTCGACTCTCTTTGAAGTCTTTTTCAGCAATATTCTTATTCTATATTTGATTTCGCGATTTGATCTGATGTCAAGATAGTCACTCACAGGTTGCCAAAACTGTAGTGGAATCTGTTTTAAATTCAAATACTTATGAAAACTTAAATACAACCAAATAAGCGGCAAGTAACTCACTTCCACGGTCGCCAAATCTTCTCATAAAGTTTTGGATGCAGTTATTATTCACAATTTAACTTTTATTAATGTATGCATTTTATGCGAAATTGTTTGAATTCCGCCTAAGCAGTTTGGAGTATCAAACAGATCTAACGAGCGCTTAAATTATCATAGGTCAGATCGAGGGAAAAACAATAAGTCATAAATATGTGTGTGTGTGTGTGTGTGTGTGTGTGTGTGTGTGTGTGTGTGTGTGTG
>NW_017304620.1:364846-402470 GCF_001594115.1 Trachymyrmex septentrionalis
ATATATATATATATATATATAAACTATGCGATCGTCTTTCTACTTTCATAGAAATACGAGGTGGAATTCCTACTGCAACAACAGTGGTATGATCCTCGATTGCGTTATAGCAACAGATCCAGATACGAATTTTTAAATGCGATTCATCATTACGAGAACATCTGGTTGCCGGATACGTATTTTATAATGCATGGCGATTTCAAAGATCCCATCATTCCTGTTCACTTTGCCTTGCGGATATATCGTAACGGCACTGTCAACTATCTTATGCGGTATTTAAAACATCAATATATCTTTTATGCAAATTAAATGTTATTATGATCATTTCTTTCCTTGTATTAGGTGTACAAAAAAGTTCTGAGCTTTTTTTTGTAAAATTCAATCTTTATTTAAAAACAAACGAAAAAATATTAATCTGCTGCGTAACGCCAAGCTGTTCTGCAAGCTCCTTTTCAGTTTGCGCAGAGTTTATATCCAGCAGTGCTTGCAATTCGTCCGTTTCAATCTTTTCAGGGCGTCCAGCACGCGATTCATCTTTAAGACTGAAATCTCCTTGGCGAAACTTTTGATACCACCTTTTGCATGTTGCATGACTTACAGCGTTCTCTCCATATGCAGCACAAATCATTTCAGTGGCTTCAGCAGCATTTTTCTTCAGATGAAACGCGAAGTGGATGGAAAATCGAATATGCTCTTTTGTAATTGCCATCGTGAACACTACTGATTTTTGAGGTTATGTGCATCAAACGCCAAACCGTATCGCATTTCAGGAGGTTAAATGTTACTGTTTTAAAACCCCAAAAGGGCGGGAAGATATATAAAATTTAAATTGTTATTTCGGTTGTATCAAATCTAAAGCTCAGAACTTTTTTGTACACCTAATAATTGCGAATGTTCTAAGGAATATTTTTATAAAATTTTTATAAAATTTTTTTAATAACTTGAAATATTGGAAAAATGTTTAATTTAATTTATTTATTAGCAAAAACGTTCTTCGTAAATACATCATTATCATTTTACAGGCGTCACCTTATTCTATCCTGCCAGGGTAGACTTAATATCTTCCCTTTCGACGACCCATTGTGTTCATTCGCAATCGAGAGCAGTGAGTAAATAGAATAGTTGTTAAATATGAGTAATACAATTTTTTATAATATGAGTAATACTGTCCTTTTATATTGCTGTCCTTTTAATGCATGCTTAAATTAATAAAAACTTAATTTTATTTTTCAGTATCGTATGAGCAGACAGCGATTACATATGTGTGGAAAAATGATGAGGGTACTTTACGAAAAAGCCCAAGCCTGACGGCACTGAATGCGTATCTCATTAAAAATCAGACAATCACATGTCCGATTAAAGTGAGCTGGCGAGGTAAGCGAAACAATCACTTGTACATTTTTTATGTTTATTTAGAGAAAAAATAAAATGTGCGCATCTAAAACAATTTTTTTGAGAATTATAAAAATAAATATTAAATGCACTAGCACTTAATATTTTTCACACTTTTACGAGGGCAAGTCAATAAGTTTTTAGAAAAAACATAGTAAAACACATTTTTTTTGATCGATTCATTTTTATTTCTCCTTTCAGCTCGATACACTTGATCCAACAATTCTCCAACTTTTTCAAGCCATCCGAATAATATGATTTGTCCAACCCTTCAAAATAAGCCTCTGTTTCGGCGATGAGCTACTCTCTGGTGGTGAATCTCTTTCCTCCGAACCATTTCTTCAGGTTTGGAAACAGGAAATAGTCACAGGGGTCTAAATCTGGCGAATATGCTGGATGGAAAAGCAATTCATAACGGAATTAGTGAAATTTGGCCATCGGTGTCGGGCACGTGTGAACCCGTGCTTGATAGAAGAGCATTTTCTGCAAATCACCAAATGGGGACATTTTTGTTTAAAATGTTGTTGAAACGGTCCAATAAGGTTGCGTAGTAATCGCCATTGATTGTTTGCTTCGACGGAAGGTAATATGAATTATACCGTGTGCATCCCAAAAAACTGTGGCCATTCCGGCCGACTTCACGATCTTCGCCTTCTTCGGAGCTGGTTCACCCGGTGGAATCCATTGTTTTGACTGTTCCTTCGTCTCGGGTGTGATGGATCCATGTAAGTAATGGATCCATGTTTCGTCCACAGTGAGTCGACGCAGAAATTCATCTGGATTACGTTGAAACATCTCCAAACATTGTTTGGAAATCGTCACACGGTCGCGCTTATGGTCTACAGTGAGCAAACGCGACATCCATCTTGCCGATAGCTTTTTCATACCCAATTGTTCGTGCAAAATTGAAATCACTGTGCCATATGATATGCCTGTGGCTTTAACAAGCTCGCGCACTTTCACTCATCGATCAGTCAAAACAATATCGTGGATTTTATCGATGATTTCTGGCGTAGCAGCCTCAATTGGACGTCCCGAACGAGGTGCATCACACGTGGATGTACGAACACGTTTAAATTCATTCATCCAATTATATACAGTCGCAAATGCTGATGCAGATATGTTATGAACATTATCCAACTCGGTTTTGATTTCTTTCGACGTTAAACCTTTCATATGTAGATGTTTGATCACTGCACGAAATACGTTTTTTTCCATTTTGCAAAAAATACAAATGTTGTTCGCTTTAATTGTCTTCACAGAAATGAAACTAGCGAGGAATTCCGCTCAAAATTTGACAGTAATCAGCTGAAAGATGCTACTTGTCAAAAAGTAAGATGCGAGACATTGCGAGTGCCTTCTGACAGATTTTCTAAGAACTTATTGACTTGTCCTCGTACAATTCATTATAATATTAGAATTTTATTTTTCATATATTATCTATTACTTATTTTGCCAATTAAAATAATAATTTTCATATAAAAATGTATTTTTTAATATAATCAAAATACATATAATATTGATCATATACATGGTGTCCCATTTTAATCAATGCACTTGAATTCCTCCGGAATTATGCAAGATCGAAATTATATTTTTGAGATGTTGTGATGTCGAGAGGGACATATTTTGATTAATAAGATTTCATCTTGAGTAAGACCATTAAGATCAAATGAAGGAACTTTATTTTTGTAAATGGCAATCTAATTTTTTAAACACCTACGTTTGTAGCCATACTGATTACGAATTCAACACATTATGACTCAAGGATCGAAAATCAAATGGCTAAACACGAACTTTTAATGTTTGTGCATGTTCAAACTGTCGTCCTTTACTACGAATACAGAGAGCAATACAATGTCTAAGTGATTGCGACACATTTGATACATATTATAATGTGCAGGCGCTCCATTCTGTTTAAATCACAGTTTTTGCCAAGTTAAAAGATCGATGTTTTCTAATAGTTCTGGCAACGTTTGTTTCAGAAACTTGTTGTACCACACTGTAGGATATCATTGAAGAAATGAAGACCGATGATCCATTCATAATACTACATCAAACATTCACCGACCTTTGGTATAATATGGTACTATTGAGGATTTCTTTGTGACTAATGTGAATTGTGTCGATTCACGTGGCCTACATTAGTAAAAGTTACGTCGTTAAAAAACATGTTCCAGAAAAAATTATCATTCCTCCACATTTTGCATTGAGTTCAATTACAGAATCGTAATCTGTTCCTTAAAATATGTCTCTCCCTCGATATCATATCGTAAAAACAAAATTTCGATATTTTGCATAGTACTAGAGAAATTCAAGTGCATTAATTAAAATAAAACATCTTGTATATTTCGAGTATTATCACATACAAATTTCTTATTGGTTTAATTCTATGCAAAGAACAACAAATGCAATGTTACACTTAGTAACCAGATAAATGCATCTTATATTGTGATGAATGTGTCTATTGTACATACACATATATATTTACTTTAATCAAGCATCCCGAAGAGGTACATTCTATCGTGTGATCTCCACGTGATACACATTGGATAATACTAATGCCAGCGGTATTGAAATTTTGAAGTCTCAAGAAGATTTCAATTAAAAAGGGTTTCTAACTAATGTTTCGAAAACGTCTTGATGTCAATTACAAGAAATGCAATGAAAGATATGGATTCCTATTTAAAAAATTCAAATCTTCGACATAACCTTCATAACACCACCCAAGGTCAATTGTATATACTCACGTAATGCATTACTTGATCCCCAACAACTTTCGTCTGAAATATTTTTGAAAATAATTATTTCTCTCGTTTTTAAATAAGGAATATGAGTAGTCTGAAATACCTGATATAAGTGTTTTTAATCTTTGAAAAGTAAAAAAAATTGATTTTTTTTATTGCATTTTGGAAAGTTGACAGTCTTAAAAATATGTTGCCAAAATCGTTAATAGAAGTATGTAAAATAATGGAGTTATTCACGGTTTACTAAAATGGTGCATAGGTAAAAATTAGGCGCTGTACGATTGTTACTTCTTCGAACAAAAAAACATTTCATGAAGTTTCATGAAGAAGATAAACCGTTTTATAGGCCAGAAATAAAAAAAGGCCCCAAATAAAAAAAATTTATTGTAATTACTAAAAAAACAAAAATATTCTAACTCAAAACTTTAAACGCATTTTTTTTCGAAACGTGTTTTTTTAAATTTGCTGACATTGTAAAGAGAAAACGGCTCAACGCACTAATCTACGCTTTTTATACATTAATTACAACAATTTTCTCTATACAAATCAAAAAAAGTAATAAATTTTTCGAAACAATAATAGTTTTTTGGCAATTTAATAGAATAAGTAATGGTAAAAAAAAAATTTTTTTTTATAAAGAAATAATTTTAACAAATCGCGATTTTGTTAGGTTTACCATATACATTCAACATTATTAATTACAAATCAATTTAATTTTTATTTTCAGACAACTACTTGTGGCTCACAATATCAGCAATTTAACAAAATCTCATTTGAACACATTTGCCGCCATTGTTGCTTTTCGGACATATTTAACACATTTTAACACATGTTAACATAAAAATTCATACATATTGTACAAAGTGCAAACAAAATATAGGTCCAAACTTAAAATTGATAGCCACAATCGTTTTCACAAAAAATTATTGATTTTTTGATCCTCCAAACCATTAGGTCCCCTTAAAGTTCGCCCACGAATTATATAGCGCTATTTCTGAATAAAAATTGAGTCGAAAAATTCTGAGTCATTTTTTTCTAGAATGAAATAGTTATTATCGAGCAATGCTAATCCAATTGGCGCCGTGCTTTAGACGGATAAACGTCAGTGAATCGCGCGCCTGATAATGTGCATAAGTGCTTAGTCGCGCGCCGCACGTCGCACACTGCTGCGTTCCTTTTGACCGCGTTTAGCAAAAAAAATTAATCAGTTAGCGCTTAGTGATTCCTTATATGATTGATTCTTGTCTTTAGTTTTTCGCTGAATCTAAGTGTAGAAACCAATCATATTAAAGAATCGCTAAGCACTAACTGTGATTAGTTTTCTCTGTTGAACGCAATATTTGCAAGCTATTGCTTTAGCTATTAATGTCCCTTGAAAACAAAGTCCGGCATATTCGTAGATCTCTTTTCATTGGGATAAAGTCAAATCCCCTAAAAATCGCAGAATCAATCACCATATAAGCGGGAACACACAGTTTAAAACGGATACAATAAAATAAAGGAAGAGATCAGTTTTTTAATATTTTATGTATTAGAAATAATAAATATAAGAAATAATAAAATATATAAAAAACTAAATATGTAATAAAAGAATAATGAAAACTATTTAATAACAGAATGCATCGCTATTTTACTCTTACATACATAGTAATATAATATTTTGCAGGATCCGAATCAAATCTTCTTATGTTTTTCTTATGTATTCACTGCTGTCGTCTTTCATAATTCTTTGAAAGATAATGCATTATATTACTTTCCTTTCATAAAATAGGACATTTTATTACACAACAATATGGTGTTACATATTCTGTAAATATAGAGACTTATTATTATTATAATTTTATATACTCATAAAAAAAAAAAAATACTATTCTTACTATTCCACTTTCTATATTTACAATATAATACATTAATTTTTTTGTTAGGACGTCAATACTTTTTGAGCTAATTCTATAATGAGTCGATAGTCGGAAATTTTATTAAGTTTTAATCAGTCGTATGGGCTTTTTATAATAAGCCATTACTTAAGCTATAAGTCTTAAGCCGTACAAAATTGATCAATTATAGTCAATTATTCTTCTCACATTTGATTGTGATGGTCGATTTCTTTCGGTTTAAGATTTAAAAGTTAGTTAATAATTTATCGCGAAAAGCCCATTATCCTAAATACTGATTATGATTTTTCAAACCTACAAGTTGTTAATTGTATATATTGAATCATTTTGCTTGACTAATGAGAAGGAATAGAGTCGAATTTGACCAGTCTTAAAAAAATCGGTAGTCTTGATCATACAAGTTGACTGTTGATCAACTTCACCAATAAGACTATTAACTACCGACTCATTATAGAATCAGCATTATGCGTTTTTTCTCTCCGTATAATAAAGGGTGTCCCAAAATTAACGCAAGATTTGAATTAAATAGAAAACACAGTTTTTAGTCTTTTGATTGTTATTTTTTTATTGAATCATAAAGTACAAAGGATAGGGTTATTTGTGGAATAACACATCGGGCAAATTGCCTCCACGGCTTTGCATGCACATACGCACTCGTTTGTCGAAATTTTCCATGACCATTTTGCATAAATGTGGCTGAATTTCGTTGATGCAGCGTTGAATCTCCTCCTTTAATGCACGGGTGGTTGTGGGCTTGTTGACATAGACCTGTGATTTCAAATAACCCCATAAAAAGAAATCTAATGGTGTTAAATCACACGATCTAGGGGGCAATTTTGACGATTAACAAAGCCATCAAGGTGAAAATGTGCTTCATCGCTTAGGATGATTTTGCTCGAAAAATCAGCATCCATTTGTTGATGATTCAATAATCCATTCAACGAACTCATTTTCACTAACCCTAAACTGTCAACTGTTAAATTGTTTTTTTTTTTGGGTTGCCAATATTTTACTGCACAAATGGCGGCAAATTCAAATCTTGCGTTAATTTTGGGACACCCTTTATATTTTCAGTATTTTGAATTTATTATGATACTACAATATGATATATTATTTACTTTATTTATTTACCTCTCGTTTTTTTTATTTTCTTTATAATCTCTGTGTCGGCAAGACTTATTCTCTTTCTCTCTCTCGTTGCACTAGTGCAGATGTGCGGCAGAAACGCACAGATGAGTCTACTATTTTTAGGGATCGATAGCCGGATTCTGTCTTCTAGGTACACTACTTCGCCGCTATTCTTGCACGACGTTATACAAGAAATTTCATTTGCATTAGAAATTATATTCACATTTCATCAAAAGCATCTTCTTTCAATAAAATTTCGATAAAGGATACAATTCTCGTCGAAACATATCAGATTATACCCACACAGCATAAAGCTCCGATTAAGTTCCCAGAGGAACTCCCGACAAGAGAGTTCATTTTGCTGAGATCTCGGGGAGCTTATAGAATTCGACAAAACGAACTCCTAGAGAGTTCATATTGCTGAGCTTCCAAGAAACTGAAAATTCGACTAAATAAGCTCTCAGCTAAGGAGTTTATTTTGCTAAGTTTTCGAGAAGTTTAAAGAGAGCTCTCTGTAAACCAAAATGAAGCTCCCAACGAACTTTCAAAAGTAGACATAGAAGTTCCCGAGGAATTGTTTTTAAAGCTTAAATGGAGCTAACAAAAATTTTATGAGCTCCCTGTGTTGTGTAGATAGCTTACATTTAATAACCGCTTATAAATTTTTCTAAATTTTCTTTGTAAACTGACAACTTTATGCGTTTTCCTTTTATATAAAATAGACATATTATCTTTTTCTTGTTGATACTTTTTAATTGAATTATACATATTATACTTAAAATTATCTTTTCTGTAATCTTCTCATAAAAATTATTCTCCGTAACTATCTGTTACAGATGACTTGTTATTCTGTACAATTCCACTTTTTAAAAAGTTTCTACTGAAAATGTAGAAAATATTAAGAAAATATGTGACAAAACAAAAAATGATACAAATTTATTACAAATAAAAAATTAGGTAGTTAAGAGTATTAAATCTCCTGTTTTACATTAAATTATGTTTTAATTAATTCTATTCTTCAAAATTATTGCATTAACATTTTAATCTTAAAATGCATCATTTTGTGAATTTTTTCTTTTGAATGCTTTTGTTCAGTTATTTTAAAGTAAGAAATTTTTTAAAGAATTTATTATAACAATTACATATCTAAAATAAATCTATGCTCAAAATAAAAGAAAATATGTAACGCGTTAGAAAAATATAAAAATATTCCTTCTTTTATAAAAAAGATTCATCTCTTCTCTGCGGTTTGATTTTTTAATAACATAAACATACATCCTTTAAACTAATTTCACAAATTTAAATTATGTTATAATAGGAATTCGGAATTAGTAAATAGGAATTATTATTATTATGTTATGATGTAATTTTCATTCCGAATAAAAAAATATTAATTTTTTATTATTGTCGAAAATGCTCATAACGACAAGCGTATGGAAAGTCATTTTATTTTTTAATAGCATAAAATCATATTCTAAGGCTAATATTAGATAATTCAAATTTTTATGCGCCGAATTATAATTATGTTAATTACATGAATAGTAACGAATTATAATTATGTCAAAATCCTTTAAATTAAAATTGGTATTTTTTTATATTAGAGGACATTTCTTCGGTGATCTTCACATATGTTACAGAGGTGAGGTTACCATCAACTTTTTTTTGTAATTTAATTGACGGTTTCGTATAATTTTCGAGATATTTATATTAAATCTATTTTCAAAATTTCATTATTTTTTGTGAATAACATCTTGTATATGATAATGTACATAATTGACCTTCAAAAGATTTTAGGTAACAGTCACTGTTCATTCAAAATTATTAACGAATAAAGTTTGAAAAATAATGTCTTATTTCTATCCCGCAATCCGCGCGCCAAGCTAACAATGGGCATAGTAGTAGATCGGGCGGACACGCGTATTTGATAATCTTTAGAAACTAATATCTCGTTAACTATTGAGACAATTGTAAAATAGTAGAAGACTTTCCATTTTAGTTTAGTTCGCTCTACATATCCACAAACTCTGTCAACAGAATTATCAAACACCCTGTATATATACACTATACAGTCATATTAGTATATATATTATAGATCAGAGAAGCTGTATTTACAATAAAAAGAAAGTACCCTAAAAAATGTGTAAAAGTAACGACGAGGTATACGCTGATAGCGTATCAAATGTTGGCGATCAGGTATTAGACAACAATGACGAAGAATCAATGCCTTCAATTTGTAACAAAACTTACCAAAAGTGCCAAAACGGCAACTAATAGTTTTTATCATTATATGCCGACGGCAAGAGAAAACTTTTTTTTGAAAAGTGCGGCCGTCAAAATGTTAAGACAATCTTAAATGTAAGAATCGACTATGAATAACCGGTTTGTTTCGCATCATGAAATTGGTATTGAATCTTTCCTTGCAAGATTACGCGTTGCTTCATTTTATCTCAATTACGTAATAAATGGAAAAAAAGATATAGAATGAAATTTACAGCATAAACGCCCAAAGTGGGTGGCCCTCATGTCTACGAACATCGTACGCTCCTAAACATTGCGGCATTTGGATTGCGCGGGATGATGAGGTGAAAAGAGCGGAAGGTGGAGTCAAGTCGAAAATCGGTCGAGAAGTGCAAATCGTGCTGAGCCCTGATGTAAATATATCTCAAAAACTATATGAAACATACCGCCAATTAATTAAGAAAAAGTTGATCAATACGATCACCTTTATACTATATGTCAAGATCAAAGTCATCGAAGAGATGTCGTCTAATGTAAAGAAATACTCTAAAATTATATCCTGACACAATATAATAATTTTGCTTCTTTATTGAGTCTCGTACGTAATAATAATAATTTAGTAATTTAAAAAATAGTATAGAAATTGATATTCACATATGATGGTATTTTATTAGGCTAGAAAAACAATTATTTTTTGTAAGAAATAAATATCCCAAAATCTAGGAACCATTGTATTACAAAATCAACGTAATATCTTTTCTATAAAAAGAGATATTTATTACGTATTAATACATATCGGAGAGAGAGGTTGATCAGGAGATTTTTAATTTTCTTACCGTCCGAATATCTAGTAGAAGAATGAGACCGATATTCCTGTCGTTCAAAATGCCTAAAAAAAGAGTACATCCACTTATGTTATTAAGAAATACACGTAAGTGTATCATACAGGTAAATAATTTTATAATAATATTCTATACAATCAAATTTGCCCATAAACTTGAAAGCCACCGACAGAAATCATCTCTATCTTTATAAAGATCGAGCGCCTGCTAAAACTTTGTAAAGGTTCATGAACCTTCAATTAGGGCCATGGCAACATATCTCGACAACATATGTCAAGGCGACCCAAGCATCTCACTTATGTTGTATAATTACAAAATTATTTTTGTTACAATGACTTTTCCCATTTAAATTTAATTATTGTATCCGCGATGAAACGAGTATAATATTATATTTCACTTTCTAGTACCATGTGAAGTGTTGCATAACTAATATTTAATTCATAGCCTATCGCATGTATGCCAATCGTAATATTCTGCTCGAATATCCTCAAAATCGTATTTTTCATCTCAATTCTTATCGATGTTTATAACCATCGTCAAAGTATGTGTGATTTTAATATTAAACAATTAATACTCCGAATTCTTTGATTTAACCGTTTGAAAGTTTTTTGACTGGCAATAAGATGCATGTAATTTGAATAGCATCTTTATTAATCTATGTAATCTTTCCGAATGTGCGTTTACACAGTTTGTCCTTACTTGTAGATATCAATGAAATATATATATATATATATATATATATATATAAAGCCAATCAGAGCCAACACCCGCTGTTCGGGTGCACAGAAATCTCTTTATTCTCGTGTAAATATAATAAAAACAAAATAAATAAACGTTTTGATCCTTTGTTTTGGGTCATTATCAATATAAAATTAAATTATTGTACATGAGTAATCTTATCTAAAAATGTAACTACAATCAGTACAATAAAACTTTCAAGGTGGTAAATCACGATAATTTAGCTCGTTCCTCTTTTATCTAAATGCTAATTTGCTACGTAATGAATAGCCAAGTGATTATCATAAATATTGAAATGGAAAATTGAGAAGTATGCACTTTACAGGTGCACACGAATTAATTTCTTTAGATGTGACTTCTCTTTTTATGAACGTTCCAACGGATATAGCGGTCGACTGTGTGAATGAGCAATGGAATGTTATTTCCAAGGATTGCTCTCTGCCCAAGAAGGAGTTTTTGGGAGCGATACAGTTTGTCTTAGATTCAACTTTTTTTTTCTTTGACAATATAATTTACAAGCAAAGCTTTGGCACACCCATGGGCTCTCCCTTATCACCGGTAATAGCGGACTTAGTGATGAGGAAATTGGAGACGGTGTCCTTGATGTCGTTGAATTTGGACATTTTGTTTTATTACAGATACATTGATGATATATGTACCGCGGTGTCTCTCTCTAAAATCGATGTTTTATTAGAATAATTCAATTCTTTCCATCCGCGCCTGCAGTTTACTGTCGAAAGAGGGGGAGATACAATAAATTTCCTTGACATCACCGTATCTATCAACAATAATCGCTTTAATTTTGATTGGTACCGTAAGCCAACGTTCTCAGGGAGATTTCTAAACTTTTATTCCAATCATTCATTGACACAGAAAAAAGGCATCATTTTTTCGTTAGTTGACAGAGCTTTTTTATTATCTGACGGTACGTTTCACACAAAAAATCTTACTTTTATTAATATTTTACTAGAGAATGACTACCCACTGAACTTCATTTTTGACACTATCAATCAATGGATTAAAAATTTGATTAAAAATAGATACAAAGTACATAATGTTTTGACTGACAATGTCTGTACGAATGAAACTATCTCTTGGCTTACGGTTCCATACATTCCGCTTCACACGGAGAAATTTAGAAGATTAAATAAAAACGACATCAGGGTATCCTTTCATAGCCCTAACAAAATGGGCAAATACATAAAAGTACAGAAGGACATTTGTTCCCATACATCGAAAAGCAATGTCGTTTACAAAATATCGTGTAACAATTGTGACGCGTCTTATATTGGACAAACGGGCAGGCAATTGAAAACTAGAATTACCGAACATCGTAATCATATCAGCATAAAACTTCTGTCCCTTTCTGTCATCATCGAACATAGGCTACTAAATAATCACGATTTCCAATGGGACAATGTTCAAATCTTAGACGAAGAGCCTTCTTATAGGAAGCGGTTGATTTCCGAAATGCTGCACATAAAGAAACAGAAAAACAATCTCAATTTGCAAACGGACACTGAAGGTCTTCATAAGGCATTTTGCCCATTGTAAATAAAGTTTGACTTTTTGATACTGACGGCCCGTCTCCTCTCTCAGTGCACGGCGTTCCGTTTCAGCGAGCAGTCACGTCGGGTTCGACACGCAATGTTCGGCTCTCACATTTGCAGTCCATTCGTCGGTATGCGTTCATATATTTTATACTTATACAGATACACTAGTTTTTATTGGCTTACTCTTGTTTGATGGTGAGTGTTCACTTTTTATCTCAATTGCGATTGTCAAGTTATTCAAGTTTACTTTTTCATAAGAGTTCTTTTCCTTTTTTCTTTTTTTATCAACTAGAACTTGGCTATGAGACTTGACATCACTTTGACTGTTCAATCGCATGAATAATGTCATGTTCTACATCGAGACTACCGAAAACTGCGTATTTTCGCGATCTATGAATGTTTCGCGACAAGTATTATTTATTTATTTTTTATTATTTTTTAATTCTATATATTTCTGTTAACATCTGAAGAGGGCTCAATCCGGCAACCGAAACTTGCAATGTTTCAAATTATTCTTTCTCCGTTTATTGTGTCTTATTATGCGTCTTTTCTTCATTTTTCACTTTTTTGTATCTCTGATTTTTGTCTGTGATTATATGTTTTTTAATGAATGCGCTGACTCTTATTTCGCCCTTCATTTGTTTTGATTTATAAATATTGAAATTGTATAATCAATATTATAAAAACTTACATAAAATAAAAACGGTGTCGTATACATTACGTCAATAAATAAAGTCACCTTGCTCATCAAATTGTCAGATTTACTATGTAATCATTCGTAAAAAACAAAAAATTGAAAATTGTTTAAATCATTTGTCTGAATTTTAATTTTATTAAACTTATATGTAAGCGTTTCTCACGTAAATTTTGTGGTGTCGACAGTCAGAGTTGAAATGAGAGTCAAAATAATAAAGTCATGTAATTATTGAAAGATTACTTGTAGATCTAATTTTCTGCTAATCAATTTAGTATTGGAAAATACTGGAGAAGCAACCCAAAAATAAGGTCTCCAAAGCGCTAGAGCCGCAGGGAAATTTATTGGACGGCAGTGATTGTACACTTCAAAACTATGAATTTCAATAGGTTTAACAGCTTTTGCGTTAAAAAATCGAATGACTTCGCGCAGTCCGTACTTCGTGGAAAGGGCGATCGAGAGCTCCATTACTAACAGCTACCAAGCCAAGACTAACCGACCTAGCGAGCTCGGCAACCGCTTGTTTGAAAAAGAAAAGATTGCCGAAAACAACAGTGATTTCAAGTGCTGCCTAAAAAATTTCCCTGCGGTTCTAGTACTTTGAAGACCTTATTTTTGGATTGCTCCTCATACTTATTTTAAATATTAAAAGCACCGAACACAAATATATATATATATATATATGCTTTTAATATTCAAAATAATTAATCACTACTTTCTAGTATTAAATTTCTGTAAGGGTATTTCACTATTAAACTAACAACATATCAACTTATTCGTTATTACTGTATACAGGTATACAATACGCGAAATGCTTAAATAATGAAATACAATCGAAAAAATATTTATTTAAAAAATTTATAACGTCCAATGTAGATGCAATACTATGTCCCAAAACAAAATAAATAAATTGAAACAAGTGAAAATGCATTAATATAATTTTATTCTATTTTTATTTAATTATATATTTAGTTATTTTTTTATAATACTTTTGAGGCTTTTACGGTTATTTTCTTAAGAGACTAGAATGCTAAAGAGTTTACGGGTTAGTGCCATGTCGTGATTCATTGCTAATGCCAACGTTTCGTGAACCTACCAGAGAAAGTATCAGTGCGCTCTTTGTCCTGATGAAATAAATGGCAGGGTTCATGAAACGTTAGTTATTTTTTTCTTATACGACATTATCTAACGTTAAATATTAGAATAAAAAATTATTCTTTTGCGAGAGAATAATGATACAGTAATAACAAATACACCGATGAGAGAGATCACTGTGACAGAGAGAATTTCTGTTGTTGCTTTTTACGTAACAATGAAGCTGATGAAGACGAAAATTTTCTAACAAATAGTGTCGATTAACGAATCTTTATTTATGCGCACAGAAATATTTAACTGTAAAAATGAACATTATTATGATGTAATAAAGCCACACATGGCACGCGCGTGGTTTTCAATACAAATGGAAGCTAAATTATTGGACAGGCATTTTAGGCGACAGGATCTTCGGTTCCATTCTTCTATCAGATATTATGACGTTAGAAAAATACAAAACTCTCTTGATTGATTTGCAATACGTACCGATACGTATTAATAATACGATATATTTCTTTTACAGGGAAGAAATTAAGCCCAATTTTTGAGACAAAGGCTCCCAGATTTTTTGGAAGAAATTCCTCTCCAGCAGAGAACAATTATGTTCTTTCAGCAGGATGGAGGACCATCGCATGGATATCAAAATATAACTAACTTTTTAAATAAAATCGGTTTCTCCGATTGCTGAATAGGATAATATGGACCAATCAGATGGCCCGCGCGATACGATAAGTTTTTAATTTATAAATACAAGAGAAGCAGAAAATTGTAGAGGACATAATTTTAATATTGGGAGTTTAAGAGTTTTTATATTGATTGTTAACAATTCATTCGATTTGACATAGCTAGGTTTTTTCCTTTAAAGTCATTTGAAGAAAATTGTATATAGAACGATCTACTTGCTCCAAAGAAGTAATTGCAAAGATACAAAAATCGTTATCAAAACTGTCGATGAATCCATGCTTTGACCTATATGTTGGAATCTAGAGAAAAGCCCCATATTATGAGATAGGTGCCTAATATGAGATAGCGGTATTTTTGCTAAACTAATAAACACTATCTATTGATTCCACCATAAATTTATTGCTCTTGGATTGAAAACTATTTAGAAAATGCTCCTATGTCATAGTAAAAATTGTTGCTAAAAAGTATATGTTATTGTATAATAATAAAAAAGACAATCGGAATGAACGTTGAGTGCCTCTTTTTGCGATGCTTGATTTCAACTACCTGAAGTTCTAAATATAATCTATCGCATGCTCATTTTTCACGCATGCTGGCTGTGTTTGTTTGCATTTTAGGAACATGAAATAAAGTTTTTTAATTGCAATACTGATACACTTTGCGTTTTATTATCAATTTCTTGGGGTATCTCATATTAGAAGTACAATTTTTTGACTTTGCGATTTGCTAACTTTTTATATTTCTTTGATTTTCAAAAAAATGAAACTTTGAATTAAATTTTATAACATTATCTTGAAGCTTATTAAATTCCCTTCAAAATGATCTATTATTTTTTTTAATTCTGCCCATAGACTTCTAACATTTATCCAAAATGAACTCGGTATTTCACAGGGGCCTTTGTAACAGATTTTTGCAAGATCTGTTAATTTTTAAATAAATTTTTCTTTGTAAATTTAAAACTGTTCGTTTCTTTTTTTTATAGGATAGACATACTATCTTCTTTTCATTGATATTTTTTTAATAGACAAATTGTGAAAATATTGTACAATAATGTACAATCATGAACTGACGACAATTTTGCAATAATTGTTCCTAAGATCATACGATAACGCAACAACTGTGTCAGATTAATATTTCTAAATCACATTTGTCAAATATTATACAAATTCACTTTGAAGAGTAAACATTTTATAATGTTTACTTTCTTTTAAGATTATAATAAATAAGAATTACCAGCATATTGAAGGAACAAATTAGAACCCATTATCAAAACTTTTGGTAATACTTTGAGTAATATAAACTTTTTTATTGTCAATATAAAATCTTAAATAAAACTTGGTATTCTGTGGGATAAAAACTGTTTTACATACACTCGTCAACAAAATTATCGCAACATACAAGTATACCAAAATTTTGCATAACTTTAAATAAGCTTAATTCCGTGAAAAATAATTGCATTAAAAACTTTTTTTATTCTCAGGGATAAAATTTGTAAAGAAAGCTTAAAGAAAGTTTAAAGAAGCTTTCGATAAATTTTTAATCCATACTTACTTTTGCTCATTGTCTTTTTAAAAATAAGGACGTGTAACGTTTCCAAAAAATTGCATAGTTTGATACTTTATGGGATGCATAAATTTTTTTCGCAAATGTCAATAATCATCGTAAAGTATGAATTTTTTCTTGCAAATTAAAAAATAAAGCTTTATATAATTTTAATATTCTTGAGGCTTCCACGGGTGCTTTCTATATAAAGATTATGCGTTTTGCAGGTTTTCTCCATGTCCAGATCCATTCTTGGAATGCCAACATTTCGTGAGCCTTACAGTCCACTTCATCAGAACGAGAAGCAGCCTAATATTGAACTGTTTCTCCGGGTCCTTTATATTACGCTGCTTGTTGAAGTGGTGGGAAGGGAAAGGGAAAAAGAAAATTGTAGAAGAGGAGGAGGAGAGGTGGAGAAAATGAGTTGGTCTTATAACAACCGGGAGAATAGTCTTCCATATTTTATTTATGTTGTAGCCATTACCTCTATATAGATTGTTAGAATGTTTTTGTATCTTTATGGCTTCTCTATACTTTCTTAGGAAGTATGATGTAATGCTGGCTATTGTGATTGTTTTGTCAAACAGTATTTGATGTCTTGTTTTGATGTTGTGTTCTGATAATGCCGACTGCGTGGCATATTTTAGCATGACATTACGTTAGTGTTCTTTTATCCATAGGACCATTCTCCCGGTTTCTTGAATGTATACTTGCTCGCAGGAACAAGGGCATTTATAGTTTGTATTGATATTTCTGCGGAACTGAGTGGAGATCTTCGATCTATAGGATTTCTTAAGATTTGTCCTATCTTTTTGGGTGGTTTGAAGATAATTCGGATATTGTGTTTGTTTAATATCTTGCCAATCTGATCTGTGTTTCCTTTAACATAAGGAGAATGGATACATTCCTTTCGTCTGGATCTGTGTCAGAGACCTTGTCGTTTATTGATTATTTTGGTTGTCTTTTTTGTCGTGTCCGTTTTTCTGGAAGGCTAGTTTTAGGTGGTTGAGTTCTATCTGTAGATGTTCTTTATCAGAGATGGTGAAAGCTCTATGTACAAATGAGTTGATTGCTGACTGTTTTTGTGCTGGGTGATGGTGTGACTCGGCAGGTATCTATCTGTGTGTTGATTTTCTGTACACTTGATGGCCTAAGGTACCGTCACCTTTTTTAGAGACAAGAACATCTAGGGGAGTTTTCTGTTTTCCTCTATGTCTATAGTGAAATGGATATTTGGATGATGATTATTGAGGAAAATAAGGAATTTACGAAGTCCTTCTGCCGTGTCTCCATACGAATGTGTCGTCTACATAGCGGAACTAAATTTCTGGCTTTTTGGATATTTTTCTAAGGACTTCTTTCTTATAGTACTTCATGAAGATGTTGGCGATTAGGAAAAATGGAAAAGCCTATTGTCACTCTTGAAGTTTGTTCATAAAATTGGTTGTTATAAGAGAAGTGGTTGTTAAGCAGTGCTTTTCTAGCGGGATGAGGTCGGAGAGGACTTCATGTAAAGTCTTTATTAATGTGTTTATGTAATGTTTTTTATTGGATTTGTATGAAAAGGAATTCTTCGTCAAAACTTATAAGCAGGTCTGTGGGACGTAGTCGGATTTTTTGGATCTTTTGTATGAAGTCCGTTGAGTTGGTTATGTGTGATTCGGATTTTCCAATGTGAGGTTGTAATGTTTGTGCTAGGAAGCGGGAAGTTGTAAATTAGGGAGTATGGCGCTGACAATTGGTCTATGGGGGATGTTTGGTTTGCGTACTTTGCGTAGTCCGTATAGTCTTGGTGGGAGAGGATTTGTAGATTTTAATGTTGATTTGGTTTTACTAGGAATGATCATATAACATGGTTTAATAATACAAATTAAAAATAAATGTATCGAAAGGCTATGAACCAAAAAACAACAAAATAAATGTGTAAATATGAGAAACAAATATAATTATCATAATCGCAAATAAGCAAATAACAAATAACAGACGTTTCGAATCCGATCCGGTCATCTTCAACTAGGAATGTTGCTTTTTTTTTACTAAAAATGTTGCTTTTCTCCACTAGTATCTTGGTGTTTTGTGCGATTGTATTATCGCACAGTTGGATCTTTGTCGAGCTGTTTGTATGCTTTGTCCGAGAGAAGGTCCTTCATCTTTTTCTTATAGTCTGATGTGTTTATGACTACTGTCGTGTTGCCTTTGTCGGCTGAAAGCTCAATGATATCTGTCCCTTTCGGGTCTTGGAGAATCAATCGCTCTTGTCTAGTGATGTTTGGTAGAGGGAGTTTGGATTTTGAAAGGATATTGGTTATCTGTCTGCGGATGTTATCTGCTTGTTCTAATAGCAGTCGTTAGATGGTTGACTCTATTCGGCTGATAATCTCTTTCTTTGGAACCTTTCTAGCTGCCACTGCGAAGTTAGGGCCTTTGGCATGGAGCACTTTGAGAAAGAGGCCCTTAGAAAAACACCCAAAAAGTCAAAAACTTGGTTCCTATGGAGACGACACATTCGTAATATAGAGACACGGCAGAAGTGGAAAAAAACGGAAAACTCCCCTTCCTAAATGTTCTTGTCTCTAAGAAAGCTTACGGTACCTTAGGCCATCAAGTGTATAGAAAATCAACAAACACAGATAAATACCTATATGTCGAGTCATACCATCCAGCACAAAAACAGTCAGCAATTAACTCACTTGTACATAGAGCTTTCACCATCTCTGATAAAGAACATCTACAGACAGAACTCAACCACCTAAAACTAACCTTAGAGAAAAACGGACACGACAAAAAAGACAACCAAAATAATCAATAAACGTGCAAACAAGACAAGGTCTCTGACACAGATCCAGACGAAAGGAACGAATCTATTCTCTCGTATATCAAAGGAACAACAGATTGGATTAGCAAGATATTAAACAAACACAATACCCGAACTATCTTCAAACCACCTAAAAAAATAGGACAAATCTTAAGAAATCCTAAAGATCGAAGATCTTTACTCAGCTCCGCAGGAGTATACAAAATATAAATACTCTTGTTCCTACGAGTAAGTATACATTGGAGAAACCGAGAGAATGGTCAACCTACGGATAAAAGAACACTAATGTGATGTCAGGCTAAATGCCACGCAGTCGGTATTATCAGAACACAATATCGAAACAGGACATCAAATACTGTTTGATAAAACAATCACAATAACCAACATCATACTTCCTAAGAAAGTATAGAGAAGCCATAGATATACAAAAACACTAACAATCTAAATAGAGATAATGGCTACAATATAAATAAAATATGAAAGATTATTCTCCCGGTTATTATAAGATCGACCGATTTTCTCCACCTTCCCTCCACCTCCTCTTCCCACAATTCTCTTCTTCCCCCCCCCCCATCACTCTAAGCAGCGTAAAATAAAGGAAATGGCCCGGAGGAACAGCTCAGTATCAGGCTGCTTCTCGCATTGATGAAGTGGTAAGGTTTACAAAACATTGGCAATTCAAAAATGGATCTGGACACGGAGAAAACCCGCGAAATGCGAAATAATCTTTGTATGATTTTTTTGTTGCGGAGATAAGTATCAAAGTTACTTATGTATTTTTTTGTTCAATTACACGTGGGTACATTTACACTTCAAAATCTTGCCTCATCTTCGAATAATTTCTTGCAAACGCTTATGTATATTGATTAACAAGTTCTAATTGTAACCCTGAAGAATTTTTTATCATATTCGGTGTTTCTAATTCCTAAAGATTTGTTAGTAGTCTTTCCAAACTTTAGCTTTAAATTTGTTAGCCCTTTTTCCATCATCTCATAAACGATAATTCAAGTAAATTTAATCAAAGTAAGTTTTAACTAAAGAGTAAATTAGTTAAATCGAGGATTAACTTTTTGAATTTTATTTTATTATTCATTAACAAAAAAAAAACAAAATAAAATTTTAAAGAAAAAAATTTGTTTTTAAAAATAAGATTTATGGGTTAGAAAACTTATTCATTGCTTATTTACATGAACAATTCAAAGTTCTCAAAATACAAATAAAGAAGGAATGTATCGCAATGTTACAAAAGATGGCAGTAATGCCCATTTGTAATGAATTGATTCAAGTTTTTCTATGTATTTTATACAGGATATTTGATAATTAATGAAAAAAACTTTCACATAGAGCAGAATGAAACTTAATAGAAAAGTCTTCTACCATTTTATAATTTTCGCAGTGGTGACGAGATATTAATTTCTAAAGATCGTCGAAAGGGCGTATCCATTTATTTGACCGTTAATTATTACAAAACTTTCAAAATGATAAAGAACTTTTTGACTTAGAATTAGTTTAATCTGTTATACAGGTACACGAGCGATAATTAAAAAGATATTAATTAATAAAGATTTCCGAATAAACGCATGTCCTATTCAACCGCAAAAATTGCAAAATAGTAGAGTAATTTTCTGCTTAGTTTAATCCCTTCTGCTCCTATGCGAGAATTTTTTTATTATTGTCACCCTGTATATTACATAAGCAGCTAACTTTAATTAATTATAAATGTGATTAAATGCAACATGTATTAATGTATTATACAATATTATAAAGAAAATATCAATATTGAGAAAACATTGCTTTGACTTTTATTCATATACATTTTTTAATAATTTTTTTAACACAATTATTATTTATTATTATTAGGCGTTAGGAACTCGAAAGCTCATTGCCGCAAATACCAAATCCCGCCACTGTTCCCGTCCCTGAGCCAGATCCCTCCATTTGTGACCCTCGTACCCCATTTCGTTAAGGTCCATTCTAATATTTTCTTCCCATCTACGTCTTGGTCTACCCAATGGTCTCTTCCCATCCGGTTTACCAATTAGTACTTTATATGCAATTCGATTCTCATCCATACGCGCCGCGTGACCTGCCCATCTTAATCGACGCGATTTTATGACATTAATAATATCCGGACTATTATATAATTGATGTAATTCTGCGTTGTGTAATTTTCTCCATTCGCCCGTTTCCTCATCGCGTTTTGCCCCGATGATTTTTCGAAGTACTTTATTTTCGAAAGCCCTAAATCTTTTCTCGTCTTGTAATGTAAGTGACCACGCTTCGCTGCCATAAAGGACTACCGGTAAAATAATCGTTCTGTAAATTCTAATTTTTAAGCGCCTAGACAATATCCGCGAACCGAGTAGTTTCTTAACCGAATAGAAGCACGCATTCCCCAAATTAATTCTTCTCTTGAGCTCTTCTCTTATTTCATTAGTTTGGTTTAAAATCGATCCTAAATACTTAAAATTGCTAACCCGTTCAAAAATTTTATCACAGACGACCAGGTTTCCGTTATTATGAATATTCTGAATTCTATCAGTGACCATATATTTAGTTTTTTCAACGTTTATTTGCAGCCCCAGTTCTTTCGTTTTATCTAATAGAATTTTAGCGTTATTTATTAGTGTTTCTTTATTATCTCCCAACAAAGCAATATCGTCCGCATATGTTAATATTTGTGTTGTACCGTTCAACTGCAAACCATCATTACTCTTCTGCATTTCTTTAATAGCATATTCCAATACTAGATTAAACAGAAGAGGTGACAATGCATCCCCCTGCTTTAATCCGCTATGAATATTAAAA
Organism: Trachymyrmex septentrionalis; assembly: GCF_001594115.1. NCBI lineage: Eukaryota > Metazoa > Arthropoda > Insecta > Hymenoptera > Formicidae > Trachymyrmex > Trachymyrmex septentrionalis. The sequence goes on from NW_017304620.1 coordinate 387,015, forward strand.
GTTTCCGACATTTGATTACCTATTCTTACTCTACCTCTGGTATCTTTTAAACAAACTTGGACTAAGTTAGCCAATTTTTTGGGTATCCCCCACCGAGTTAAAATTTCATACATTTTCTCCCGTTTTATCGAATCATACGCTTTTTTAAAATCAATGTAAAGTTGATGTACCGATTGGTCGAATTCCCATTTTTTCTCCAAGATTTGCCGAATAGTAAAGATTTGGTCCGCAGTCGATCTATTTCTCCTAAAGCCGCATTGATGATCTCCAATTATCTCATCTGCATATGGTACAAGCCTCATTAATAAAATATTCGACAGAATTTTATAGCATGTAGGTAAAAGTGAGATACCCCGGTAATTATTACAACTCATTTTGTCCCCCTTTTTGAAAATCGGGATTATAATTGAATCTTTCCATTGTTCCGGCAATGCTTCTTTATTCCATATTAAGATAATTAATTTCTGAATTTCTTCTATCAATCTACTTCCCCCCCATTTAATCAGTTCCGCCGGAATCAAGTCATTACCCGGTGCTTTGTGATTTTTTAATTTTTTAATCGCGCTTTCTACTTCTGAAATTGTCGGTTCGTTAATCCTAGGTTCAGCCGTGTGATACTCAAAATTCTCTATTTCCCGGTCGTTTTCAGATTCGACATTCAATAACCGATCAAAATAATTTTTCCATGTGTTTAAAACTGCCGTTGTATCCGTAACTAAATTATCGTTCTCATCTTTCACCATTTCCGTCCTAGCTTGGAATCCCTTTCTAAAATTATTTATCCCCATGTACGTGCCTCGTACGTTACTGCTTTTACAATTTTCATCTATTTCTTCAATTTTACGTTTTAAGTATTGACGCTTCTTAATTTTAAACATATTATGAGCCTCTTGCCTAATCTTAAGAAACTGATCCCGAGTTTCCTTCGTATTTTGAGCCAACCACGTGATGCGCGCTTCGTTTCGTACTTTAACAATTTTTACGCATTCTTCGTCAAACCACGGCTTGTTTTTGTTCCTTTTACAAAAACCAACCGTGGCCTCCGCCGATTTTACTATCGCGTCTCGTACGTTTTCCCAGTGTTTATCAACCGTGTTATCATCCGATTCATCTATTTCCTTTGAAGCCGCGAGTCTATTCGTTACTTCGACCGCGTATTTTATTCCGTTTTCTCCCTCGATCAAACCTTGTACATTTAGACGTTTAGTTCCAAACAACTGCCCGTTAGTTTTGTTTAGCGAAAGACGTTCCCTGATTTTGGCAATTACAAAGAGGTGATCCGAGTCGCAATCCGCCCCCCTATAAGACCTGACATCGAGTACGTTCGTGTGACGCCGTTTATCTGCAAGAACGTGATCAATTTGGTTACGCGTGCCTCCATCCGGGGAAATCCAAGTTTGTTTATGGATATTTTTGTGTTTAAAATACGTGCTTTTGACGATAAGATTTTTGCCGGTCGCAAAGTTAATTACCCTCACTCCGTTATCGTTACTTTCCTCGTGCAAACTTTCGAGCCCGATCGTTGGTCTAAAAATGTCCTCTTTACCGATTTTCGCGTTAAAATCTCCCACGACTATTTTCATGTAATCGTTCGGTAATTGATCCACGAGGTGTTCGAGTTCTTCGTAGAACCCGTCTTTAATTTCGCCATCTTTATCTTCCGTCGGCGCGTGTACGTTGATTATCGCGATCTTGTACCATCGGCCCTGCACAACGAGCAATCCTAATCTTTCGTTTATAAATTTAATGTCTTTTACCGCGGATAAGATTTTCCTATTAATCATAAAACCGATGCCAAGACTATGGATCTCCGACCCTCCATAGTGAAGCGTGTACGAACCCGCATTAAGCGAACCCTCCCCGGCCCATCTTGTTTCTTGCAACGCGACAACTTCTACCCCGTACCTTTCGACCTCCCCGACCATCGATTGAAACGCCCCAGGTCTGTAAAGACTTCGGACGTTCCACGTACCCACTTTGAAGTCTCTCCCGCGTTTTGACTTTATACGACATGAGTTCCCCGAGGTAGTCCCCACCCGGAGATCCGAACGGGGGACTAGTTTACCTCCGGAAAATTTTACCCCAGAAGAATCCATGGCGAGTTTTGTTTGTTTCAAGATAAAGTCGTTTCACGGTGTGAGCCTATCAAACCCACGCCCAACCCCCAAACAGGAGGACCATTCCAATCGGCTGTCCGCGACTGCTTATTCAATTTATTCGCAGCTAGCCTCTATCCGCAACCGAGATAGCGAGGCTTTTCCTCTATCCGCAACCCGAGGACGCGCTGTGTCGTGGTGATTGGGACCCACCCACCCCGGGGATCACTACTGCAACTAGTTTTCCTTCCCCGAGACTAGCGGTTGTTATGCTAACACAGTTTTTTAACACAATAGATTTAATTATTAAATCTTATTAACTTTCAATTATCACACTTCACTCACAGTCACACTATTACCACACTAATGCGAATTTGGCGTTTCCATTTTTCATTATGTGTAACTTTAAAATGAAAAAAGTAAAAGTAGTTCAATTATATAGTTTTTCGGGGTAAAATTTTTCTGAGAACCCATTGATAATAATAAAATTAAGCAAAAACAATATTTTATTGTAATAAATTGTTAATTAAGAAAGTAATAAATTGAAAAATGAATTTAAAAAAAAAATAAAAGTTTTTGAATGAGAGAATATTAAGATTTGAGATATAAAAAGACATTTAAGTAAAAGGATTATCTCTGAAATATTCATTTTCAAACTAATAAATAGTTTGAATCTACAATCAGACATGGAATTTCTGCACCATATGTGAGCATTTTAGAGAAGTTTAATAGCGGCATTAAATATTCACCTTTAGTTGGTTACTGTTTGTTTTTAAAAATTGACGTATAATAGTTTGACTTATAATTTACTTATTGTTCTGTTCCGACATGACTCTTAGAATAAATTTGACAGTTTTTACATGTTATTACATCTGACTTCCATATGGATAATATTTATAATAATTTCTATATAGTCAATGTAAAATTTTTACTTATTGTAATATGACGTGTTACGCTTTGAGTAATTGATTGTGATTTATAGAGGCAGAGAGTGAGTAGAAAAAGTATAAAATTGCATAAAATTCAATACAATTAATGCCATTGTTTATTATTGTTCTCTTTAGTTAGTCACTTGGTTAAACAACGAAGAGAAATTTTGGCAATTTTTAATTAGAAAGCAGGGAAATGCTCATCCTCTGTCTAGTATAGAAATTATTTCTAACATCTGCGGACTATGAATCTTGTAAGACATTGATGGTAAATTATCTACAGTATTGCTGATCATGGTTTGAAGGAAACCGAAACGTTCAATAAGTTAGCTATTTTTTTGTAATAGAAAAAATTACAATTTTCACTTGTTATTTTGAAGGGAAAAGATAGTACTTTTATGAAAAAAAATATTGCTTTGGTCAAATATTAATTTCAAATATTTTTAGGGTCTTAATTTAATGATATTTTTTGTTGTAAAAAGAATGAAGTCATAATGTATGCGCACAAAAAAATTATTTTATATATAAAAATAATAAATTAACTAGTATTATACATGAATATAACACAATATTCAATGATGCAATTACACAAAAAAGTATATAACAAAAAAAAAGAATAAAATTGTTTTTTTTTTAAAGCCTTAAAGTTGTTTTTTTTTTCTTTAAAAGTGTTATGCATGCTAGAACATTACAAAAGTATTACAAAAATATCTCAAAAACTCTTACCTTTATTAATTTTTTCCAAAAATCACGTTAAAAAATTGTTTTACAGGCATCGATTTGCCATCCGTGTTTACCATATTCGTGCGAATTCGTACCACATGACACTTTACGGATGTATAACAAGGGATGTATCACTCACTGAGATATAAATAAGACTAATTCCGGTGTGTGTCGCTAGAGAAGAGGCCAGCTATATTTAACATAATGATAATTCGCACCAGGGTGTCGTAACTGAGGATTAATAAAAAAAATAAATTTTCTTTCTAAAATTTTATTCTGTCTCTTGTTGTTGGTGAATAATAAAACAGAAACGAAAAATAGGATAATCTTTAAAGGTAGATTTTATCCATCTATAGATCCCCACTTAAGTATCACCAGATATCACTCCATTCTTATTGTTTACCGAACATTAAACAAGAATGGTATAACACTCTAAGATCACCTGGATGGGAAATCAAACAAACTCCAGGTTAAATTCAGGCAACAAAAAAAATGGTTTATTACATGTCAGCATGTTTTCTGTATATTGCTCAAATTTCATAATTTTCTGAATTTCCGAGTTGGAGGCCTTTCTTTGTCATCAGAAATGAATGACTGAATCGAAGTTGAATTGAGATTGATCTATGTCTCATACACTAACGTTGAATCAATATCAGAAATGTCTAATGACCATTGAATTGCAATGTCTCACAGACAACATTGATATATAGAATTGTATAGAATGACTTCCCGGTAAAGAGATTGTCGCATATTAATTAATACAGTTTTATTATTAAAATAAGTATTATTGATTTACGTCATATTTCGGAATACACATTACAAAATTATAATTGAAAAATACCGCTTTCCCCACAATTGGAAATTAATTTTTTTAAGCAGTCATCCATCCAATCTTGTGCTCCGTCCAACGATGCTGAACCTTTGCGTAATACCTTTGTTGAACCTTAAAGAATTACTTACTATGTATACCGCTATACTTTGATGATTCATGAATACTGAATGTTAGTGGATGTATAACTACATATATGTAGCTATATAATCACGCATCAGACCGATTAAACACAAATACGCAAGCACTCTGCACGCGCGACCAATTACCGCGTAAACATTATTAATATATATCGTTATTAGAAATGGGTTTCGTTAAAAGATCAATTTACCAGTGATTTAAAGAGTGACTGAAAAAATCACCCGTTTTTGGTTCTTAATTTTGGACTGAACTGTGTGCCAAATTTTACCTTATAATGAAACATACTTTATGACATTATCATAGAGAAGTTTGAAGTTGAGATGACAATTGTTATCAGAGCTGGGAGGGGTGAAATCAAAATCCATTATCGAATTATCATAGATTTGCGAGGTCCGATATTTTAATTCAGCCAGGTATATATCAGTTGCTCACATTGTTAATTGACTAATTAGAAATAATATAATCTCATTGATAAAGCAGTTAAACATGACTAAGAACTGGCCGATATGAGTGGTGCAATCGAACTATCCAAATTCGTCGCAATCTAGTCAATGAAGGCAAGATCGCAGTTGATCCCGCCGATGAAGGCAAAATCAACTGAACATCACACTTATTCTGGTGATTTTATAGATCAATTACTTTGAAAGTAAAAAAAAACGAATTTTGCATAGACGTAATTTGTTTATAATTAATATTTAACGAAAGAAAATCAAATAGAAACGAAATAATGCACTATATTTGTTAACTAAGCTAGCAAATAATAATGATAAAGTAATCTATCCGATCTCGATCTATATTTGTTTATTACTTCTTAATACTTGACAAAAAGAGATCGCATGGAAACGGAATTATACACTGGTATTTGTTAAATAAGCAAAGAAATGATAATAAAAAAGCGATTTATTTATTATCGATCTCTATTCGTTTATAATAAATATTTAACAAAAGAAGATTTAACGGAAATAAAATAACTAAAGGAGATCGGATGCAAACGAAATTGCATGCTGGTATTTGTTAATACAGAATGCGTAGTACGAACTTATCTTTAAAAAAAAAGAAAATAAAAAAAGGCTGAAGAATATGCTTCTTGAATAAAACCTAAATGGTACGTTATGTATCCTTTATCTTAATTAACCAAGTTAAATTCTATCAAATTAAAAGATAAAAATGATACCCAAGTGGTACTATCTTGTTATTTATTTATTAATTTTAATTATATGCATCATTTATATAAAAGATTTGATACCAACAATTGGCGTCAAGTTAAATTCCATATCAAATTAAATAAATAATAAGGTAAAGTCATCTATTAATGGTTCCTAATATGCGATAGTGGGATTTCTGTTAAACTAATAAACGCATGTGTTTGGTTCTATCATGAATTTTTTACTCTTAGTATGAAATCTGTTTAGTAGAAAATTCATTTCATTATTAAATCATATGTGTAGTTGTTGCAAAAAAAATATTTATGAAATTGGATGTTGTTGAGGCTTGAATCGGTTATTAAATTTAATTTGCTTTTGAGAGAAGAAAAATAGTTCTTTATTGATGGACAGACGAGACGAGACTGACTCACATGGCAACGATGCGAGAGTCTAACTTGTTTGTTTAGTTAGAGTGACATGGCAACGCGACGGTCGACCCGAATAACAAAAACAGTTGCGACATGCCACGGAGACACTCGGGCCTTTTCGTTGAACATCGATAGCGCTTTTACATTACTCACACAAGCACACTAAGCTGACTCAACACTTCCGCCGCTTGAGTGCTTGTTTACATTCACACGCATCCCCATACTATCTCGCAGACGTCTAAATCTCTCTTTCGGCAGAGCTTTCGTTAATATATCCGCCTTTTGTATTTCAGACGCGATATATTCGACTCGAATTTCGCCTTTTTCAATCATCTCTCGGATATGATGATATCGGATGTCGATGTGTTTTGTCCTCTGATGAAACTCTGGGTTTTTCGCTAGCTTTATAGAGCTCTGGTTATCAACACACAACAATGTGGCACTACTACAGCGATGTCCAATATCATCTAACAGACCTCGGAGCCACTTGGCTTCTTTTGCAGCGGATGATGCGGCGATATACTCAGACTCCGTGGTACTTAACGTTACCATCTTTTGTCGACGTGACGACCACGTGACCGGTCCATTCGCAAAATTGAATATATAACCGGTCGTTGACCTTCTTGTTTCCAAATCTCCAGCGTAATCCGCATCGGAGAACCCAACTAAGTCGTATTCGCTTCCGCCGCTTCGATATTCAATTCCTAAATCTACCGTTTGAATTAGATAGGCGAAAATCCTTTTTACAGCGAGCCAGTGATTTAGATCATGATTATTTAGGAATTTACTCGCGTTATTTACCGCGAATGCGATATCCGGCCGTGACACAATGACTAGAAACATGAGTGATCCTACAGCCTCCCGATAAGGCACATTAGTCACATTTTCGCTTGCTTCTACCGGACTCAAGTTTGTGTGAGGATCCGAAGGAATACTCACAGCCTTCGCTTTGTTCATGCCGAACTTGTCGATTATTTGTTTTACGTAGGCGCTCTGATGAATAAACAGTGATTTTCGCGCCCGATCGCGACTTATTTGTAGACCTATAAAACAACTTGCATCGCTTTTCGTGATTTCGAACTCATTACTCAATAATGCCGTTATCTGTTTAACAACTTCTTTGGACTTGCACGCGATGAGCCCGTCATCTACAAACAGCGCGAAATACACAATTTCATTTTCGTAGCAGCCAGTATAAATACATTTATCCGCATTGGTTTCCGTAAACTCGAAACGTTTTAAGAAACTACTGAACTTCTTGTTCCAGCACCGAGGTGCTTGCTTTAAGCCATACAACGATTTGTTTAGACTACACACTACATTCGTGTTGTTGTTCACACACTTTCCATTGAACCCCTTTGGAATCTCCATGAGTATCTCCTCGTCGAGACTACCATACAGAAACGCCGTTTTTACGTCAAACTGTCCGAGTTCAAGATCTTCTTGTGCGACGAGTGCTAACAGCAGTCGTAGTGAGTCGTATCTCACTACCGGTGAGAATGTCTCGTTGTAGTCGATACCCTGACGTTGTAGAAAGCCTCTTGCACATAATCGAGCTTTATATCGATATACTTGTCCAGTCGTGTCCCTGAGCTTCTTAAAGACCCACTTTGAGTCTATAGTTTTCTTATCAGCTTCCCTCGGAACGACGGTCCACGTGTGATTCTTCTCATGAGCTTTGAGCTCCTCATGGATCGCCTCAATCCATCTTGAAGAGTCTTCTCCGCTGATTGCTTCTTCGTAACTCGCAGGAGAATCGTACTGAGCTAAGTTAATCTCGTACTCCTGGTCGTATCGCTCTGGTCGTCTTAATGACCCACGATTGCGCAGTCGGCGAGGTTCGTCAGACATTCGCTGTGGCTCAACGCTGTCCTCTCTTTCGGGTTCTTCAAAAACGACTTCAGGATTCGACTGCTCCTTTTCCTGTCCTTGTTCTTCGTCGTATTGAATGGAGTCGCCTGTCGAAAACATCAAGTCTTCGTTTTCGCTATTGACCGTCGAAGATTCACTTTTGTTTCGTTTCTCGTTGAACACCACATTTCTTGAGACAGTCACCGTCCTGGTCTCCGGGTTGTACAACCTGTAGTTGGATGAATTTCCTTCGTACCCTACGAACATCACCTTCTTCGACCTCGCGTCGAATTTCTTCGTGAATTGTTTAGGTACATACACAAAAGCTTCCGATCCGAACACTCTCACATGACTTAGATCCGGTTTTTCTCCAGTCCAGATTTCGTACGGCGTCTTTGTCCTTCTTCTTTCCGACGACAACACTCTGTTTTGGATATAGACGGCCGTATTTACCGCTTCCGCCCACAGCAACGTCGGTAAATTCTTCGCTTTCAGCATAGTACGCGCACACTCAACAATTGTTCGGTTGTCTCGCTCAGACTTGCCGTTCTGTTCTGGCGTGTACGGTGCACATGGCTCGAATTGTATACCGCGCGACGATAAGTACTGCTTAATCTTCTCATTAACGTACTCCCGGCCGTTATCGGTACGCAATCTTTTCATTGATCTCCCGAATTTGTTCGCGATCAACCTGTCGAATTCTTTCAACCGTTCGAATACATCCGATTTGTGTTTCAAGAAATATACGTATCGGAACCCGGAAGCATCATCGATGAAAGTCACAAAATATCGCGCACCTCCCGGAGAGGTCTCGGACATTGGCCCACATACGTCACTGTGTATAAATTCACCCGGCTTTGTGCACCCTTCTTTTTCAGCTGCCTTGAACGGTAATCTGTGTGCCTTTCCAAACTGACAAGCATCACAAAAGAAATCTTTTTCGTTGGTAACACTCACCCCTTTTATGAGCTGTTTGTTCACCAGATCACATATTGCACGTTTGTTCAAATGTCCTAAACGTTCGTGCCAGAGCTTTAAATTCGTCGTGGTCACGTTGACTTCGCCTGCACTTCGTGCATTTTTCACGCGGAAAAACATTCGGAAGATTTCGTTCGACTGCTTGACTCCAGTCGCCACGATTTTGTTATTGTCTGTCAACACTACATATTCACTAGCAAAACTCACTTCGAAGCCTCTCGAAGTACATACACCGACGGAAAACAAGTTGTTGCGCACTTTCGGTACATAGAGCACATTTTCTATGCGCGCCTCGCGCCACACGCCGTTGACGAGCTTATCGATAATTACAGTTCCTTCGCCTGACACTTCGCACACGCCGTCGTCTCCGACCGATACCGTTGTGCCTCTGAGCGGACGGAACTCGGTAAACCATTCACGTCGAAACGTGATGTGCCGTGAAGCACCACTGTCGACATACCAGATATCTTTCTTATCCAGTTGTAGCCATTGATTTTTGACATTCTCAGGCATTTTACCAAACCGACTGTTTCTTGAACTGTTGTTTACACTTCCCGAACTTTCAACGATAAACACGCTTCCTCGCGTCTCACTTTCGTCCCTGGCAGTTTTTCCTTGTTTTCGCGTCGGGCAATCACGTGCGTAATGCCCCTTCTCTTGACAACGATAGCACTCGACGTCCCTTTTTTTCTTCTCACATCTTTTGTTTACCTCATTTCTTCCTTTCGAGTCTCCTTTGTGTTTTGAACTGCCAGCCCTCTCGCTGATCCGCATCGCTGAAAATGCCGTACTTTCTTCTTTTTCAGCTACCAAACGACTTTCCTCGGTGATAAGTCGTTCTTGCAGATATTCTACAGTTTGTCGATCAGGATCGACACTGTCCCACGCTGTCTGCAGGACGCTAAATTTTGAGGTTAAACTCGATAGTATTTTCGCCATGATTGTCAAGTCGGACACTGTTTCTCCGAGATCACGTAACTGTATCGCCAAATTCTGTACTTTTGCTACATGCTGAACAGCCGAATCCGTCGCTCCCATTCGATATTCATGGAACCGTTTCATTAATACGAGCTTGTTCGCTGCTGAATTTTGCTGGTGAATTCTTGCGAGTGTATCCCACATTTCCTTGCCGGTGGTACATACTAGTAAACTTTCTAGTTCTTTGTACTCCATTGCTCTCGAAATGATGAACATCGCTTTTGCGTTGTCTTTCACCCACGCTTTCACACGCTCCTCTTCAGCTGCTGCAGGTCTTACGTTTGTACCGTCTACGATTTCGTAAATACCACAAGCTCTCAAAGCCGCTTCCATCTGGAATTTCCATCCGAGGAAATTTGTTCCATCAAATTTTGGCACCTGCCCCACAGAAAATACGTCTGGCATTTTTATTTCTTTATACTTAGCAAATTGAACGCACTGGAATCGTATCTGGGCCCATAACCTGTTGAGGCTTGAATCGGTTATTAAATTCAATTTGCTTTTGAGAGAAGAAAAATAGTTCTTTATTGATGGACAGACGAGACGAGACTGACTCGCATGGCAACGATGCGAGAGTCTAACTTGTTTGTTTAGTTAGAGTGACATGGCAACGCGACGGTCGACCCGAATCACAAAAACAGTCGAGACATGCCACGGAGACACTCGGGCCTTTTCGTTGAACATCGATAGCGCTCTTACATTACTCACACAAGCACACTAAGCTGACTCAACAGATGTTATCAAATTTTAGTGAGATTAGTCTTTAAATCTTGTTTTATTATATAAAAATAAACGTAATAAAGTCTGCATGCAGCGATAGAGTAAGATCGTACTGATAAGAAAACGTGATATAATGATTTGTTTCTTTGAACTGTAAAGATTAAGTTTGATGGTAGTGAAATTGCAAGGAAATCGTAATATAAGATACTTAGAGTGTTCTTAGCTAATATGAGAGCATCTAAATTATTCAATATTCCATTCAATTCAATGTAACAATAATAAATCATACTAACAAACAATATGTTAAAAATGACGATTTTATTATTGTTGAGATTTCTCACATACATACACACACACTTACATACACACATATCGAACAATTATATAATTATTATAATATTTGTATAATATTTAAATTTTATATTCCTACTTTTATGTAATATAATATAAGCGTGTATAAAAAGCTTATCTTTATTTTTTCCTTAGTTTCCTGTTATGAGATACTACCTCATATAAGGAAACCATTGTATCTCTTTCTCATACTAGGAATCCCTTTCTTTAAATAATAAAAAAAAAATCGGCACTTTTGATAAAAAATTTCACAGTATAGCTACAGATAGAACTCAACCACTTAAAACTAGCCTTACAGAAAAATAGACACGACAAAAAAGACATTAAAACAATCAATGAACATGCAAACAAGACAACGATCTCTGACACACAACCAGACGAAAGGATTCTATCCATTCTCCCATATGTCAAAGGAACAACAGATCGGATTAGCAAGATATTAAACAAACACAATATCCGAACTATCTTTAAACCACCCAAAAAGATAGGACAAATCTTAAGAAATCCTAAAGATCAAAGACTTCCACTCAACTCCGCAGGAGTATACAAAATATCTTGTTCCTATGGAGAAGTATACATTGGAGAAACCGGGGGAAGACTGACCAATTCCCCCTCTCCTCTTTCCTCCCCCCATAATTCTCTTCTTTTCCCTCTTCACTCCAACAAGTAGCGTATAAAAAGGAACGGCCCAGAGGAACAGCTCAGTATCAGGCTGAGCCCTCATGAAGTGGACTGCAATGTTCACGAAACGTTGGCATTTCAAGAATGGATCTGGACACGGAGGAAATTCGCGAAACGCATGACTTTTATATAGAAAGCACTCGTGGAAGCTTCAAGAATATTATTATACAATATATACTTTATATAGATACGTCTATTTTGTACATATTCTTAACTAGTGAAGTAGAAATAATAAGAAATTCCACGCATTCTATTTCATTTTCTTTGCAACATATTTAAAGAATTTTTTAAATTCAAATATGTCTAAAAAATTATAAGAGTTGATTATAAAATTTAAAAAATTTTGTCGCGCGGCGGTGACAACAAATGTTTTAATAAACATTATAATTTCTAATGACCCCCGTATACTGAACGGGGAAACAGTCGGCAAAATGCGACGCGGTAACAATAAGTTCACAGCTTTAACATGTTCATTGATTACCGCATCGCATTTTGCCGCGCAGCGGCAAAGCGTTTCCACGTCCAGTGAACAGAAGCCACAAATTAAATGAAATAATTAACAATCATATAATTTGTAATTGACGTATGTTTCCACACGTAATAGCAGTTCATTATTCAAAAGCGAAAATGCTTTTTAATATCTCTGTAACAATACTGTAAGATTTATCTGGAGACACTGGTAGTCTCGGGCGCTAAGCTACGCGCAGCGACACTGCTGTGGCTATTTTACCCGTGCCGGCGAGTTGCCAGGAATCGAGATTATTGGATCTCAATAAGAACTGATCAGGTTCTAAGTGTGCTCAATCGATTGCATCCGGTCTAAATATATCATAAAAATATTTTTATTTTTTCTATACGTGCCCTACGAGTCGAGACGTATTGCGACACAAAATCCGAATCTGAAACTTTTATTATATATTAAGATTAAGAAACGTCGTCGCTAGCCACAGAGTGGGGGATTTGTCCTTTTGGAATTTTTGGCACAAGATGCAAATGTGGCGCTGGCAATGCATGGTCACATCACACATGTCTATTTTCTGTGGAAATTTTATAGAGATTTATGACACCAATTATAGTGTTGATAGCGCGTTTGCTAGATATAGTTTTTATATGTTGTCCTTGTATTACGTCTAATAAACAACGAAGATAGAATGACAGAAGTAGCGCTAATAGCGTTTCTCCGAATGCACTAGAAATGAAGCGCGAAGAGAAAAAAGGACATATAGCGGCATCTGATCGTAGCAACATCATTTATTTCTTCACAGTTAGCAGGCCTGGTACTCTGAACCTCCACTCGCAAAAGAGGCGTGATTTGTCCAAACTAAACACACCATGTCAATCCCTTCTACCATAATTGGTGGCATAGTTAATGATTTGATTGTGCTGATTGATTGATTTTCGATGATTTTGAGAATCGAATGAAAAAGATTTTGTAATCTTCATTAATAAAGGTAATCCAATATACGTCTCTTCGTAAATGTTTTGTTATTTATGTAGTTTCTTAAAAAGAGTGACCGCAAAAATCGCCCGTTCTTTGGATCCTCAATTTTGGAACTAAGCTGTTAAATTTTATATTATATTCAGACATTAATCACAGTTAATATCTCATTGTAGGGTATCATTTGGCACATATTGAGTTCAGTCTAATTTTTTTAGTCCGAAAATTGGGGAAAATTTTTTAGTCTAAAAAACGGAGGAAAAACCCTTTTTTTGCGGTTACTCTTTATTATTTGTAAACGTAATGGTTATATTAAGTTCAGATTGTTATTTTAATATGTTATAATGTTATTACTGTTATACTAATACAGGTGAAGATCTCTAAATTTTAATATTTTAACACTAACTTTTCGTGAAAAGCGTGAATATTAAGAATTATTAATATTAATTTTATAAATAATAACGATGCAACATTTTCCTTTAATATAAGTGAAATGTTTAAGATTTTCAGTGGATCATTCTGTATATTACATGTGCAATAAAATATACATTTAAACGAAAATTATTGCATTAGCAAATAAATCTCTTGTGCGGTTGTGTAGTTATATATATATATGTAAAACACATTAGTAATATATTACTTGTATTTTATGCAATTACATTTCAAAATATAATTTCCCAATATAAATTAAGCGTTAAAAAATTTATCTATAAAAAATAATTTAATTTAAAAAAATCATATGAAAAATAATTTTGAATTTAACTTATGTTAACGCGAATTTTAACTTAATTTAAAAACATATAATTTATCAGGTGTTGTTTACTAATGATTATTTTATATATTTACTAAATGTATGTCATGTAAATTATTCAAACAAGTGTATCCATATAAAAATAAAAAAACTTTTAAAATATATAAAGAAAGGTGGAACGCTTTTTATATTTTTTATATACCATGGTATTCTCTAAAGAGGGCTCAATCCGGTAGCCGAGACTTGTATATTTGTATTTAAACTGAGTTTTTATTTATTTTTTATTATATATTTTCTTTAATTTAATTTTTTTTTATTTGTAATTTATTCTTTTGATTGTATGACTTTATTAAAGAAATGTGTTGACTTTTACTTTGCCCTTTATTTATTGTCATTTATTTAGAATTCACCACTTATGATTGGCATCGATTCGGCTTAATTGAGTTGATAAAACTGGCCCTTTGTATATAATACTAAGTATCAAACCCAATTAATAGTAATTTTAATAGTAGTTTTAATTTTTTTTCAAGGATATTCTTATTGAAGATCTTCTTATTCCGACTCAAATAATGGGGCAACTTTAATTCTCTGTCAAAAATTATTACTTTCGAAAAAAATTAATATATCAAATAAAAAATTAAAACTCAGATGCTACAATCATAACTAATGAAGTTAAATTCGATTAAATTAAAACACAAATGGTACTGTCTCTGGTTATTTATTTAACTCTAATGATATGTATCATTCGTATAAAAGATTTGATATGAACAAAATTGGCGCCAAGTGAAATTCTTTAAAATTTTATGTATTATTTGTAAAAAAGATTTGATATCAACAATTGGCGCTAAGTTAAATTCCATGTAATTCGGATATCAAATTATATAAATAATATTAACTTTAATGATATTTCTATAAAAGATTTGATATCAAGAGCTGGCGCAAAGTTAAATCCTATTTCTTTATACCATGCCAAATTAACATTTGTATAAAGGAATTGATATCAATAACTGTGGCGTCAAGTTAAATTCTACTATCAAAATAAAAAGTAAAACCCAAGTAATATTATCTTTATTATTATTTACTTAATCCAAATGAATAACAGCGGTGTAAAGACTCTTTATGTATAAACAAAATAAACAAAATAAATGGCGAAAAAGAGTCGTCGCATAATATATATAATTAAAGATAATAGTCATAGATACATAAAATAAAAAGTAAAACGGCGTATATTAAAATATAAAACAAACAAGTTTCGACTGCTGGATTGAGCCCTCCTCAGATGTAAAAAGAATATAATATAAAAGACATAAAAGATTACAACAAAAAAATAATAAATCGATAACATTCAGTGATGCAACATTTTTAACGCGCGGAAATCAGCAAATGTGATGGATCTCGACGTAGCTTAATGTTGTAT
>NW_017304620.1:404833-405605 GCF_001594115.1 Trachymyrmex septentrionalis
TATATATATATATATATATACACACTGGGCAACAAAATTAATGCAACACCTGTTCACTCTGTAAAAATAGGCAAATTTCAAGATACAATAACTTCGTCAAAAATTGTCGTATCAGGATGTTTAAAAAGCATTTTCAGGTAGAAACCTCTACTTTTCGGATCGCTACTTAAAAAAACGGTCTCATGGAGATTTCATGAAGTTACACAAACATAAACGAAAATATATCAGACCTCAAAATTTTTTATGAAATTTGTGAAGCTCCACGGAGTGGAATAAAAATTATATACAAATGCAATTTACATCATTCGAAAGAGCGAATCTTTACCTGTAATTTACTTTTTTACGAAGCTCCAATGTTGAAGCAAAAGGACCATTTTTGCTTCAATGTTGAATAACTCGATGAAAAAAAATCGTACGGAGTTTCGTAAAAAAGTAAATTACAGATAAAGATTCGCTCTTTCAAATGGTGTAAATCGCATTTGTATACAATTTTTATTCCACTAGGTGGAGCTTCGCAAATTTCACAAAAAACTTTAAGATCTGATATATCTTTATTTATGTTTGTGTAACTTCATGAAATCTCCATGAGATCGTTTTTTAAGTAGCGATCCGAAAAGTAGATATTTCTACCTGTAAAATGCTTTTTTAAACATCCCGATACGACAATTTTTGACGAAATTATTGTATCTTGAAATTTGTCTATTTTTGCAGAGTGAACAGGTGTTGCGTTAATTTTGTTGCCCAGTGTATATATGTATGTATATATATATAT
>NW_017304620.1:405669-412987 GCF_001594115.1 Trachymyrmex septentrionalis
TATATATATATATATCAATGACGAATAAATTACTTTTTAATCATAAAACAAAGAACATGGCCAATCTTATCACTATTTACATATGTCTTCCAATATAAGTTTATAAGTTAAATGCAATATAACTTCAAGTGAATTCAAACGAATCTATCTATTTATACTCTATACGATCTTCGTACTGTATGACTGTTATTACAGTACAGAATGTAAAAAGTGCAAAATGACTGCGCTCAACATTGGCAGTGTTTCTGAATGCAACCATGTATCGCTACCACTTGCGATCAGTAGTGAAATTCTCTAAACGTCTTATCAATTGTTGTCGCTATCGTTAACTAGCGACAGTCAATGACAAGATAATCCTGGAAGACAACGCAACTGTCATTGGCTGTCGCTAGTTAACAATAGCAACAATTGTCGATAAAACATTTAGAGAATCCTGCAACAGATAAACATAAACGTACAAGAAAAAATCGATTCCTCATTGACTAAAACTGGGTCAACGATAATGACGACGTTTCTTAATCTTAAAAAATTTTCAGATCCAAACTTTGTGTAATATCTTTATTCATAGGGCGTAGAAAAAAAATTAAGCACTTTTATTACACAATCTGAGTGTAAGTTATCGATTGAGCGTACGTAGAACTTGATCTGTTCAGCCGCTATTGAGATCCAATAATCTCGATCCCCCGCAATTCACTGTCTTGCGTAAAGGAATGGTGATGTCGCTGAGCTTGTCTTAGCACCGAGACACTACCATGTCTCCTAATACGTAACCCTCTCCCCCTCTCCAGCTATGATAACAATTATCATCTCAACCTGAAACTTCCCAGGTAAGCAAGCTATCGTTATTTTGACGTCGTCATTTTAAATTATTGACGTCATGTGACCTATTTAAAATGTAAAAATGACATCATCTTTTTAACCAATTAATGACATCATTTATTTATGACGTCTTTACAATGTCATACTTAATGACATCGAATAAATAGCCAATTGTCGACATACTAGTAACATTATTAGTGATCAATTAATAATGTTATAGATTTATTCCGTTAATAACATGAAAATAATGATGTCAGTTTATGACGTTGTATGAGTGATAAGAAATATAAGAATTCACTTCATTTTTACAATGTTTAGACGTCCAGGAGCTTGAAATGGTTCTTAAAATAAAGTAGAAATTACAAAAAAAATTGAATTTACTAGAATATTTATAACTTCAACACCTAGCAAATTTGATCATTTTTTAAATTTACACTTTGTCTCAGGAACCTTATAGATTCGTCATAAGAATAACTAATTAATAATGTCAATTGGACGACACCTTGCTACTGTCAATAACACGAAAAAAAT
This sequence comes from Trachymyrmex septentrionalis, assembly GCF_001594115.1. NCBI lineage: Eukaryota > Metazoa > Arthropoda > Insecta > Hymenoptera > Formicidae > Trachymyrmex > Trachymyrmex septentrionalis. Next base: position 407,020 of record NW_017304620.1, read on the forward strand.
GACATACTTTTGACTTATGACCTATGACAAATGTATGTCATTTTTACGATGTTTGGATATCATTTTAAACGTCACATTCGTCATAAGAATGACTATAATTAATGACGTTAAATAGTCGATACCTACCTGGGTAATATACCTGTTTGTAATTAATATCTCATTGTAGAGTATCATTTGTCACACAGTTTAGTCCAAAAATTGAGAGCTCAAAAAACAAGCGAAAAAAATTTTTTCAATCACTCTTTTCTATTTATATGACGTTCCATTTTTTCAAAATAAAATAGATTTTGATATACAATTTATTCAATGTTGTTTCAACGTTTCAGCAACATTAACAATTAATGTAGAAAAATCAATAAAGATTCAACTTGTGGTTTAATTTGTTTAATATTATTTTAACATTGCAGCATTAATAATCAATGTAAAAGAATCAATATGGATACATTGATAAAATTCTTCAACATTTAACATTGCAGCATCTCAGCAATATTCTTTTAACGTTATCTGCTGTGTAGATCGACGTCGGCTCAACAATCATTTCTAGATATGTTTAATAATTTATCGTAAAACTATTCTATTTGAAATTTCAAAGTAATTTTTGATTGCGAAAGATGTATTATATAATAAATATAAAAAGTTTTATTCCACAAAAGTTTATATTATTATACAAAGTATATAATGATATAAAATGGATTTTGAAATAAACGATTTTCAAAATATTTTAAATATATTTAGTATTAAGCACGTAATGTTTGCTATATGAATTTTACAAGCAAAAATACATCAAACTTGTAAATGACATGTCAGTAATATGTTACGAAATATACTGTATAAGTTATGAAGTATATTTAAGAAATATTATAAAATTTATTTATATAAATATCTTTAAAAAAAAAGATTATCTTGGATATAAATTATTTTGTCCATTGTGAGAACACAATCAATACGAACTAAAAATGCCTATACCAATCGAAGCTAGATCTTTAATGCTTAAATAATTTGATGTGAATTATAGGGGAGACCGAGGCCAGTTGTCACAGATTTTGATTAGTGATTTTTAGAAAAAAGTGTCTGATTTTGAAATATTATAAATGTTATAATATACTTATATCCTTTAGGTATTAAAAAAAATATTACTCGTGAATTCATCATATCGTGAAAATAAGTTATTTAATTTTTTTAAATGAAACTACAAAAATGTGACAATTAATCCCGTATTCTAGGTTGATTGTTACACGTTCTAGGATTAGCAGTAGTATGTATTTGTTATGGGCAATACATATAAAAAATATAATTTTTATTTTAATATTAATTCTATATTTTGAGAAATAATGATAATTATGGTATTAATACTAATAAAATAGTCACTTTAATCATAAAATACATAATTTGTTTTTATACCGTAGTTTCTATATGAAAAATAAAAAATATATACATATATCTATATAAAATATAATATATTTGTAAGTATATTCTCTAAAAATGTGTTCTCTAAAGATATTAAAATTAATTATTACCTAATCTCGTCTTATTTTGATCAATCTACCTCACGTAGCCATTTTTAATAAAAGAGATTATATTCACAAACTTTGTCAGGATAATGATTAATTAATTATAGCAAAGATCTTCTAAGATATGTCATTTTCTGTGAATATAGGATTAATAATGCCAAAGACTTGTCAGACAACAACATAATCGCTGTAAATATTGAGTTGGCAAAAAAGTAATTGCGTTTTTTTAAACGGCATCTATCAGTAAAAATCGCAATTACTTTCTTACCAATCAATATAAATATATCTTGATAGAGTAAAGTTTTAGCTTTAAGAATCTCTTTTTTAAATTGCAATATGATAATTTTTAACAGAGTTATGAATAATTAAAATCAAAATAATCCTTTTATTAATCCGCGATAATTCAGTAACCAAAAATCGTAGACATATTTAAAAAAAAACAATTTTGTAAGGAAAGTATCAAGCTTTCACGATAGGTAGTCGAAAATTTTCTCAAATTTGTTTTGAACACGTTACAAACCCACAAAGTGAGAAGAAAATTTTCCGTTTTTTTCAGCTCGTAGTTTTTGGCATGTAAAACTTACCAAACTCATATAAACTTGAAAAATGTGGTAAGCTTTTAAAAGTAGAGATTTCAAACTTTAAAACCCTTTTTTAAATTTAAATTTTATTCATTATTGACGAAGATATTGTATATACAACTTTGAGCTAAAAATATGCAATTACTTTCTTGCCTATTCGATAATATATATAATGCTTATGATGCAAATCATTTTATACAACAAATTAATAATATATCAACAATCTACAGTTAAAAAAAAAAGATTTTTTTGCCATGTCCTGTTTGAGTTATAGGCATTTTGACAATTAATCCCATACAATAACTAGCCCTGGTCTCCTCTATATATCTATATACTATATAGAATGTTTTCAGGTTAAACCGCCAAAATTAAAATTCAGGACTTCAAAACAAACAAAAATTTTCCTTTGGATGTATGCTCGCAAACGCTTTGTTCGAGAGATATACTTCTGAAATTATATATGCAAAACTGTAGAAATGAATAATGTCGTAATAAAGTCTATTCTTTTTATTGCTTCACAATCATGAAAATTTAATTATTTAATGATTTGTTCAAAATGATGACCTCCAGCCCAGAGACAAGCATTACGTATATTGACGAACACGAGTGACTGACTGATATTGAGCGTCCGTAATTTCTTTGCACGTTTGCACAATTCTTCGTTTTAATGATTGAAAATCATTAACAGGCAATGGATACATTTTTTGCTTCAGAGTACCCCCCCCCCCCCCCCGTACAAAAAATCTAATGGTTTAATACGTAGGCTGCTGGAAAAGTTTCTGCAAATAATATAAAAAAAAACATGTAAAATTCAGTAAATGGCTTCATTGTTTTTCGAAGTATTCGCCTTTAAGATCGATACATTTTTGCATATGCTCGAATCAATTTTCGAAGCATTTTTTCCACTCTAAGGCTGTAACCTCAGAAATCAGTGTACGAAATGTTTCAACAGCTGCTTCAGGCGACTCAAATCGCTCACTAAGCATTTTATTTTTAAGAAGTCATTAGGTGATAAATCAGATGAATACGGACAATGAGTCATCAATTCGACATTATAACTGGATAAAAAATCAACGGTTTGAAGTACTGTGTGACAGCTGGCGTTGTTATGATGAAGGATGATGCGACGATTTCGGTTTGTTCTATGCAATTCATTTATGACTTCTAACAAACAAATTGTTGTATACCAATCAGTATTTACAGTACTTCGCTCCTCTAAAGCCACGGTTATCACATAACCGAAGCAATCATTTGCTTGGCAGCACTGCGTGAACGAACAACTTTTGTTGGTTTCGGTTCATTTTGAAATACCCAAACAGTGGATTGTTGTTTACTTTCGGGCTCATACAAATAGATCCATGTTCGTCCCCAGTAACGATGTTGTAGACCAAATTTGACCGACCTCGGTTGAATTTCTTGAGCATTTCTTTGCTCCATTTGACACGAGCCTGTTTTTGAGCTTCGGTCAAATTGTGTGGGATCCAACGACTGCAAAGTTCCGTACGCTCAAGTGATCAAAATCGTATGTATTGCTTTCATGTCAATGCCTAAGGATGCCTGAATCTCGCGGTATGTTATATTTCGCCGGTCTCGCTCAATCATTTCACGCACAGCATCAACATTAGACAACAGATAACAGGCAACAACAGACGTGTATGGACGACCTTCACGGAATTCATCACTAAGAAAGGTACGTCCACGCTGGAATTCGGCAAACCAATTATAAACAGTCCTATTGGATGGTACTTCATCCCCAAAAGCCAAATGAAGTCGATCGATGCATTGTTTCGGAGTTAGATTACATTTGTAATCGTAAAAAATCGTTGCCCGAAAATTTTCACGCGAAATTTCCATTTTCTTACAAAATAACTTTTTTTAAAATACTATCCAAACAAAACTAGTTGGCTTGGGTACAAACTGTCAATTGAATTATAGGTTAAAAATATCTAATTTTACGGATATGATAGTAGCAGAACGTTGGCGCCACTGGAAGTACTAGATTGCAGAAACTTTTCCAGCAGTCTACGTATACTATTATATATCGGCATATTTATTATTAGAATACGTACGAGGTATGATTATATTTTTCGACAAAAATATTTAGTTTATTTGATAAATCCAAAGAACTACGAGCAATCCAAAGAACTAATAGCAACGAACTACGAGCTACAATTATGAGCTTTGTGAATAAAAGCTTATCAATGACTTTTGAGCTTTAAAACAAAAACAAAAGATATTTCAATTATTCATTCCTACAATTCTGTATTATAATACTTTAGAAGGAAATATCTTTTGAAATATTTGCGAACATACGTGCAGAGGAAAATTTTTATTTGTTTTGAGATCCTGAATTCATATTTTAAGTTTGGTAGTTTAACCATGAAACACTCTGTATATACGAGTATACGTGCCTTACATGCACATTTATCATATATTTGTAGTCATTCAAACTGCGCGCTGAATTGATTTTCCGGACTTATAAACACAATTAAATTACTATAATAATATCACGAATTAAATTAAATTAATAAACAATTTTTAATAATTTAATGCTCATTCAAGTAATATATTAGAAAGATGTTAATGTAAAAAACTGAAAATAAATTTATTGCGAAAAATATTACCTCAACCAGGAGTTGAACCCGGATCTCTTGTATTCCGTACGAGTGTCCTGAACTTTTAGGTTTTTAGGCTTAGATGCATGTACATACTCGTATATGTACATATATGTACAGTATATATATATATACAAGGTGTCCCAGTAACTCTGTTACAAGGTAATATTGTATCTGTTACCGTTAACGATATGCGTAAATGCCTAAGAAAAAAATTGTTTAGTTTGAAGGGATATACATTATGGTGGGAATTATTTCTTTCTCAAGGTCATATTTTGAAAGCCTTCAAAGTCATTAGTATTTTTTTAAATAGGACTATATATTTTCATTATAGCGTAATAGCTGAAGTCAAGACGAATGGCCTGTAATACCATAACCTTCACGTGATCTTGAGTATGAAAAATTCAGAAATTTTGAGGAATGGGTGCAAATAACGAAATAAATACAATAGAAAATTTGGCATTTATTGTAATAAGTGTTCAAAATTGTTTCCATGGACTTCTAAACATTTGTTAATTTGATTATTAAACGAACGTCGCACATTTGCGAACATTTAGGGTATTACAGCAGCACTTGTCAGATACGTAGGCTTTGTCGAAAAAACTCTCTTTGATAAAGCACATATAGAAAGAAATTTAGGGAATTACCATCTGATCAAATTTGACCCGGATTGGTTAAAAAAAACAACAATTTTATGTATTTTAATACAAATCTTTATGATCGCCTTCAAAATAGCCTCCTTCTGAGCCAATACAAGCATGCCAACGATTAATCCAATTTTCCATACACTTCTTATAGGCCTCGGCCGGGATGGCATTTAGTTCCTTCAGCGAATTTCTTTTTATGGCCTCAATCGATGATAATTTAGGAAACGGAATAAAAATATCGATAATTATTCGATCAAATTTCCTGCATGATCATATTAACTCAGAGAGCGTAAGCATCTTATACATTGGAAATGAAAACGTAATATCGATCTTGATTAAGTTCAATCATCGCTCCAACATCCTCTTAAGTACGTTTAGAAATTATTACATAAATGACAAGTACCATCTGATCAAATTGGACCCGGACTGGTTAAAAAAAACAACAATTTTATGTATTTTAATACAAATCTTTATGATCGCCTTCAAAATAGCCTCCTTCTGAGCCAATACAAGCATGCCAACGATTAATCCAATTTTCCATACACTTCTTATAGGCCTCGGCCGGGATGGCATTTAGTTCCTTCAGCGAATTTCTTTTTATGGCCTCAATCGAT
>NW_017304620.1:413820-414236 GCF_001594115.1 Trachymyrmex septentrionalis
TATACGAGGTCTGGCTATTAAATAACGAGACTGCGCGCGCAGAAGGCGTCCTAGAGGGGTAGGGTGGGAAACGAATGCAGCGTTGGATAGCTGGAAGTGTCTACTATTCCAGTACGAAAACACGTTTTTGTCGCAGTAGTAGTATTTTTTCTATAGAGGTTAGAAACGAACTTATTTTTTTCTCGTGCCGATAATAATATGTGACGAAAAACACGAGCAACGGATCAATGTGAAATTTCTCGTTAAATTAAAAAAAACTCCGACTGAGTGCTATAAGCTGTTGGAAGAGGAGTATGGTGAGACTTCTCTATCTCGTGTGCGTGTTTTCGAATGGTATAAACGGTTTTCTGAAGGCCAAGAGAGCACCGAAGATGATCAACGTCCAGGTCGACCTGTCTCTGTTTCAACTCCGCAAA
>NW_017304620.1:416129-416980 GCF_001594115.1 Trachymyrmex septentrionalis
ACGATGGCAATTACAAAAGAGCATATTCGATTTTCCATCCACTTCGCGTTTCATCTGAAGAAAAATGCTGCTGAAGCCACTGAAATGATTTGTGCTGCATATGGAGAGAACGCTGTAAGTCATGCAACATGCAAAAGGTGGTATCAAAAGTTTCGCCAAGGAGATTTCAGTCTTAAAGATGAATCGCGTGCTGGACGCCCTGAAAAGATTGAAACGGACGAATTGCAAGCACTGCTGGATATAAACTCTGCGCAAACTGAAAAGGAGCTTGCAGAACAGCTTGGCGTTACGCAGCAAGCCATTTCCGTACGATTATAATAAATAAAGATTGAATTTTACAAAAAAAAGCTCAGAACTTTTTTGTACACCTAATATATTGTATATAAAATATACTTATTAAATATACATTTTCTAACAATTTAATGTATTTTTAAATGCAACAATTTAAAAAAAATTTATTTTTTAAAGATTTAATCTTATACACTAATTTTATTATAAAGGAATGGATTTGGAATTATTTTTAATTTTTATTCAGAAGAAATTAATAGGTCAATTCTAAGCAGAATCATAAGACTCGTAATTTGTTCTCGTAAAACTCGTAAGAACTTATAACCAGTATTCTAATTTTATGCGTATGTATCGTAAGACACAAGATTAATAATAAATGTATCGTAAGATACAAGATTAATAATAAATATGTACGATTTCTCGTAAATTTTATGGCTAGTAAAAAGCTGTCTGTAAAAATATCGTATAAAGGTATAACACTCCAAAATTCTTATAAAGGTTACGAAACTTACAATTTTGTTTAGAATTTAGGCATAAATGTCAAAGAAATAATAACAGGGTTT
>NW_017304620.1:417090-419638 GCF_001594115.1 Trachymyrmex septentrionalis
ATATATATATATATATTGTTTATAAAATTTAAATACATATATAATATAGCATATAGAAAATTATACATATTTTACTTAACATATCTTTTCAAGTTTTTATATATTTTACTGTTCCGACGACAACTACTTACGCATGTAAGCATGGATTACGCGGAAATGTTAATAATTAATTCTCGAAGATGATATGTTGTAATATAACTTTATTAAACATGGTTGAATTTATGGTAAAAAAATAATCTTTAATTTGGTAAAAAAATTGAAAATTTAAGAAAATTATAGGTGATGGGGGTATTTTGTTATATATAAACAAAAAAATACAATAAATAAAATTTTTTTTATCTATAACTTTAAAACTCTTGAAACCGTACAACTTTTGTTTAAAAAATTTTTTTCTATCTTTTATACTTCCGATGATATTCGCTTTGAAAATACCGTTTTTTAAAGGGATGTTTTACCCTTTAAATATGAGTTAGCGCACATATAAAAAAATACGTCTCTTAGATTTTTAATAACATATCTCTAGAGAATCAAATCGGTTCTGGACAGCTGTGAACCTTCCCTTTTAAGTTCAAAAGTGATTTATCGTAAAAATAATTGAACTATGTTCTTTTGTTTCTCTTTGATTAGAAGTAAAATGAATAATTGATGTAAACACTCGTAAACCAAATCAAACACAGCCCGAATATTACGCTGATCACGGCGCGCGACATCGGCCAAGCGAAATTAGATTATCCGATACTTACCTAAGATTGTCTCATAGTAATGTAAATTGTTTATATTTTATTATATCTGTTAAATAATGATATTTTTATTATATCTATATAATATTGTGCACTGGTTTAGCTGATTATAATTAAAATAGAGAATGAATAACACATTTTTACTAATTGAGAAAGTGGTGCAGCGGGTAACGTAGAAGATTCATAATCCAGATCCCAAACCCATTAAGGTGCGTGTTTTAATACCAATTTGAAGTAGTTAATTTCAAGTATAGTTATTATAAATGTCTTAAGAATAAAATTTGTAACGCTTAAATATGAATGATTTTTTTTAAATATTAAACTAGTGTCAGCTTGGATCCAATCCATTTCAATCCATTCAATCCATTTCACACACACACACATGGATTTAAAATACGCATTAAAAAAATTGTAATCCATTCTCGATTACTGGGTATGGAAACAATTTTGAACACTTATTACATTAAATTTTCTTAGGCCAAACATATCTATTGTACTTATTTCTTTATTTGCACCCATTCCTCAAAGTTTCTGAATTTTTTATACTTAAGGTCACGTGAAAGTCATGGTATCATCAGGCCGTTGTATTCGTCTTGACCTCAACTATTACGCTATAATGATAATACTCGTATATAGTTCTATTTTAAAAAATATCGATGATCTTGAAGGCTCTCAAAATATAACCTTGAGAGAGAAATAATTCCCACTATAATGTGTGTCCCTTTAAACCAAATAATTTCTTCCTTAGGCATTTTCGCATATCATTAACGGAGATATTACCTTGTAACAGAGTTACTGGGACATCTTGTACATATATATGTATAATTTACATTAAATTTTTTAAGCATTAAAAATCTAACCTCGACCGGTATAGGCATTCCTATTGATTGTGTTCTCATATGTACGGTCTAAAATATGATTTTTATTGTTTATTCATTGTCTCAACACACATACAACAAGTGGAAAGAGATCGGAATCAGAACCGCAATTTTGACAAAAAACTCGTTTTTTGAATGAATCTTCGTTTCTCTGGCAGACAGAAAAGATCTTCTACAAATCGTTTAAATTATAATGGCTTTTTTTAAAGATAGTATTACAATAAAAAAGTAGTTATTGAAATCTGAAACTGTTACTTTCTTATTGTAATACTGTATTCTGAAAAAGCTATCGTAATTTAAAATGATTTGTCAGAGATTTTATCCATTTATCAGAGAACCAAAGATTCATTCAAAAAGTCTGAGCTGTAGATTCATTCAAAAAGTCTGAGCTTCTCGCTGAAATTCCGATTCCAATTCATATTCTGTCACAGTTACAGAATAAATTATTATTGATACAGATATAGCATTGGTTTTGCATTCTATTCTTACAGTATGAGTTTATTCTGAAAATATACATATGATAAAAACTGCAAGAATATTTTAGAGATGTTTTGTGATTATATTCAATATAATAGGAATACATTCAGTATCAGAAAATCAAAGTTTAATTATTATACAATATATACATATATTTAATATACCTAAACAATATACAAAAAATGACAATTTACTGAGATGTCACATTAACGTTTTCAATTCATTCGATATGATCACAATATATTTATATATGAGAATATTAGCATGATGTATATTTAATCAAAAATTAGAAACAACCCGAGAAAAATTTTTCATATGTTAATATATATAAATAAATATACACATACATAATTCATATATTAATATATATATAATAAATAAATATAAATATACATAAACATATATAAGTATTCATAAATACAAAGGTCTAAAAAGAAATCGAATTTTTGCTCT
>NW_017304620.1:419738-463310 GCF_001594115.1 Trachymyrmex septentrionalis
ACATATATAAGTATTCATAAATACAAAGGTCTAAAAAGAAATCGAATTTTTGCTCTAGAAATAATACTAATTGCGTCATTAAATTGTAACAGATAAAATTCAATATTTCGAACATTATATCGATCGTGCACAATAGCATTTGAAACGATTCATAACAATCCTTTGTATGGCATAAAATGCAACGATTGTTTCGTGATCTTCATCAGAAAACTATGATGGAGGGACACGCCAACATTAAGTTCTCCGTGAAACTAAAAAAACTTTTACCGAAATATTTAGTTTCTTGTTTTAATAACTTAAATGTTTCAGTAAAAGTTTTCTTCGCAGTTTTCTAACGAGGGTCACGAAATAACTGTTACATTCCATGTCATGCAAAAGATTGTTATGAATCGTTTTAAATGCTATTGTGCATAATCATTAATATAATGTTCAAAATATTGAATTCTGCCCGTTATAATTTATGGTAATGGCGCTGCTAGTACCATTTCTAGAGCAAAAGTTCAAATTTTTTTTAGACAACCAGTGCATATAATTATACATGAAATATGTCAATACATCCTCCTTTATTTGTAAAATTACTTTTTAGTGTACTAAAAATAATAATAATGAAAAAATAGTACATAAAAAATAGTTAAAAAAATAATCTTTGCACTGTTTATATTTTAGAAAAAAATCAGGTTTGGAGAAATATAATTTTACAAACATAAAAGGATGTGTAAGGATATATTTTATATAAATATAATTATATATGTGTTTATAAATATTTATAAACGTTTATTTATGTTCATATATATTTATGTGTATTCGTGCATATGTTTGCGAAATACGTTTTACCGGGCAATCTTCATAAACACATATCTCATTATATATCTAAGAAATAGAGTAATATAATCATATTCCAAAAATTATATTCAAAAAATGCAACCGTAGAAATAAAGTGTCTAGAATCTAAATAAAATGAAATAAATAATCAATAGATCCTGGTGCTGCTTTTTTACTAAAGTTAGATAAGTGATTTATCATAAGTCACGCATGTTTGCTATTTTAAAAAATACGTGACTTATCAAATTTGAGAAGCCATGGTATACGTATGTATATATGTTTTAATTATGTATAAAAGTCACGTGTGCATGCAAAATAGCAGTGATCGAATATCCATACGTGTATCTCCTTTTTGTCAACGATGGTATACATAGTATTCGTATTTTGACAATGATATACATATGTGAAGGATTAAGGATAATAGATTTCTTAAATTGTCCTTATAAAAAATGCATATTGGCAACCTTGGATCCTGTCTCGCTTTTTAATTAAAATGCCGTGGTTTGCTTTTAGGGCGAGGCTTTCTTTCTAATTCTTCGTCAGACATCCTTAAGGAGTGTCCTTTTTTCATTGCTTTCTTGCGCTTATAATCGATCCATTTGTAATATCGATAGTTACTTACTGTGAAAAAATTTAAAAATATTGTCCATCATGCTCATCTTTGTATCTGTGCAACTAAAATAAAAATAAAATATTTTACTGTATTGAACACAATTTTGTTAATTGCCGATGGCTTTCACTAAAACAGAAGGATTGAGGACAAAATATCAAATTTATGAGCAAGTTAATAATTTTAAATTGTTTCTTAATCGGCAAAATGCCACGAAAGATTTTGATGCACGAAACTGTGCAGTTTTGATTTTACATATATAGGATGTCTGATAACACTGCTTTTTAGCGAAAAGTTACTTTGAACTAGACAAGATGTTTCTTATAGATTTTTAAATACATGCTGCCGAATTTCTCTGGCTCGTCATACTTTCAAAATAATTAAAGATTAATATTGCAAAAATGATTGATTAAAAGTCATAAATATATTATTCATCTATAAAATGCATTATTTTTATTTTATTTTTTAGACCACTTATAAAAAATTAAAATCTAGGATTTTTTTTAAATAGAGAATTTTTCGTCTATGATCCATAAAATTAAATATTCTTATAATTTCTAATTTGTAGCGAAATCGAAACACACCCATAATGTAATTTTTTGTCATATATTTAATTAAATATATACACAGGATGTTCTGCTTCTACCGCATTTTCTCTTAAGGCTCCTGAACTTAGCAAAGAACTCTGCGTTGACGGTAGAATCAGACGACGGTCTGACGAAACTGATAGCCATATTCAAGCACGAGCTCATGTATAGTTAGAAGCAATGAGGTTGCAACACTTTTTTTTGATGAGATTTATAAATTCACAAATAAGGACCAATCGCTCAGTGAGTAAGCTGCATTCTAAAACCCATAAAAAAAAAAGTATAGCTTCTGACTGTATGTGTGCTCGCCTTTGGTGCGCCGAGAATGAACAAGACAGCGAGCTCCTTCTCACACTAGTCGCTTGTTTCAAGCAACCGAAAATGCTTTTTCGGTAATCTCGGCCGCTCGGCGGCTCTCGGCATCAATAAAGGATGAGGAGCATTCTAAATAACATATAAGTTTTAATAAATTGTAGTAACAATGTACCCCTCCTATTAATCCAGACTAATATAAATCATGTTAAAACGCAATAATTTACGAAATATTTAATTGTTTACGATTTTTCATGCGCGTTATATCTCGCGTTATACATATATCTCCTTTATAAACTCGAGTAACAATAATAGTCCAGTAGAAGTAGAATTTTACCAGAAAAAAATTATAAACCAGCATTTCTTTTCATGAAAATTTTCGAAAGGCCATTAGAAAACAAATGCGTATATTTGAGACTCGAGATTTTTCGTTATAAAACGAAAGATATTGATTGTATGGAAAAAAGTTCATTATAAAACATGTAGATATTCAAAATACCTACAAAATGAGACGTGAAACATTAAAATCGATCTATTAGTTAAAGAGAAAAAAAAATAAAAACCACTGGCATTTCTTTCAGTCGTTCTCTGTTTATTGAAATTTAAACGCAAAGCTTCGAAATTCTCGTAAAATGTAGCCCTCGTAATAATGAAAATCTAGCCTTCAACGGGTCTGAAATGTTTATCAGTTTTTGCAAAAAGCCATTTGTTCACTAAAAGCCTGTCTGCGGCAAACTTAATTTCTTCATCTTTGAACAATCGCACAACAATTTAGAAGGGTGATTTTTTTTCTTCAAGAGTTGCACTATCACGTACATTTAGTAATAAAACGATTTTTTGCAGTTAAATTTATAAAACAACTTTGAAAAGTGGGTAATTTCGTTAATATGCATCATATCAAATAGCCGTATGAAGTATTCGACAGCTGACATTTTTCTACAAATTTAAAAAAGAGAAGTTATCTTACGATTATTAGGAACCGAGATAATAATTTTAAACAAATTTTTTCGACAGTAAAAAATTTGAGAATTTTTTAACAGCAAATTCAATTCTTTTTTGACAAATTGGTGCTAAACGGAATTCTTAATCTTAAAATTTAGAGTCACAGTGATTTTTTGAAAAAAATTATTATCTCGGTTCCTAATAACACAGGATCATAAAAATATTTTTGAAGAACAATTCTCAAATCGGAGTAGATTTTTTTTATTAAATTTGGGTCGCTAAATTCGAATTTATAAGCCGTTTTTCTCCATCACGTTCAGTTTTTTAGTTAATTGAGGAAATGACGAAAAATCTGTGAAAATTGAAACATTGAGGAAAGAGTAAAATTAAATATGACATTAAAATTAATTCTGCGATCGAATTTTAATATCATATTTAATTTTACTCTTTTCTCAATGTTTTAATTTTCACAGATTTTTCGTCATTTTTCTCGATTAACTAAAAACTCGACGTGGTGAAGCAAAACGGTTTACAAATTCGAATTAGGTGATTTAAAATCTATAAGAAACACCTATCTGATTTAAATTGTTCTTCAAAAATTCTTTTTGTGTCCTGTGTAATCGGAGAGTAACCTTTTCTTTTTTAAATTCATAAAAAAATGTCAGCTGTTGAATGCTTCACACGGCTATTTGATATGATGCATATTAATTATTGCATTTTTTATACGAAAAAGATACCCACTTTTCAAAGTTGTTTTATAATAGTTAAACTGCAAAAAATCGTTTTGTTACTAACAAAGGAAACATTAAATGACGGGCTTAGGAATTTTGAGGCGTTTTATACAGGTTGTTCTTGAGCGAAAAAAAAAACAGTACGTGTCCGGCCGTTTCAGCCATTGGTTTATAGTATCGAACAAATCAATTTTTTAATTAATTATTGTAAAAATTTTAATTAATTATTGTAATAATTTTAAAAAACGTAATGTATAAATAAAAATATCAGTATCTTTATAAATTTCATTTAATGTTATTAGTTTTAATTACTTTTTGATTGTAATGAAATTTCATGAAATTACGTATTATACTCGTAGATAATTAAATACTCATTTATAGAATATTAATTATTATGATTATCGTTATTTATAGAATATTATTATTATCCTTATCGTCGTTGTTGTTATTCACATGAATGCATAAAGATTATCATGAAAGATGTTACAGTTTTTGATGAAATTAAAAATTGGAAATTATGATTAGAAACAAGTAAGATCATATGATTGTAATCTTCTTTTGATTAACATTAATCGATTTATTAAAAATATAATAATAGAAAACAAATCGTGTTCTGTAGATGTACATTGTAGTACGAGATGATATATAATAAATCATAAAAACAAGAAAAACATATATATTTATTGCATTGTGAACATCTTACAAATAAATTTTTATTGCAAACACAATAACTTTTTTTACTATCTGGCGGAAAGCAGATTTGATTGATATTATGAAAATACCTTTTTTCAAGAATCAATTTTGATGAGAACCAAATTTTTTATTCTAAAATAAAATTCATTCTAAAATTCATTCGTAAGAGATACACAATGTAATAAATATTTATATTTTTCATGTTTTTATGACTTATATTATCTCGCATACATCTACAAAACATAATTAGTTTTTTATTATTATTAATAAATCGATTAATATTAATTAAAAGAAGATTACAAACAAGAAGTATATACAGGAGGGTTCTGGACCACGGCCTGGCTGCCATTAGGTAAAGAAGAGAAGTAAAAATATAAAAATGCTGCGTAGAGAAAAGAAGTAAAAATGCAAAATGCTTATCTGGTACCTTCATCCCCCGCTACCTCCTCCGCAGCCACTACCTCCATCTAATCGTGTTCTTCCTGATCCACCTCCCCCATCCACGCAGTCTATTCTCAAGCGGCAATCTCTGCCGCCTCTGCCTCCTCCTCAGTCTCTGTCGCCACCGCAACAAAGTATAATATAATACACAAAAGTGTAATAATTCCTCCTCATCAGTTAAATCGGAGAAGTCGAGCATGAACTCGATTCATTCGTCACTCGTACAAGATGCAAAATTAATAATCGGGAGTCTCTTGTCGAGTTCATGCTCGACTTTCTCCTCCTCTTCGGTGGGAGCATCCTCGCCGACAGAGACTTCTCCTCAATTTTGCCGACTTCCGTGAGGAGGACATTCTTCTCCCCCTCATCATTTTTTTCATAGGGCTCTCTGAATTTCATTTTACACACACATCGTTTAAATACATACAACTGATGAATCCGCGCGCGGACAAAACGTGAACAAGACTGACGCTGAAAAGTATTCTTTGCTGTAGCGAGACTGCCCGGGATTTATCTATGGTAGGCAGTGTACATAACACAAAGTAAATCAAAAATGTTACCACGAGAAGATCGACATAATAAGTTCTGGAGCAGTTGCCTTTGTTATGCAATAGAGCATCGGACTATAAAATGTTACTGTTATACGCATTGAGATATTGAGCAGCGTCGCTGCTGCTGCCGCCGCCGACACCGTGAGCTCTATCTCATATACTTGCCTATATGAATCTCAAACGACATCGCTTTTTATTTATGTATAGTATTATAGTAACTATATATATTAAGTAGTATTATAATAACTATGTATAGTATTATATGTTTAATATTTATATAAAAGTTATAGGCATTTAGTCGGCCAGTCAATCAATCAATTAGTCAGTCAATCAATCGGTCAGTCAATCAGTCATGTAAAAAAATTTGTGATTGTCGCTAGGTTTGTAGATACGGTGTGAATATTCTGTTTACGGTCTAGTGTTTTGTGCTCAGCACAATTGTACATACATGCGTTCATACATATACACATACATACGTACATACATGCGTTCATACATACGTTCGTACATACGTTCGCACATACATTCATACATACGTTTATACATACATACGTTTATACATACGTTCATACATATGTTTATGTTGGGAAAAAGAATTTTTAAATAAAGATACGTTATTTATTATGTATTTCTTTTTCCCTAATGACATAAACGTATGTATAACTGATTGATTGGCTAACTGAATGCCTATAACTTTTACTGTACTGTATATACGAGGTCTGTTCAAAAAATCGCGAATTTTGTGTTTTTTCAAAAATTATTTATTTATTCATGAATATCTATTTTGTCCCCTTCAAAGTAATCCCCATCAGATATTATACACTTGTGCCAACGTTTTTTCCAATCCTCGAAGCACTTCAAAAAATTATTTTTTGTGATCTTGTTCAGCTCCTCCTTCGATGCCGTCTTTATCTCCTCAATCGTAGCGTAGCGTCGTCCTTTCATGGGCCTCTTCAGTTTCGGGAACAAGAAAAAGTCACAGGGGGCCAGATCTGGGGAATACGGTGGCTGCGGCATCATTAGTGTGTTGTTTTTGGTCAAAAATTCGCGCACAAGCAACGATGTGTGAGCAGGGGCGTTATCATGGTGCAAAAGCCAATTTTTGTTCTTCCACAAATCCGGGCGTTTCTGGCGGATTGCTTCGCGCAAATTGCGCATAACTTGCAGGTAATATTCCTTATTGACCGTTCCGATTGGCCAATACTATTTTCTTCACTTCATCAATGTTTTCGTCTGTTGTTGACGTGCTCGGGCGTCCGGCACGCTCTTCGTCGTTCACATCTTCTCGGCCCTCTGAGAACATTTTGTACCACCGATAAACGTTGCTTCGGTCCAAGGTAGCTTCACCATATGCCACAGTCAACATTCGGAATGCGTCCGCGCACTTAATTTTGTTTTTCACACAAAATTTGATACAGATTCTTTGATCCATTTTTTGGAATAGGCAAAAATCGAAGACGAGCCAAAACACGTGCAAGCAAAGCAGCTGTCAAAAATTAACTAAACATTCAAAATGGCCGAACTTGTCGGCATAAGTGAGAGACATGAGTACTAACATAACGCCACAAAAAAATCGAAAATCGAATATACGTAACCCGCGGAAATTCAAAATTCGCGATACTTTTTGAACAGACCTCGTACATATGAAACATGTGATAAATATTACATATGATAAACACGCACACACACATACACCCACTAACCCAACCAACCACCCACCCACACACACACACAGGCACACACACGCACGCACGCGCGCGCGCGCACACACACACACACACACACACACACACACACACGCACACGCACGCACACGCACATGCACACGCACGCACACGCACGCACACACACACACATACGCGCACACACACACATACATTATGATGGTATCCATCAATGCTCCCACGGCAACGTCTCCGTCGAGTTCGGTACGTATCGTTTGTCATCGTATAGACTCAGTGCGACTTCTGATTCGGATATCGTGTATACTTCGTGTAATTTAGATCGCGTAATTTATACATGATTGACCGTGCCGTACCGTCCGTCCCATTTTGTTACTAATTTTACATCGACGTAATTTAGATGTTCGATTATGATGTTTCAAAATATTTTCCATAGTTTTACCGAATACTGCATTGTTCATTAATTTATATAAATCTTTCGAAATCGTTTTTCGAGCGCGTTCTAAACTGATAACTATAAAGTTCCATATACTCGCAAAGCCAGGATTAAGCAAATTGTAGTACTCGATGAATCTTTGTTATGCGAAGATCATGACATTGCTGCAAGTTTCGGTAGTGGATGACATAACGCTGCTTTTCATACAGCGTCGCTAGAAGTTTATCCTCGCGCCTTGCCAGACGACTTATCGTTCGTCGGGCAAAAAAGCAGGTCAGTGTGTCGATCGTGCAGATGTTGTGGATACTCGAGATCGACCTTGAGAATGTAATCGATGGGTGAATCCGGAGCGATCGCGCTCACGTCAAAGTTCGCAGCGTCTTTGACCCATCAAAATTTGGCGATGATTGACACATCCCTCACCCGTATAAATTGTTAACATTGTAGTACATCAAGTACGACGACGGTTTCGATGAGTTGTACGAACGCATGTACTTATTATTAGCCTGTGCGTATCTACTGGAACATTGACTCAGGCCACAGTGTATACCGAGCTCGATGAACATGACAATATCAATGTCAGTGAGCAACTCAAATCTTATGCGCGTATGTTTTAGCATTGCGTGAAAAGGCAATGTATAATAATGCGCGAAATCGAGACTGTAATTTGCGACACAACTATTGCGAAAAGTTTCGAAAATGTCTATCAATAACGAAACATTGGTTTTCAAATACAGATCACTGTACTCGCTGAGCGTTCGAATGGAGAATTGTTTCCAGTTTGCAGCGTGAACGTAATCGCTTTCGGATACGGTGTCGCCTGTCAGCGAGCTATAAAATAATTCGCGAGGTGGCATGCATCGTTCGTCCAATTTTTCGACGTAGTCGACGTACTCGTACAGAAAAACACCTTTTCGTGTGAGAAAATCGAAATTCTCTCGCTGAGCTTGCAAAATTCGAAACGTACAATTTTTTATTTTTATCTTTGTCGAGATACGACGTCAATTTATCGAGGCTTGTACTTAGAAACTTGTACAAATCGATAAATTGTAATTTGACGCAATTTTGAGATTCTTTTTCGGTGGTATCTTGAACATGTTTCGTAAATGAAATGTATTTTTTTCTCGTTATAGGAAGAGGATCTACGTGTCCATCATATGCTGTAGTGATTTCTTTAATTATAAAATGCGCGTTGTAGCCTGATAAATTGTGAAATACAATCGGAATATAAAACGAATTTTAGTAATTTAAGTTACAATTTGAATGCGCTGGACCGCTGTATCTACCGGTGAGATGACAATGATCGCGGACTTGTGTATCGTCCAGCGCAAACGGTTTCTCGCAGATGTAACAACACGTCGCGCTATGGTACGCCTTCCATTGCTGTTTAGATAACGCTTCCATGGGCACGTTGGCGGATACGATATTTTTCACGCGATGCGCAAAATCATTGAGTTGTCGCACGAACTACGCTATACAGTCTTCATTGCGACGGAAGTGATGCGACGATAACGCGTCGTCGTACGTGCATCGCACGTAGTAGATAAATGCTTCATACCGCTGACACGCGTACGACGTCGCATCTTCCTTGTTGGGTTTCATCTTCCGCACTCCAGATTGGCGTAGACAATGAACGGCACTCGTTCCCGATTATTATAGTTGTCAAATTCGAGTCATTTGTCGTACTTGCTCAGCAGTCGAATGGCACAATCGTTCATCTTACTACAGTCTTCGCTGTGAATCTCCAATTTTGCGCTCGAGCTGAAGTAATGGAGGCACTTGTAAGTAGAAAAATCATTTTTCTATTTTTTTTTCTGTTTTTTAAATATTGTTTTTTATTAATTTTTCTTATTATACTTGCCGATCGCAAAAATATTTCCTGTTCTTTTTCCCAGTAATTTGTGATCTTACAAGGCGGGATAGATTTTTTATCCACGCAAAGTGTCTAATGTCGTTGCGTGAATTTTGGAGGTACAGGAGATTGACATGCTTGTTCCTCTTGTCGCCTGTGAGGAAGGATCTGCTTATCTTCGATACTATTCATTGATCGATACGAGGGTGGTCCCAGAAGTACCCGACCTAACAAAGAAAACATAAAAAATTTGGGAAAAAATATTTTTATTTCTCAACACATAGTCTCCTTTTAGCTCGATACACTTGTCCCAGCGATGTTTAATAGCTTCGATGGCCTGTTTATAGTAAGAACCGTTGAACTCCTCAAAATAGCCATTAACCGCAGACTCCACCTCTTCATTGTTGGTAAATCTTCTACCACCGAGTCATTTTTTCAAGTTTGGAAAGAGAAAATAATCCGAGGGGGCTAAATCTGGCGAATAGGGTGCGTGGGGAAGCAATTCGAACTTTAACTCATTGATTTTGGCCATCGCGATAATGGATGTGTGAACTAGTGCATTGTCTTGATGAAACAACACTTTCTTTTTCGTCAAATGTGGCCGTTTTTCCTTGATTTCATCACCCAAACGCTGCAATAAGTTCGCATAATACTCGCCATTGATTGTTCTTCCTTTCTGAAGGTAATCAATGAAAATTATGCCACGCGCATCCCAGAAAATTGACGCCATGACCTTGCCTGCCGATGGAACTGTTTTTGCTTTCTTCGGAGCCGATTCCCCCTTTTCAGTCCATTGCTTCGACTATTCCTTCGTTTCAGATGTGAAGTGGTGGACCCATGTTTCATCCATGGTTATGAATCGGTGCAAAAAATCGGCTTTGTTGCTGCGAAACATCGCCAAACACTCGACTGAAACATCCTCTCGACGCTGCTTTTGTTCGATTGTGAGCAAGCGCGGCACCCACCTTGCGCACAGCTTTCTCATCTCCAAATTTTCAGCCAATATGCGATGTACAGCACTTTTTGAAACGTTTACCATGTCTGCTAGCTCGCGCACTTTCAATCGACGGTCACCCAATACCATTTTGTGGATTTTCTTTACCATTTCTGGAATGGCCACCTCACTTGGCCGACCACTGCGATGTTCGTCTTCGCAGCTCGTACGGCCTCGTTTAAACTCTGCCACCCAATATTTTATTGTTGTAAACGAAGGAGCAGATTCCTCCAGAGTAGAATCCAGCTCGGCTTTGATATTGGTTGGGCTAAGACCTTTTAAATGAAAGTATTGTATCACATAACGATGACCAATTTTTTCCATCTTTGCAAATTCACCAATGGTGGCTTCCAAACAAATACTGAACAACATAGCGTCTTCAAACTTCATACTTAAGCTTTAGAAAGTTGGTGCTTTCCCCTACAGTGATTTTTTTTTATACAACAATCGCCATCTATACATCAGGTCGGGTACTTCTGGGACCACCCTCGTATGTTATTGAGATTTTTAAATTTCGGAATGTCTTTGAACGTTATCAGAAATTCAATATCCGCGAGATTCAACATACCATACATACTACCATTCTATACTGGTAGTAGTACGTAGGCTGCTGGAAAAGTTTCTGTAATCTAGAGTACTTCCAGTGACGCCAACGTTCTACTATCATATCCGTAAAATTAGACGTTTTTAACCTATAATTCAATTGACAGTTTGTAGCCAAGCCAACTAGTTTTGTTTGCATAATATTTTAAAAAAAGTTATTTTGTAAGAAAATGGAAATTTCGCGTGAAAATTTTCGGGCAATGATTTTTTACGATTACAAATGTAATCTAACTCCGAAACAATGCATCGATCGACTTCATTTGGCTTTTGGGGATGAAGTACCATCCAATAGGACTGTTTATAATTGGTTTGCCGAATTCCAGCGTGGACGTACCTTTCTTAGT
Source organism: Trachymyrmex septentrionalis (assembly GCF_001594115.1). NCBI lineage: Eukaryota > Metazoa > Arthropoda > Insecta > Hymenoptera > Formicidae > Trachymyrmex > Trachymyrmex septentrionalis. Next base: position 431,339 of record NW_017304620.1, read on the forward strand.
GATGAATTCCGTGAAGGTCGTCCATACACGTCTGTTGTTGCCTGTTGTCTGTTGTCTAATGTTGATGCTGTGCGTGAAATGATTGAGCGAGACCGGCGAAATATAACATACCGCGAGATTCAGGCATCCTTAGGCATTGACATGAAAGCAATACATACGATTTTGATCACTTGAGCGTACGGAACTTTGCAGTCGTTGGATCCCACACAATTTGACCGAAGCTCAAAAACAGGCTCGTGTCAAATGGAGCAAAGAAATGCTCAAGAAATTCAACCGAGGTCGGTCAAATTTGGTCTACAACATCGTTACTGGGGACGAACATGGATCTATTTGTATGAGCCCGAAAGTAAACAACAATCCATTGTTTGGGTATTTCAAAATGAGCCGAAACCAACAAAAGTTGTTCGTTCACGCAGTGCTGCCAAGCAAATGATTGCTTGTTTCTTTGGTTATACGGGACATATGACAACTGTGGCTTTAGAGGATCGAAGGACTGTAAATACTGATTGGTATACAACAATTTGTTTGCCAGAAATTATAAATGAATTGCGTAGAACAAACCGAAATCGTCGCATCATCCTTCATCATGACAACGCCAGCTGTCACGCAGCACGTCAAACAGTTCATTTTTTATCCAGTAATAATGTCGAATTGATGACTCATTGTTCATATTCACCTGATTTATCATCTAATGACTTCTTTTTGTTCTCAAACATTAAAAATAAGATGCGTGGTGAGCGATTTGAGTCGCCTGAAGCAGCTGTTGAAACATTTCGTACACTGATTTCTGAGATTACAGCCTTAGAGTGGAAAAAATGCTTCGAAAATTGATTCGAGCGTATGCAAAAATGTATCGATTTTAAAGGCGAATACTTCGAAAAACAATAAAGCCATTTACTGAATTTTACATGTTTTTTTTCATATTGTTTGCAGAAACTTTTCCAGCAGCCTACGTATGTCCTCAAATACCTGACGTACCCTATATTTTGCGTATGAGAGTAAGTAAAAGAAGTTACATAGGAAGCTGCAATAAAAGAAAAGATCATAAATATAGAATGCATATAAGTCGCAATGGGCAATATAATGTCGATAATCGAGAGAAAGATGATAAGTATATGACAAGTATATGAGATAGAGCGCACAGCTGCTGCGTCGGTGGCGGCGACAGCGGCGGCGCTGCTCAATATTTCAATACGTATAACGGTAACTTTTGATTTTGAGTCGGATGCTCTATGCATAACAAAGGCAACTGCTCCAGAAGTTATTATGTCGAGTTTTTTGTGACAACATTTTTTATTTACTTTGCTTTATTTACACCGACTGCCATAGATAAATCCCGCGCAGTCTCGCTACAGAATGCTTTTCAGCGTCAATTTTGCCCACGTCTTGTCCGCGCGCTGATTCATTCTATATAAAACAAAAATTCTCTGCTTTAAAATAAATTTCCTGCTCCACATTTTGTCCGCGCGCGGATTCATCAGTTATATGTATTTAAATGGTGTGTGTGTGTAAAATAAAATTCAGAGTCCTATAAATTTGAAAAAAATAATGAGGGAAGGGGAGGATGTCCTCATAGAGGCCGGTGAAATTGAGGAGAAGGATATCTCTGTCGGCGAGGATGCTCCCACCGAAGAGGAGGAGAAAGTCGAGCATGAACTCGACGAGAGTCACCCGATTATTAATTTCGCATCTTGTACGAGTGACAAATGGATCGAGTTTATGCTCGACTTCTCCGATTTAACTGATGAGGAGGAATTATTACACTTTTGTGTAATATACTTTGCGGTGGCAAAGGCTGAGGAGGAGGCAGAGGCGGCAGAGATTGCCGCTTGGGCCGAATAGACTGCGGATGGGTGGATCAGGAAGAGCACGATTAGGTGGAACTAGCGGCTGCGGAGGAGGTAGCAGAGGATGAGGGTACGTATATCAGATAAGCATTTTGCATTTTTACTTCTTTTCTCTACGCAGCATTTTTACATTTTTACTTCTCTTTTCTACACGCTCCCCCCCCCCCTTCCTCCAACAAGTTCTTCTCGCGACCGCGACGTCAGCACTACCTGTGTATCCATGATTCAGAACTTTCCTATATATTCTACTCAAACATATGACTTGTTCCTAATCATAATTCCCTAATTTCTTCTAATCATAACTTTCTAATTTCATCAGAAATTGCAACAGTTTTTATTACAATCTTATTTATGCGTTCATGGATAACAACAACAACGACGATAACAATGATAATAATTAATATTCTATAAATGAGTGTTTAATTATTATCTATAATACTAATATGTTAATTTTTCATAAAAGTTCATTACAATCAAAAAGTAATTAAAACTAATAACATTAAAAATGAAATTTATAAAGATACTAATATTTTCATTTATACATTACGTTTTTCAAGTTATTACAATAATTATTTAAGAAATTGATTTTTTTGAGCCAATGATTGAAACGACCGGACACGTATTGTTTTTTTTTTCGCTTAAAAACAGCCTATAACGCGTAAACATCCCCAACCTCATTATCTGGTGTTCCCCTTGTAAGTGTACGTGATAGTGCAACTCTTAAAGAAGAAAAATCATCCCTGTAAATTGCTGTGTGACTGCTCAAAAATAAAGAAATTAAGCTTTCCGCAGATAGGATTTTAATAAACAAAAGCTCTTTGCAAAAACTAATGAACATTTTTGGCTCGTATAGGGCTTGATTTGTTTATTATTACGAGGGCTACATTTTATAAGAATTTCGAAGCTTTGCGTTTAAATTTCAATGAACAGAGAGCGAGTGATAAAATTGCCTTTTTCGGTGGTTTTTATTTTTTTTTTTATTTAACTAATAGATCGATTTTATGTTTTATTTTCTAGGTATTTCGAATACTTACATGTTTCACACCGAACTTTCCAGTCAATATCTTTTGTTTTATAACGAAAAACTGCTTTTTGCAACTATTCGATTTTTTTTTCGCATTTTTGCACAAGTCTCGAGTCTCAAACATATGAATTTGTTTTCTGATGGCCTTTCGAAGATTTTCGTGAAGAGAAATGTTGGTTTTATATTTTTTTTCCAATAAAATTCTATTTCTATTGATGTATTGCTACTTAAGTTTATAATGGAGATATATAAAATATCGAGCATGAAAAATCGTAAACAATTGAAAATCTCGTAAATTATTACGTTTTAACATAATTTATACTAGTCTGGATTAATAGGAGGAATACACTATTACTACAATTTATTAAAATTTATATAATATTTAAAAGCATTTTCCATTGTTTGTAACAAGCGACTAGTGTGAAGGAGCTGGCTGTTTCGTTCACTCTCAGCGCGCCGAAGGCGAGCACACATACATGGGTTCGTGCTTGTGTTGTATGTATGTTACAGCGCCGCACCACGATAAATGGCTAAACTTATAAACGTGAAAAAATGACGTTTTGGCAACGGAATTTACGTTGCATGCCATTTCGTTTTATTATTTGCTTAATTGTAAAATGTGACGTGTCTCATACTTATCAAAGTCATAATTATTGACAAAAACTAAAGTCATCTTGGAATTTTATATGTAAAGTGTATTTTTTACTCGTTTCAGCAGCTGTCAGACTGTGTTTCTGCCCGAATATAGACTCACTTTACGTGCCTTTTACGATCATTTACTGACTGTCAAGGGAGGAAAGGACAATTTTCGTCGATTTTTTACAAATGTTTTAAAGCGATTTCGTCAATTAAATTTATCTAAATTCTCCTTACTTACAAGTGGAATATAATATAAATTAACGTGTCATTTCTCGTTTCTGACGTCACGAGCCAACATGGCTACCGCAACTAATCAGGAGCCTTAAGAACGTATTCTTATGATAATTTTAAATAAAAAAATTCTAATATAAAAATGTCAAGGCTACAAACTTTTTAAATTAATAGCAATTAAAGGTCACTAATTACGTAGTTAACATTTTCCGCGCTTAGATATGATGATATGAGTAATAGTAAAAATACTGCTCCACGTAATAGTAAAGATACTGCTCCACGTGGAAATAACTTCTGCCAGCAATTTCAAGTTCATATCCTACGAAATATGCAATGATATTTTTACTAGAAAGAAATTGTTTTTGTCTTTATATGAAATTGATTTGTACACTTTACCGTACAGCACACTTTATACCATATACACCCAGAGATGTTCCTGCGAACGTTCTCATTGAGACATTCTCAGGATGTTCTTTGGAATATCTCTTGGACATCTATGCTAGTGTGCTATGAAGTACACGTAATCAATATCAAAATGACAAAATATCAATTTAATAGTGAGATTATAACATATGTAAAAATAAATTCATAATCATGTTTGTTTGTATGATAAATATTTTTGCAGTAATATCAAGAAATAAACTATTTTTGACGTGAAAAGCATTAAATATGTTGATAAAATAGAATTAAAACAAGTACCCATATTTAACTCTAATGATATTTATATCAAATTACTGCAACATAGATATTTCTTAACAATTAGTCTTGTAAAATGTTGAAAAAAGTAAAAAATAGAAAAATTGATATAAATTTCACCGAAAAACGTGTGTATGTTATGAAAATTCGTAAAGAGAGTAAATCGACATGCATGCAATTCTTATTCACAATTAAAATGTACATAAATTTAAAATCAAGCTTGAGTGTGCTGGACAACCATACTAGAGAACTCAGGTTTGATCCCCAGCAGATTCAAGACATTTTCATGCGTTTTTAGCCTCTCTTTTTTTAGTGGCAAACCACTAAAAGTATCTCTTACCAGAAAACTCTCATACTGCCGTTTGGAACTGACATTAAATTGTAGGTCCCGTAATATCTGTGTGCAACCTGCGTGCGCACTACGGATATATACGTAAGAGAGGTAGGCCCTATTCCCATTTCGGGATGTTGCACCATTAATGAATAAATTGAAAAGCGATAAATTATTTGAATATTTCGTACTAGAGATGTGCGGAGAAGCATAGATTATCGATATTTCTTATCAATATGAATCAAAATACGCAATATTGATACAGTAATATATTGATTGGAAATGATTCGATATTTGGGAATATCATCACCTTTTTTGCATGTTTTATTATAGAGATGTGCAGAGAATACAAACTTTTAATTTAAAAAAAATTTTTTTTTAATTACTAGATAAATTTACTAATTTATCAATAAAATTATAAATATTTTAGTAAATTTATATTAGGTGTAGTAAAAAGAAATCTATTATTTTTCCAATAGATGGCTTTAGTAATCTGTATCTCGCGTTGTATAAGTGCGATCGGGTTACGCCAAATGGCGTTAAAAAGATAAGATTTTGTACTAAAAAAACTTCTCAGACAGTTTTGTGATTGCTTGAGTCAGTATTGTTTGAGCGCGTGTCAAAGATGGACACCAACAAAGAGAAAATACGCTATATTTTACAGTTTTTCTTCGATAAAGGCGAAAACGCAAGCCAGGCTGAAAATGTGAATAGTGCTTATGGTCCTGATACTGTAACAGTCAATATCGCGCAATTTTGTTTTCGTCGATTCCGTTCCGGTAATTTTGATGTCAAAGATGCACCACGCTCTGGAAGGCCAATTGTCGAAAATGTCGATAAAATAATGGAAATCGTCGAGTCCGACCGTCATGTAAGCACTGTTTCGATTGCCCAGGAGCTAAACATTGCACAAAAAACCGTTTGGAACCATTTAAATAAGGCTGGATACAAAAAGAAGCTCGATGTATGGGTGCCACACGAGTTAACGCAAAAAAACCTCATGGACCGAATTTCCATCTGCGAATCGCTGCTGAATCGCAACAAAATCGACCCATTTCTGAAGCGAATGGTTACTGGTGATGAAAAGTGGGTCACTTACGATAACGTCAAGCGAAAACGGTCGTGGTCGAATCGCGATGAGCCGGCGCAAACGGTGGCCAAGCCAGGATTGACGATCAGGAAGGTTTTGCTGTGTGTTTGGTGGGATTGGCAGGGAATCATCTACTATGAGCTGCTCCCCTACGGCCAAACTCTTAATTCGGACCTGTACTGTCAACAATTGGACCGTCTGAAAGAAGCAATCGCCCAGAAGCGGCCAGCTTTGGCCAATAGGAGAGGAATTGTGTTCCATCAAGACAACGCCAGGCCACACACATCGATAGTGACTCGCCAGAAGCTCCGGGAGCTTGGTTGGGAGGTTCTTATGCATCCACCTTATAGTCCGGACCTGGCACCAAGTGATTACCACCTGTTCCTGTCTATGGCGAATGATTTTGCTGGTGAAAAATTCGCCTCAAAAGAAGCTTGTGAAAATCGACTGTCCCAGTTTTTTGCCAATAGGGACGAGGGTTTCTATGAGAGAGGCATAATGAAATTATCTTCAAAATGGCAACAAGTTATCGAACAAAACGGTGCATATTTGACCTAAATCGGATCATTCTAACTATGCTAAATAAAGCCTTCAATTTAATGCAAAAATAATAGATTTCTTTTTACTACACCTTATATATAAAATGAGAGATAGATTCATGAGAATAAAAAATTATGCATTTATACATATATATTTGTTTATACAATACATATAAGTCTATCAATTAACAAAGAAAAATAAATGTGAAACATAAAATTTCTCTTAATTTTATTCATGATGACGTTGATCGCGATGTAAACTGTTCCCGAATTGACTATCCTTGTTACGTTTATGCGGTTAAATTTTGGAGATATAATTTTTTTATCGACTGAATTGATATTTACGTTCCAGATCCGATATGCTACGATGCGAAAACTAAAAGTTTCGATGCAAATATCAAATATCAAAAGGAGTAATGATACGATATTTCAAAATAACGATATTGATTATATCGAAACATCCCTACTTCGTACTCATTTGAAATTTAATTTATAACATTTTTAACATGTACACAAAATGCACATATAAAAAATTAAATCATGAGATAAGAAGCGCCCTATATAATTGATATTGAATACTGATTCCTAATCATGTTTTCTAATAATATAATAATATAATAATATAATAATATAATAAATTGAAGAACTCTTCCTACACAAAATAAATAACAATAAATAAAGGGCAAAGTAAGAGTCAAACACATTTCTTTAAAAAAATCACACAATTAAAAGAATAAATTACAAATAAGAAAAGTAAAATTGAAAAAATATGTAATAAAATAAAAACTCAGTTTAAATACAAATAAATTACAAGTTTCGGCTACCGGATTGAGCCCTCTTCAGACATTTAACTGATCAAAAATTAACTTATCGAAAAAATCGCAGTACAAAATTAATTATCGCAAATGTTCGCATGTTCAATATTTTCACAGTTCAGGTTAGTCTTGTTGATGTATAACTCGACATTATTTATATATGATTGAGTAGTCTAGAGATGTGTTTTGTATCTCTTGGAAAAGTTCTAGCTGATAAAAAAGATAAAAAGACTTTTTACAGAAAAAATAAGCGCAATTAAATTAACATACCGAAATTCTAATAAGTAATAAAAACTTACCAAAAATCATATGTAAATTATTCAAACAAGTGTGTCCATATAAGTATGAATAATCAATAGAATATATAAAGATAAGTGGAACGCAGATGTGTAAGACGGATATTGTGTGTCGATTATTATGTACGTTCGCTGATACGGATCACCACGGACTGAGAGAAGAGACGGACTGTCAGTATCGTAAAATCAAACCTTATTTACAATAGGTATACGAGGTCTGGCTATTAAATAACGAGACTGCTTATGAAAAAGAGTTTTATTTTAAAAATTATTCTACAATTGAATGCTCTCCTTCAATGTACTCCGCTCCCCTCGCCACACACCGTTCCATTCGTTTTTTCCATTGGTCAAAGCAATGCTGGAAGTCTTCTTTTGTAAGAGCATTTAGGAGCTCCGCCGATTTTTGCTTCACCTTTTCCATTGACTCGAACCGGGTTCCTCTTAAGGCAGACTTGATCTTCGGAAACAGGAAAAAGTCACAGAGTGCTAAATCAGGCGAGTACGGCGCGTGTTCGAGCACTGGAGTGCCTCTAGCGGCTAAATAACGCTTCACAGACAGCGCGTTATGGGCAGGTGCGTTGTCCTGGTGTAAGATCCACGAGTTTTTCCACAACTCCGGCCGTTTCTTACGAACTCGCTCTCGCAGTGTTGCCAAAACTGTCAAATAGTAAGTTTGGTTTACAGTTTGGGTCCCTCTGGAACCCATTCAGTCATTTCATTGATTTTGGTCACTGTTTGCGGAGTTGAAACAGGGACAGGTCGAACTGGACGTTGGTCATCTTTGGTGCTCTCTCGGTCTTCAGAAAACCGTTTATACCATTCGAAAACACGCGCACGAGATAGAGAATTCTCACCATAGGCCTCTTTCAACAATTTATAGCACTCAGTCGGAGTTTTTTTTTAATTTAACGAGAAATTTCACATTGATCCGTTGCTCGTGTTTTTCGTCACACATTGTTATCGGCACGAGAAAAAAACAAGTTCGTTTCTAACATCTATAAAAAAAATACTACTACTGCGACAAAAACGTGTTTTCGTACTGGAATAGCAGACACTTCCAGCTATCCAACGCTGCATTCGTTTCCCACCCTACCCCTCTAGGACGCCTTCTGCGCGCACAGTCTCGTTATTTAATAGCCACACCTCATATATGCCTTATAAAGATATGCCTTCAGTGTCAGTTTGTAAATTTAGACTATTTTTCTGTTTCTTAATATTGAGCATCTCGAAAATTAAGCGTTTCCTGTAGCAAGGCTTTTCATCTAAAATTTTAACATTATCCCATTGGAAATCATGATCATACTGTAACTTGTGCTCCTGATGTGCCTGTTTGTGAATCTATCTTCCTTTGACATTCTTTGTAACATTCAATTTTATTACAATTGGGAGAGAATTTTGCGTTTTCTTTTGATAACAAAAATAAGATAATCTTTGAATGCATAAAGAGTGTTGAGAGTAGCACACAGAGAATGCCCATTGATAGGACAATTGAAGTTACGAATCATTCTATTCCTATCTTGAATAAGATTATCTCTGTTCCTATTTTTACATTTCCTACAGATAAACAATTATTAAAATTGGAATCTGACACATATACATTCGTATCGGTGCAACCTAACATTATTTTCACGCACGCTGACAAAAATAAAGTCACGGTTGCTATGGACAAAGACACATACATAAATAAAATGACAACATTATTAGGTGATTCAGACACGTATGTTTCTATTAAGAAAGATCCTACCATGAAACTTACGACAATTTTAAGGACTATGTTCACTAGATGGAAAACGAAAGATTTTATCAAGTACTCTAAGTACAAAACGTTATATTGCAGTGACGGATTACTTCCGAGAGTTTATGGATTGCCGAAGATTCACAAACCGAGTTGTCCTCTCAGAATTATTGTCTCATCGATAGACAGTCCGCTATGTGCATTGGCTATATATTTGCACAATATATTGTATTATTCAAGACTATTCCTAAGGCGGATAGTTACATTAAAAATAGCTTCCAATTAGTAGAAAAATTAAAAAGATTATACATTACAGGTAAACATAAATTAATTTCATTGGACGTTATATCACTTTTGGAATGTTCCAATAGAAATAGCAGTTGATTACATGAATGAGCAATGGAGTTTTATTTCCAAGGATTGCTCTCTGTTTAAGAATGAATTTCTGGGAGCGATATGGTTCGTTTTAAACTCCACTTTTTTTTCATTTGACAATAAAATTTATAAGCAAAGCACTTTCATGGGCTCTCCTTTATCACTTGTAATAGCCGACCTAGTATTGAGGAGATTAGAGACGGTGTCCTTGATGTCGTTGAATTTGGATATTTTAATTTATTATAGATATGTAAATGACATTTGTACTACAGTTTCTCCCTCAAAAATTGATATTTTACTACAACAATTTAATTCATTTCATCCGCGTCTTCAATTCACTACAGAAATAGGGGGAAATATTAATAAAATAAATATTAATAAAATAAATTTTTTGGATATCACTATACCTATTAACAGGAATTGTTTTATTTTTGATTAGTATCGCAAACCTATCTTCTCAGGGAAGTTTTTAAATTTCAACTCAAATCATCCTATTGCACAAAAGAAGGGTACAATTTTTTCGCTAGTTGACAGAACTTTATTAATTTCTGACTTTATGTTTCATACAAAAAATTTGACATTTATTATAAACGTTTTACTAGATAATGACTACTCATTAACTTTTATTTTTACACAGTTAATCAACATATAAAAAATTTAATTAAAAATAGACACATAGCACATAAAGATTTGGTTGACAATGTCAGTGTGAATGAATCTGCATCTTGGCTTACGGTACCATTTATTTCTCTTCACACAGAAAAATTTAAACGGTTCAATAAAAACGACATCAGAGTATCTTTTCATAGTCCTAATAAAATGGATAAATATATTAAAGTACAAAAGGATATTTGTCTCCATATCTAAGAACAATGTAGTGTACAAGATATCGTGTAATAATTGTGATGCGTCGTACATTGGACAGACGGACAGACAATTGAAAACTAGAATTACAGAACATTGTAATCATATTAGACACTTCTGTCTGTTCTGTTATAACGGAGTACAGACTGCAGTATGATCATGATTTCCAATGGGATAATGTTAAAATTTTAGATGAAGAGCCTTGCTACAGGAAACGCTTAATTTCCGAGATGCTCAATATTAAGAAGCAGAAAAACAGTCTAAATTTAAAAACTGACACTGGTCTTTATAAAGCATACCTATTGTAAATAAAGTTTGTCTTTTCGGTACTGACGTCTCTTCTCTCAGTCCGTGATGATCTGTGTCAGCGAGCGTACATAATAATCGACACACAATGTCCGTCTTACACATCTGCGTTCTACTTATTTTTATATATTCTAATGATTATTTATACTTATATGGATACACTTGTTCGAATAATTTGCATATGATTTTTGGTGAGTTTTTATTACTTATTAGAATTCCGGTATGTTAATTTAGTTACGCTTATTTTTTTGTAAGAAATCCTTTTATTTTTTTTATTAACTAGAACTTTTCCAAGAGATACGAAACACATTTGACTGTTCGTATGTAAATAATTTCGAGTTATACATCAAGACCCGAATATGTGAATATGTTAAACATGCCAGCATTTGCGATAATTAATTTTGTACTGCGATTTTTTCGATAAGTTAATGTCTGAAGTACTGTATGTCAGTTGTTAATTTAATGTTAATTTAAAAGTTAAAAAATTTCTTTTCGTTTATGAAATAACAATATGAATAGAAGTCAGAAGAACTGTTAACAATCTTCTGATAAAATAATCTGTTGTAAATTCTATTTTTCTTAAGAAGTGATGAGAAGTTTTATGTAAAGATACGAAATTTCCAAGTTCTATTACAAAACAAAAAAAACTATCCTTTATCTTCAACATAATTCATACTATAACAGCTCGCAGAAAATTAATTTGAAATTATGATGTATCAAAACTTACCACGTATCTTATGGCACAAAACTCATCAGTACGAATCAGAATATAAAAAATCTTTAGTACATTATTATTATTATTATTATTAGGCGTTAGGAACTCGAAAGCTCATTGCCGCAAATACCAAATCCCGCCACTGTTCCCGTCCCTGAGCAAGATCCCTCCATTTGTGATGGGGTACCCTCGTACCCCATTTTGTTAAGGTCCATTCTAATATTATCTTCCCATCTACGTCTTGGTCTACCCAATAGTCTTTTCCCATCCGGTTTACCAATTAGTATTTTATATGCAGTTCGATTCTCATCCATACGCGCCGCGTGACCTGCCCATCTTAATAGATGCGATTTTATGACATTAATAATATCCGGACTATTATATAATTGATGTAATTCTGCGTTGTGTAATTTTCTCCATTCGCCCGTTTCCTCATCGCGTTTTGCCCCGATGATTTTTCGAAGTACTTTATTTTCGAAAGCCCTAAATCTTTTCTCGTCTTGTAATGTAAGTGACCACGCTTCGCTGCCATAAAGGACTACCGGTAAAATAATCGTTCTGTAAATTCTAATTTTTAAGCGCCTAGACAATATCCGCGAACCGAGTAGTTTCTTAACCGAATAGAAGCACGCATTCCCCAAATTAATTCTTCTCTTGAGCTCTTCTCTTATTTCATTAGTTTGGTTTAAAATCGATCCTAAATACTTAAAATTGCTAACCCGTTCAAAAATTTTATCACAGACGACCAGGTTTCCGTTATTATGAATATTCTGAATTCTATCAGTGACCATATATTTAGTTTTTTCAACGTTTATTTGCAGCCCCAGTTCTTTCGTTTTATCTAATAGAATTTTAGCGTTATTTATTAGTGTTTCTTTATTATCTCCCAACAAAGCAATATCGTCCGCATATGTTAATATTTGTGTTGTACCGTTCAACTGCAAACCATCATTACTCTTCTGCATTTCTTTAATAGCATATTCCAATACTAGATTAAACAGAAGAGGTGACAATGCATCCCCCTGCTTTAATCCGCTATGAATATTAAAAGTTTCCGACATTTGATTACCTATTCTTACTCTACCTCTGGTATCTTTTAAACAAACTTGGACTAAGTTAGCCAATTTTTTGGGTATCCCCCACCGAGTTAAAATTTCATACATTTTCTCCCGTTTTATCGAATCATACGCTTTTTTAAAATCAATGTAAAGTTGATGTACCGATTGGTCGAATTCCCATTTTTTCTCCAAGATTTGCCGAATAGTAAAGATTTGGTCCGCAGTCGATCTATTTCTCCTAAAGCCGCATTGATGATCTCCAATTATCTCATCTGCATATGGTACAAGCCTCATTAATAAAATATTCGACAGAATTTTATAGCATGTAGGTAAAAGTGAGATACCCCGGTAATTATTACAACTCATTTTGTCCCCCTTTTTGAAAATCGGGATTATAATTGAATCTTTCCATTGTTCCGGCAATGCTTCTTTATTCCATATTAAGATAATTAATTTCTGAATTTCTTCTATCAATCTACTTCCCCCCCATTTAATCAGTTCCGCCGGAATCAAGTCATTACCCGGTGCTTTGTGATTTTTTAATTTTTTAATCGCGCTTTCTACTTCTGAAATTGTCGGTTCGTTAATCCTAGGTTCAGCCGTGTGATACTCAAAATTCTCTATTTCCCGGTCGTTTTCAGATTCGACATTCAATAACCGATCAAAATAATTTTTCCATGTGTTTAAAACTGCCGTTGTATCCGTAACTAAATTATCGTTCTCATCTTTCACCATTTCCGTCCTAGCTTGGAATCCCTTTCTAAAATTATTTATCCCCATGTACGTGCCTCGTACGTTACTGCTTTTACAATTTTCATCTATTTCTTCAATTTTACGTTTTAAGTATTGACGCTTCTTAATTTTAAACATATTATGAGCCTCTTGCCTAATCTTAAGAAACTGATCCCGAGTTTCCTTCGTATTTTGAGCCAACCACGTGATGCGCGCTTCGTTTCGTACTTTAACAATTTTTACGCATTCTTCGTCAAACCACGGCTTGTTTTTGTTCCTTTTACAAAAACCAACCGTGGCCTCCGCCGATTTTACTATCGCGTCTCGTACGTTTTCCCAGTGTTTATCAACCGTGTTATCATCCGATTCATCTATTTCCTTTGAAGCCGCGAGTCTATTCGTTACTTCGACCGCGTATTTTATTCCGTTTTCTCCCTCGATCAAACCTTGTACATTTAGACGTTTAGTTCCAAACAACTGCCCGTTAGTTTTGTTTAGCGAAAGACGTTCCCTGATTTTGGCAATTACAAAGAGGTGATCCGAGTCGCAATCCGCCCCCCTATAAGACCTGACATCGAGTACGTTCGTGTGACGCCGTTTATCTGCAAGAACGTGATCAATTTGGTTACGCGTGCCTCCATCCGGGGAAATCCAAGTTTGTTTATGGATATTTTTGTGTTTAAAATACGTGCTTTTGACGATAAGATTTTTGCCGGTCGCAAAGTTAATTACCCTCACTCCGTTATCGTTACTTTCCTCGTGCAAACTTTCGAGCCCGATCGTTGGTCTAAAAATGTCCTCTTTACCGATTTTCGCGTTAAAATCTCCCACGACTATTTTCATGTAATCGTTCGGTAATTGATCCACGAGGTGTTCGAGTTCTTCGTAGAACCCGTCTTTAATTTCGCCATCTTTATCTTCCGTCGGCGCGTGTACGTTGATTATCGCGATCTTGTATCATTGGCCCTGCACAACGAGCAATCCTAATCTTTCGTTTATAAATTTAATGTCTTTTACCGCGGATAAGATTTTCCTATTAATCATAAAACCGATGCCAAGACTATGGATCTCCGACCCTCCATAGTGAAGCGTGTACGAACCCGCATTAAGCGAACCTTCCCCGGCCCATCTTGTTTCTTGCAACGCGACAACTTCTACCCCGTACTTTTCGACCTCCCCGACCATCGATTGAAACGCCCCAGGTCTGTAAAGACTTCGGACGTTCCACCTACCCACTTTGATATCTCTCCCGTTTTTTTACTTTATGCGACATGAGTTCCCCGAGGTAGTCCCCACCCGGAGATTCGAACGGGGGACTAGTTTACCTCCGGAACATTTTACCCCAGAAGAATCCATGACGAGTTTTGGTTGTTTCTAGATAAAGTCGTTTCACGGTGTGAGCCTATCAAACCCACGCCCAATCCCCAAACAGGAGGACCATTCCAATCGGCTATCCGCGACTGCTTATTCAATTTATTCGCAGCTAACCTCTATCCTCAACCGAGATAGCGAGGCTTTTCCTCTATCCGCAACCCGAGGACGCGCTGTGTCGTGGTGATTGGGACCCACCCACCCCGGGGATCACTACTGCAACTAGTTTTCCTTCCCCGAGACTAACGGTTGTTATGCTAACACAGCTTTAGTACATTAAGTTTATTAAAAATTACTCTTGACAATAATGAAAAACCGTCACAAACCGGAGTCTATTTATATTAGGAAAGGAAAGAAGAGAAAATGAACATGGAAAGAGAAATACTAAGAGTGGGGAGCGGAACTATTTCCAATGAGTGGGAGATAAATTTCAGGAAAAACGTTCTGTGTCACTCTGTTTATTTAATCCATTTTCTTGCTGTTTGATATGTATCATTTCCGAAACCAATCTTTTATGATAAGAACGTTCGGAATCAAGAATTCTGGAGTTTTCCTCAATCTTGTGATCATTCTCCAGTTTATGACACGAAATAACAGACAAAGAATTAGAACATTTATTTAAATCTTTAATGTGTCTTTCAGTCGCGTCTTCAACTTCCTTTTTGTCTGACCCACATACGAATGATTACAATCCTGACAATTAATTTTGTAAACTACATTAGAATGCTTTTCTTTTTTAATCTTGCCTTTGCCAGTTTTTATGAATATATTACTCATACTATTCATTGATTTATATACTAAATTAAAATCAAATTTACTTATACAGAATTTGAATTTTTCAAACGTTTTTAAGGTAATGAATTTTAAAAAATTTTTTATTAATATTAGAAGAATCCGAATTATAATTGACATTATGTTCTTTAATTAATTCAAAATTCTTTTTTAAAGACAGAGTTTTTATTCTATTATTGATTATTGTAAATAAAAATTTTAATGAGTATTCGTTCTGTTGGAGAGTTTTGATTAGAGAAATGATATTGATATCATGAAATTTAGGATGGGAAAGGAATAAAATTCTGTCTAACAATTCAATTACAAAACCCCTTTTACGCTCTATAGGATGATTAGAAAAAAAGTTTAGTTATCTTCCGGAATTTGTAGACTTTTTGTAATTATCAAAAATAATTCTCCCATCCTCAATTAAAAGTTTGACATCTAAAAAAGTTAGTTAGACAAAGTTTTAAAAAAAATTTTAGTTATATAAAAAACAGTTTTGATTTGGTTAAAAAAATTAATTGGTATATCTTTGCAGGAAGATTACCAAATTGTTTCTTTTGACATTTCGTCCATGTATTCCAACATTCCTAATGAATTAGCTTTAAAGAGTGTTTTGGGAAGATAGAACTTGATTTGCAATAACACGTCTATTCTTCTCCACGAGTTCAAAATACAATAGCTATTTTTATTATTTTAAAATCTATTTTCTTTAAGTTTAATGAAGTTATTTATGAACAAATATTTGGTCTGCCCATGGGATCTCCTTTCTCTTCAATTTTAGCGGACGTGGTAATACAGGATTTGGAATGTAATATATTTAATACATTAACCACGCACTATCATTCCATTTTTCTATCATTATGTGGATGACATTGTTTTTGCGGCTCCGAATAATCTTATTAATACTATATTGGGTTCTTTCAATTCTTACCACAAACGTATTAATTTTACTGTCGATTATGGTGATAATAGAGGTATAAATTTTTTGGATGTCACACTTTTAATTGAGGATGGGAGAATTATTTTTGATAATTACAAAAAGCCTACAAATTCCGGAAGATATCTAAACTTTTTTCTTATCATCCTATGGAACGTAAAAGGGGTGTTGTATAATTGGATTGTTAGACAAAATTTTATTCCTTTCCTATCCAAAATTCCATGATATCAATATCATTTCTCTAATCAAAACTCTTCAACAGAATGGATACCCATTAAAATTTTTATTTACAACGATCAATAATAGAATAAAAACTCTGTCTTCAAAAAAGAATTTTGAGTTAATTAAAGAACATAATGTCAATTCTAATTCGGATTCTTTTAATATTAATAAAAAATTTTTTACCAATCCTTATCTTAAAAAAACTTCTGAAAAATTCAAATTCTATATATGTAAATTTGATTTTGATTTAGTATTGTATATAAACCAATGAATAGTATGAGCACGTTCATAAAAACTGACAAGGACAAGATTAAAAAAGAAGAACTTTCTAACGTTGTTTGCTAAATTAATTGTCAGGATTGTAATCATTCTTATGTGGGTCAGACAAAAAGGAAGTTGAAGACGCGACTGAAAGGACACATTAAAGATTTAAAGAAATCTTCTAATTCTTTATCTGTTATTTCGTGTCATAAACTGAAGAATGATCACAAGATTGGGAAAACTCCAGAATTCTTGATTTCGAACGTTCTTATTATAAAAGGTTGGTTTCGGAAATGATACATATCAAACAGCAAGAAAATGGATTAAATAAACAGAGTGACACAGAAATTTATCTCTCACTCATTGGAAATAGTTCCGCTCCCCACTCTTAGTATTTCTTCTTCCATATTCGTTTCCTCTGCTTTCCTTTCTTATAATATAAATAGACTCCGGTTTATGACGGTTTTTCATTATTGTCAAGAGTAATTTTTAATATACTTAATGTACTAAAGGTTTTTATATTCCGATTCGTACTGATGAGTTTTGTGCCATAAGATACGTGGTAAGTTTTAATACATCATAATTTTAAATTAATTTTCTGCGAGCTGTTATATATTGTAGTAGTATGGATTATGTTGAAGATAAAGAAAAGATTTTGTTTTGTTTTGTAATAGAACTTGAAAATTCCGTATCTTTACATGAAGTGAAGAATTTCTCATCACTTCTTAAAAGAAATAGAAATTGCAACAGATTATTTTATCAGAAAATTGTAACAGCTCTCCTGACTTCTATTCATATTGTTATTTCATACCATAAGCGAGAAGATATTATTTTAACTTTTAAATTGCGATCATTTCGGCTGTAATTGTATGTACCTTTTGCTTATTAACTCTCTATGTAATTTTTTATTTTAACATCTGACTTGCGTTTTAGTTTGTAAGTCTTTCATTTTTTATGTTTTGTGTACTGATGATGGTCAAATCTTGATCGAAACATCTATCTATTGGGTCGTCCGGAAAGTCTGTGCGGAAAATACGCACGAACTTTCCGGACGACCCAATATTTATTTGGAATTTTAAATAACCAGATGTACAAGTATGAAATGCGGATTTGAGAAAACAGATGGCGCATCAATGCAGTGTGTGGTATAAAAATTTGACTGTTATGCCATTTTGAAGTGCCATCAACAAGTGTCAGACGCGCACGAGTGATAAATTGAAAAAGTGTTTGCATAGTGTTGTATTGCTGTGTTCGATATGTCGAAATTTATACCAAACAAAGAACATTCGCGGATAGCATTAATTTTTTGTTTTTATTTGAAGAAAACTGCTGCTGAATCATACCGATTACTTCGAGAAACTTATGGTGAACATGTTCCATCGCAAGATACGTGTGAACGATGATTTCGGCGTTTTAAAAGTGGTGACTTCGATGTTACAGACAAGGAACACGGAAAACCGCCAAAAAGGTACAAAGATGTGGAATTGCAAGCATTATTGGACGAAGATGATTCACAAACACAAAAACAACTCGCAGAGCAATTGAGCGTTAGTCAACAAGCTGTTTCCAATCGCCTACGAGAGATGGGAAAGATTCAGAAGACCGGAAGATGGGTACCGCATGAGTTGGACGGCAGGCAGATGGAGAGGCGCAAAAACACATGTGAAATTTTGCTTGCACGATACAAAAGGAAGTCGTTTTTGCATCGTATCGTTAGTGGGGATGAAAAGTGGATTTATTTTGAGAATCCCAAGCGCAAAAAATCATGGGTAGACCCAGGCGCACCATCCACATCGATCGCAAGACCGGATCGCTTTGGCAGAAAAACGATGCTCTATGTTTGGTGGGACCAGAAGGGTGTGGTCAATTATGAGCTGTTACAACCTGGTGAAACGGTTAATGCTGGACGCTACAACAATCGATTTGAACCGTTCACTGCTTGAAAAAAGAATACCAAAAGAGACAACACAAAGTCATTTTTCTTCATGATAATGCTTCATCACATACGGCAAAACCAGTTCGCGACATGTTGGAAGCACTCAGCTGGGAAGTTCTACCCTATGCGGCTTACTCACCAGACTTGGCTCCTTCCGATTACCACTTGTTTGCATCGATGGGTCACGCACTTGCTGAGCAGTGCTTTGGTTCATGCGAAGATGTGAAAAAATGGCTCGATGAATGATTCGCGGCAAAGGGGGAAGATTTTTACTGGCGTGGTATCCACAAATTGCCCGAAAGATGGGAAAAATGTGTAACTAGCAATGGAGCATACTTTGAATAAAACTCTTTTTATCATTCTTCCGAATTTAACATGTTTTTTTTTTTTAAAAAAATCCGCATTTCATACTTGTACACCTTGTTTAACATCTATTGCTGTGGTTGTATGCTCTTTATTATTTATCTTTTGTAATTGTTTAGCCACTTTCAAACATTTTATTTGTACTTACTTAATTTTTTTATTGTTGAGTTAAAATTTATATTTGTTTAGTAAGGCGCATCATTTGAATTTTAGATGGTCTATTTATCAGTTTTTCAAATATATCAACTAAGGTATTGAATATACATTTATTACATATAAGATTTTTTTGTAGAAAATATAATGATAAACATTTTTTTGCTTGAAACTTTTTCTCATAATACGAATAATTTCAAAGATAATCGCAAAAAACTTATCTTTCAACATGTTTTTTCAATATAACAGTCAAACATGAATGAGCACCATTTTGTATTGTCGCAATCAGGAGTCAAATATATATGAATGAGAAATGAATAATTTTTTTTTACGAGGACGTAGCTCATTCGAAGATTTACCATTAGATCCTAAAACAGTCTATATTACCGACTAAATTATATAATTTTTGTATAACAATTACTTTTTTCTCTCTTACTGTTTTGGAAATTCTTTTCCAGGATTAAAGTATACGCATTAATACGTGTCTGGAGTCTATATTGAGAACGACAAAAAATATTTCGAAATTAGAGATCTTTACCATTTCTTAGTCCAATATGGCGCTCCAGAGCTGTCATGTCGTGACAGTATTTACTTCATATAAAAGCTGTACAATCTATACTTATAAAATAGTAGTCCATAGATTAGTGCACGAAGAAACAGTGTGGAGTTCTTAAAATTGAACTTAGACGTCTAATTAAAACTTAATTGTTATATGAAAATTTATGTGTATGTGTGGCATGCGTGAGTGAGATATTAATGTAGTGATGTATTAATGATGTGTCAGTAACACGTAAATAGTCTGTGTGTAAATGGTATTATCAATATGACAACTATTCATCTTTAGGGTCCCCTTAAGTGAATAAGAATTGTGCTTATCAATTTGCAAGTGTTCTTCCGAATGAGACATCCTTCCGACTGAGCTGAAACTTTACAAGTAATATTGTAACAGTGTATGTATAATGACTATTTTTTGATGATCCTATTTTCGGATTTTCTAAAGTTTAAATGTAAAAAATAAGAAAGAAAAATCACGACGGTAAATATGCTGATTGGTTGGAACCTTGCCAATGATCTTGATTTCGATATATATTGTCAAGGTCATGACTATGATTGACCTCCAAGAGATTTCAACTGTTATTCGTTGTTCCTTAAAAAGTTATTAATAAATAAGTGTAAGAAGTAACATCTTATTTCTACTATATATTTATTATACAATATTAGAATTACTTTACACTCCACTACATAGGGGCTTTGGATTTTTCCTATGAAGCAAAATCCTTTCCACCTCCCGTTCTGCCTAGAAGAGATCCTAGAGAAGAGGTGAAGTGAACATCGCCTCTCGCAGAAAATCGGCCCTTAGGCAGGGCGAGAGTTGAAATAAATCTTTTCGTGGAAAGTCGAACGCCCCTAGGTAGATAGAAAGATGGAGTAGAACTAGTTTTGCGTGAAAAATCGAACGCTCTTGGGCAGGAAAAGAGATGGAATGGATATATACCTTGAATTCAAAAATTGCAATTATAAAAATTGTTTTGTTAATAACTTTTTCATGAACAATGAACGTCGCAAAAGGTCGATAACCTTGATCTCCTTGAAGGTTAAGATTAGTCAGAAATCATTTGGGATAAGCTGTGTAAAGGTAAACTTTTATCCATAATAGAATTTTTTTTATTTTTTTTATTCTTTTTTTATTTCTTTTATTATGCTTTTTTTCCATCTAGCCATTTTACGTAAAGTTACATAGATTTATATTATAATTTCTAACGTGAGACCCCACATGGGTTTATAACTTCCTATGCAAAGCGAGGTCCAATCAAATAATACTTGTTTAGTTTCTGATCATCATCCCTGTCTACTCCCTAGGAAAACCCGCTGCACCCAGACATGCACTTTGCTACATAAAATGAGGTTTAACATTACACAATATACATATGAGGGTAATTATAATAATCTTACCTCCAAAAATAAAAAAATATTTATGGATTATTTGTATCCACTAATATTTTTTATTTGTATACAAACAATATACTGCTTATTTGTAAACAAACAAGTATTTGAAAAAATCTGAGATTGTTTTCCAGATTTTTAAGACTTGATAGTATTATAATAAACAAATTTTTAATGCATAATCTTTAAAAATGTATCTATTTTTCTCTAACTCAAACTCTTCGAGATAATTATACCTTGTATTTTCTTTACATGTAGGTATATGTAGGTACTCTTTCGCGTTAAGAAACAAAAGAATTTAATTTGTTCTGTTTTAATGAAAAATCCTTTCCACCTCCCGTTCTGCCTAGAAGAGATCCTAGAGAAGAGGTGAAGTGAACATCGCCTCTCGCAGAAAATCGGCCCTTAGGCAGGGCGAGAGTTGAAATAAATCTTTTCGTGGAAAGTCGAACGCCCCTAGGCAGATAGAAAGATGGAGTAGAACTAGTTTTGTGTGAAAAAATCGAACGCTCTTAGGTAGGAAGAGAGATGGAATGGATATATATACCTTGAATTCAAAAATTGCATTTATAAAAATTGTTGGAAAAAAAGCAATCGGATCATAGTAATCGAATATACGTTGAGAAAAGAGTACGAATAAGACTTTAATGTAACATCCGCCTAAATACTGAAAAAAATTATTAAACATTTTGTAAATCATTAAAGATAGTCAAACATCTCAATTTTTGCACCTTTAGGTTAAAATATTTTAAAAACTTAATGTGGTACATTTTTGGTTTCACATTCGTATTCAACGCATTAAAATTTATCAGGAACAACTTTTATTTTGAGGCATAAAAAAAGATTCAATCTTTGGCTATTATTATTTCAGACACACGATATATTAGTGAAATTTGATTATGGTATTGTTTTCAGCATCCAAAAATTTATGAAAACTTAGTCTGGTTCAAAATAATTAAAAAAATTTTTTTAAATATATAAATTAATGGTTCTATTTTCTATAGCTGAACTAGTATACACTTTTGGTACTTAAGGTGGAATAGGCATATGTTTGATATTTGGCAAAAGCGACAAAGAAAATTCTAGTGCAGACTAACACAGAAATAAAAAACAGACCTATTATTGACACAGCGTTCATTGTACAGGTAGAGTGGACTAAACTGATTGTAAGTATTTAGAAAAGTCTTGTACACACAGAATATATAATCAGAAACAGTGTATACATATTGTTGTACTATTCATAGAACATACCTTCAAATATTTCGCTGCTGTGCTTCTAGCATCGCTAAACACGTAAGCTGTTTCTTTGCGCGGATGTGTATTTATTTACATTTATTAATTATTATTTCATTAATGATTGCGAAAATGGCAAAATGGCAGAATTTTTCAGTTTAGTTTAATTATTTGTAATTTAATTCACTGTTTCTAATCATGAGAGGTAATCCACAATTATGAGACAATTTATGCATATACTTTTTTATATAGATATTTTTAAAAACATCAGATTAACGCTGTTTTTCAGTACAATTTATTATATTCTTATAAAGAAGTCTAATAATAAATCAATTATGCTGGAGACTTTTGCCTGAATTGGGCAAAAATTTAGTGATATTTAAATTTTTTTTTGACAAAGGTGCTCGATTTTTTTTAATTTCTAGAGCTTATTTATTACATATTTGTGTATATTTACTCTTTCTATTAAAAATAATTAATTTATACTTATTATATTGTCAATATAAAATATCCTCCGCAACTTGAAGATATCTTTAAATTGGTGGGCATGATATCTTGTCTTCATTTTGTCTGCAAAACAAAAAACCGAAAGCATGTTATAAAAAACATTTTTTTCTACGGGATAAACTTAATACAAAAATTCTAAATATTGCCAAAATAACAGCATAACAAACATAAAATACGGTTTTTTTACTTTTTTTTATCTTCAAAAACGCCCAAGAATGTTTAATTTCAAAAAGACAATGGCTTTATAGATTCACCCTCAGCAGAAAGAGTGACTCAAAAAATAGTCCATTTTTAGGCCCCCGATTTTGAAACTCAACTATGTACTAAATGATATCTTATAATGAGACATTAATCACAGAGAAGTTTCAAGTTGAGGTAATAATTATTATCAACTGGGCAAGGAGGGGGGGGGGGGAATTAAAGTTCATTATCGAATTATCATATGTCTACGAGATTCGATATTTTAAGAAGATTGATACAGCTGATGAAAGCAAGATTGCAATTGATTCAGTTGATGAAGATAAGATCGCAGTTAATCCAGCCGATGAAAGCAAGATCAACTCATTTATCCTGGTGATTTTTGTAAATCAATTCCGAATGAAAGAATTTATTAAGTCTTATCTTTCTTAATTTTGTCTTTTAGGAATAGTTATAGATACATTATATATATCAGAATTGGGTATATATTATATATAGCTAATTCTAATGTATATGTAATGTTAATTAGGATTATTCTGAATCAAATCGAGTAGTACACTACAACTAACGAAATAATGCTCACTCGTATGGCGAACGCACTTCTGCAGAGTTTTACGTAAATGATGTTTTGAATATTTAAAAATTCGGGTTTTCGAGTAAACGTAATACGTAACCCTTCCCATCCAGCTATGATAACAATTGTAACCTCAATCTGAAACTTATTTGTGATTAATGTTTTATTGTAGGGTATTATTTGGCACACAATTCAGTTCAAAAATTGAGGAGCCAAAAAAAACGGATAAAAAAACACTTTTTTTTATTACTCTTTGTTTTACGAAATACCTCTCCAAATTTATATTCAATTGAATAATTTATTTTCGAAATAATTGCTCACAAACTTTGACAACTATTAATTTTCTACTTGCGTGCCGCGGCAACTGCTTTAAGGTCTTGAAACTTTGCCAATTTTGCAAATATCGTCTTACATGAACTGAGAATTCTTGAAAATTTTAAGAAAATGCAAAAAAATCGATTTTTTCAACTCAATTTGAGCAAAAGCCCTCTTAATATAATTTCTCATGCAATAACTTTATAACATTATATATTGTGTCTTAAAAAATATATTTTGTTTAAAATAAAACAGATTATTTAATTCTTTAATCCATGAACTTATTATGGAGATTAAAGCTAATATGATTTTTCTTGCAAAATATTAATTCAAATATAATAGAAAATAAAAATATTATTAAAGCTTTGATTTTTCAAAAGATAATTTAATGAAAGTTACGGTTAAGAACGTTAAAATCTTGTGATTTTATAAGAGGAATTTTAGAAGAGGAATCAAGTTCTCAAAAAAATGAATTAAGAATTAAAATGTGAAAAAGTTTTATACTCAGTAATCTCTCTATAAAAAATATTTATATTTAACTTGTGTAAAACCTAAAAATTATTTAATTTTACTAGAATAGTTTTAATTGCGTTTATAGTACGGAAAAACAATTCCACACGCAATTCTAAAAAGACTACAATATGGTATATATGCAAGTACATATATATAGTGTATATTAGTAATTCAAGATTGAATTATTTAAAGCGATGAAGATTCAGCTTCGATCGTAATAGACATTTTTTTAGTATTGATTGTGTTTCTCACATATGCGGTCTAAAATAAAGATTCTTAATATTGTTTATTTGATTTTATTGACTTTTCCATTTTTAATTTTCTAGTTTTAATACTAGATTCGTACTCAACTAAAATCAATACTATAGTAGAAAATATTTAATCATAGAAGCATTATTAACTATAATCTTCATTTAAAAAAAAATAAAATTTATAAAATCAAAGGTCTAATGATATATTAGACATATTGGATTATAGTTGCATTAGATGTATATACTACAGCCATGGTAAAACATACATAAAAAATAGCTTTTTACAATTTAATTTCAATGTCATTTCATTTAATTGTAATGTAATAGAATATTTGGGAAGCCAATATTTTGAAAGTAAAAACAATTGTAGAAGATAAATATTGAATACCAGCTTCTTTGGGACAAAGAGGAAAAAGAGTTAATAGAAGGAAGAATTAATTTTTTTTATTAAAACAGTTTATAAATTTATTATGGTTTATTATATTTATAAATACCAATAGAAGGAAAATATAAAATAAATTATTAATAAACAATTAAATACCACTGATTCACATATAATCTCATTTTTTAATATAATTCGTCCTAAAGGAGTTAACCATGGCAGAAAGTAAGTTATATTTGATTTACTTAGAATAATATTAAAATGATTGATTATACGATTATTAAGAAATAACACTGAATAAGCAAACACAACTTAAATGTTGTGTTGTAAATATTATAATTATAAATAGAACAAATATAAGGAATAATTTATTGCGATATGGATAAATTTCGGCATTTAGAATTATCTGATTTTTTAGATTATCTTTTTTTCAATCAATTCTCTTTAAACTTTAATAAATTTTATGTTATTTGAGGTAATTACTATTTTTATTCTAATATTTATTTTAATAATTTTTATTCTTTTAATTGAACTATATCATTCTTTTAATTGTATCTATTTATTGGAGGCGTTACGAGGCACTAAGCAAGTACGCTCCAGGGTAGGGCGCAAAATTTGGAGGGGCGCAAAATTTTAATAAGCAGCGTTTTAATATAAAACTTTACCTTACTTGATATTTTAAATAAATTAGCTAAAAGTGATCTGAAAATCTTTTCAAATTTAGCAACAGTGTTATGGATCTTATTAACTGTGCCAATATCTATGGCAACTGCAAAATCTTTTAATCTTAATCTTTTTCAAAATTAAAAATAATAAAAAGTTATCTGATAAATTACAATGACGCAGACGCGGTTGAGCTATATCAATTAAAAAATAATTGGCAAACAGTCTTAATTATGTAACAATTGCAGACATAATCAGAATATTCAAAAGCTAAGAAAATATAATAGTATGTTGCATTAAGCGTCAAATAAATTATTACAAAAGAAAATACGAAATTTATTGCATTTGTATTCATGTGTTATGCAAATTGATGAAATTCTTTTTTTTTTTTTTTAATTGTTGTCTTGATGGAAAAACTTTTATGAAATATAGATTGAGACAATATCTTAGAAATTATTTATTTTTCATAAATATTTGTATTGGGATATAAAATGGCGTTGTTTGTCTAAAAAACCTAGAAATCCTGCACCTTCAATTAACACCACTCTATGTCCCACTACGAGTATCTACGAAAAAATACGAATTTCTAAGACAGACGAACCTCACTCTATGTCTCATCATAAACATCTACAAAAAATTAAGAATTTATAAGATTTTGTCTCAATCTATATAATTTGTCTGTATCTTTTTATAAAAATTTTTTTTCCGCCATGGCGGTTCGTTACTGTTGGCGGGAGAATGGTGCTTCAGAGACTTAGCAATTCTTATGATGGGGCGCAAAAGCAAATTCTAGAGCACGCCAAAGGCGGTCGTAACGCCTCCGATTATCATACCTTATTATGTACATTATTATTCATTAGGCGATAAAAAATTATCACTAAATTCTTAGGATAATACATAAAAAGCAAGTAACTTTTTAAAAAAATAACTTGTAAAATTTATATATAACGAAAAAAGCATAAGCTATGCTCAACGAGTAGATCAAGTTTCTTTTATGCTTTTACAAAAAATGTATTTCATTGATTTTAATGATTAATCACTTTTACGTGATTATTGAGGGCCATCAAATATAATTCCTGTAAAGCCGTAAATTATACCTTTTTTAAGAAAATTGTGATTATAAGTCATGGCGACAGATCGCTTTTAAATCTAGGGGAAATCAATATTAAAACAAATAATTAATATTTATGTACACATTAAATTCGAAGACTGTAAGTTTTTGAAAAAATTAACATTCTTTGATTTCAATCGAAGCTTGAAATACCTCGCGAACAGTTGCCACTAATAAAGCGGTAATAATATCGGCGCAAATGATAGAGCACTACAGAGTCTGCTCAGATTATATGCTTCGCACCCGTCGGAGATATTAGTCTTCTAATTTTCCTAATTACTCTTTTATTTTTTATTATAAACTTACTCTGATGATTTTCAAACTAATGTTATTTTTAATTGAAAATATTCTATTTATAAACAAGGAGTATAATGGAGAAGGAAATGGATTTTTTTTTTCTAAATCTGCTTTTATCTAAATATTATAAATAAGATCGATTCTATTACATATAATCGATCATAACAATATAAGGCAAATTTTCGCTATATTCCGAAATAAATACAAAAATATATAATATTATTAATTGTAAGAATTCTCATTATTATATCTGTTGTACTGATGGAAGGTCCAGTTATCAATTATTGCGAAGAGATAAAACAGTAGTTGTTCATTAATTCATTGAAAAATTGCGAATATAAAATTATTCAGTTGAAAAAAAACGTTAACTTGAAAATAATTAAAGTAAGTTTACAGTAATATAATAAAAAGAAATTAGAAAGATTAGAAAAATACATCTTCAGTGAGAGAGAATATACGAGTATAAGCATATAATCTGAGTAGGAGAAATCGGAGCTCGTTGACACAAGAGGTAAGTTGACATTGAGTTCCGTTTATAACGAAAGAAACAATAAAAGAAAATATAATTGGAAATGGAACTCAAATATTCAAACTTTAAATATGAAGCGCCTTACAGTTCCGAGTGTTAAGATATTGAACTAACATTCATTTAAATTGAATTAATTTTTCAGAAATAAATTGAGAGCCGATGAAATTATCGGATTCACACAATCATTCTGATAATCCACCTAAATTTTCCCAAATCTTAAAAATTGTAATAAACTTATTGCGAAAAATATTGCCTCGGCCGGGAGTCGAACCCGGATCTCTTGCATTCCGTGCGAGCGTCCTAAGCCTTTAGACTACCGAGACCTTAACAACATTCCTCGCAATAACTGATATGTGTAGTGAGTTACGCATGTATAGGCGAGCGTGATAAACAATATAATTGGAAATGGAACTCAAATATACAAACTTTAAATACGATTACAGTTCCGAGTGTTAAGATGTTGAATTAACATTCGTTTAAATTGAATTTAATTTTTCAGAAATAAATTGAGAGCCGATGAAATTATTACACACTCATTCTGATAATCCCCCCAATTTTTATTTAGGTCTCATTTAAATCAAACAAGTATTATAATAAAAAAAGAAAAAAATATAATTCAAGAAGAGGCAAGTAAGCATTTCATAATTTCGTATTAATGTCCTTCAGCTTGAAAAAGCTGAAAAAAATCTAAGTAATATATTATACTAGTGCTTGCAAAGATCTGCACATTTCGGGCCGATTCCGACGCGCGACCCCTACTACCGTTCGAGGCTCAGCGGCCGAGCCGCCGGGCGCTCACGTGATGCTCTGGCTCAGTAGCGCCTCTGTAGCTTAAATGTGCGAAGGCCGTACTTTACGTTATTAAAAAATATTTTTCTTGCAAAAATTTTTTATTTAAAAAAAAAATCAAATTTTCTAAAATAATTTGTCATAATAATTCTTGCCTACCAGAAACTATTCAATAATTGTTATATATTTAAATAAAGAAGTTTCTATAACAGACTTGCGAAGATTGAAGTCAGGAAATACGTAAATCTGGAAATTCTATATTTTCCATACGAAGTCTTACAAATCTCAAGTAACAAGGATTCTATATCGCAATAACTATATTTTCTTCTATAAGCGAATATAATTTTATTGTTTTGAATTCTTAATTAACGAATTGTTAACATTCTCTTTAACATATGTAACACCGTCTTTATGTAATTGTGTAACATTCTTTTTTAAACATGACTTTTTAGCAACAGTTGCTAGAGAATTATTCATCCATAATATGTATTTCTGCAGTGCATTATATTAGAGGCGATTTTTGTTACACTTTTTTTTATATATTCCTTTTTATTTAATTTTTAAATTACTTCGTTGTTTTTTTATTTTTTATTCTTGTTTTATTTTTATTATTCTATCATATCGCTGATTTTCCTCGACTAAGCATCACACGATGATAACTTCAAACTCGTAAATTTGGTCAAAAAATCATACAGAAATAAAACTCATTTTGAAAGTAAAAAAATGACATTTTAGGATAATAAACAACAATGGAAAAATAAAATTTCCTTATCCGCAATACCATTCTAAATACGATCAAAATCATCAATTATCGCTTATTTTCTTGCAATTTTCTCGGAAATATGACGTGATAGGCAAATTCTAAGGACAGCATTGTATTCAACGTCAATAAATACTTCGGAAATGATACTTTGTAAGCCAAAGACAAAATCAGTGTCGGACAGTATTATTAGTTAAAAAAAAAGTCTGTTAGTATAGGTACAACCCGATATTTTAAGTACAAATAATTTCTCATAATAAAATGATAAAAATCAGACATATATAGGAATGGAGGCACATTGACTCATATACAGCGTATCTCAGAATATTTAGGACTATTTTCATATGCAGATAGAACAGACTAAAATGAGTCAAAAAGTCCTTTACAACTATTGAATTTTTACAATGGTTAGCGAATTATCAATTATTAAAAATCGCCGTATTAGGAAAGTCTTCTATCGAATGCAAGCGCATTTATTACTAATACAATAAATAACTCTTCGCGTGTACCTAGCAACCTCACTCGGCGACTGCATCTCGCTGTGCGTTTGCATTCAGCAGTAGATTGGATTACGATAATTTTTAATAATTAATAACTCGTTAACTATTGCAAAAATTAAAAAATTGTAAAGGACATGTTGCGACTCTCACACAGCTTAGTCCTCTCTATTTACACATAAAGATAATTTTTAATTCTGGGATACCTTGTATAAGACAAATTTAGGTTGACTTACTGTACCGTGTGAACATTTAACCACAACTCTGACAAAACGTGATTTATATTTAATATTCTATATTAAAATAAGAAGTAAAAATAAAATAATTTATTTATTTTTCTATAACATTTTGTTATTTGATTATTACAAAATAATTTTGAAAGATTTAATTTAATTTTTACTAAGAAATACATGTCTACTACTTGATTTTTATTTCTATTACTTTTCTATTACGTTTTTGTTAATTTAATATAAAATTTATCATAGAAGCAACTTACACCGTGATATGTATTACAAAGTAAGAAAGAAGGAGACTCAATTTGATAGCTCGCAAACAGAAAAAGTAGAAACGGTTTGTGAGCCAAATTGAGAGAAAATCCGCTGAGAAATAACCTACATATTTAAACGCCATTGGCAATATCAACCTTATCTCACTCACCTTTAAAAGTTGTCCGAATAAAAAAAATTTACCTCACAATTAAAAGTACAAATCGAAGAAATGACAAGAAATGTACGTCAGTAGCTCGTACGTACACACGGCGTAATTAATGCTTAGGCATTTGAATTTACAAGAGCATTGAGGCATATTCAAGACGCGTGTTCCTCTTTAAATATTCACCCATTACGACTAATGATTATTAAAAAATGTAACGTAAACTTAAAATTGAACTAAATTAAACTAAACATAAACTAAACTTAATAATTTATAAATAATTTAATAATTTATAAATAAAATCGCTTTTTTAGACACAACTGGTGAAAATTTTTCTCAGAATTTTTCAAAATTTCTGTAGAATTTTATAACTTTCTTGCATTTTTTATACGAATTAGAACTTTTCAGAAATACTCAGAAAGCTCTGGTCTACACCTTTTCTCAGAATTTTTCATATATAATGTTAATGAAATATTTTAAGATTTCTAAAATTTGTTCTAAGTATAATTTCTAATAAAATGTTATAAAATCTAAAAAAGTTAAAAATATATTTTTTTAATTATGGAATGAGAAATCTCAGAATATTTCAGAATTCACATGTATGAAAAATTCAAAAGAAGATATAAACTTTTCGAATATTTTTTAGTATTTCTGAAAAATATTTCAATTCATATAAAAGTTATGTGAAAAATTGTCATCAGAGAACATTTGGCAATTTCTTTTTTACAAAAGAACAATACGAAAAATGTAACGTAATCTTAAAATTGAACTAAATTAAACTGATTAGTTTAATTTAGTTTAATTTTAAGTTTATATTTTTGAATAACCATTAGTCATAATGCATGAATATTTAGAAAGAAACGCGCGTCTGGAATACGCCTCGATACTCTTGCAAATTCAAATGCCTAGGCATTAATGATGCCGTGTGTATTATTGTACAGCTGATTTTTTAAACATGGCGTCCAAATGTGCAGATTATTCTGGTAGCAGATTTTCTTTCAATTCGGCTCACAAACCGATTCTACCTTCTTTTCGCAGTTGAGCTTTCTTCTCTCTTACTTCGTGTACCAATTTATCCCACATATCAGGGGAAGTTTATTACAACATAGTATGTTCGTATTTCATTTATTGTATAGGTAGTGTATAGAATCATTACTAGTTTGAAAATATAGAGAAAAATTCTCTCTTCTATCATATTAGTGTATTTTAATCATAATAATTAATTGTTTAAAAAATCTAATATGCCGAAATTGTGAAAACTGTATTAACACACCCCGGTCTTCCCTATAGGCTCTGTAACGCTCTATCTGCACTGATTCTTATTATACTGCTTTACGAGTGGCAATTGTTCACGAGGCATTTCAAGCTTAGTTAAAATCAAAGAATGTTAATTTTCTCAAAAACAGTTTTCGGATCTAATATATATATATATATATATATATACA
>NW_017304620.1:463328-487993 GCF_001594115.1 Trachymyrmex septentrionalis
ATATATATATATATATATACACATAAAAATTAATTATTTTTTAAATATCTACTGATTCCGTCTGATTTGAAAACGATCCGTCACCGTGACATAAAATTATTTTTCTTTTTTTTAATAACGCCAAGGTGCAATTTACGGTTTTATATAGATTATTTTTTGATTCCCCAAAATAACCAAAAAAAGTTACTAGACTAGAAAAAGCTGGTAAAAATCCGTGAAATACATTTCTGAGTCTTCTCTTGTTAGAGCTTATTTCGCGGCTCTGTGAAAATTCGTTTCTCCTTTCGACACACAGAAGCTGTAGGAATATGGAAAAAAAGAACAAACAAAAAATAGGAAGGAAAGATCGTGGGCTGTTTTGTTGCAGCTGACGGACAGATCGTGGTTGAGGAGGACGAGTTCGATGATTTTGGAGACTCTAAGTGCTCGCTGTGCCAGCGCAGATTTGAAGAGCAAGGTAAAAATCTATCTCTCATATCTATCTGTTCGATATGAGTGTAACGTGTAAAGCAATTCAAAGGAGAATAAATCGGAGGAAAAGAGAGAGGGGGAGAGAGAGAGAGAGAGAGAGAGACAGGACCAAGCTTACCAAAATACAAAATGCCAAGATATCCCAAGTAGATATTCGATGTTTGCTTTGTTGTACTCGTATTACATTGAGAAACAAAATTTGACTTTTTTTGTCTTTAACATGTGGAGTGTTATTTCTCGAAGATTTTTAGCCGCTCCATTTGAATCCTCAAAAAAATTCTATCACATTACATTTTCGAGCAAAATGGGGTAATATAGGCCAAAGATGACAATTTTGGCCATATTTAGAATGGTATTGCAGTTAAGGAAATTTTATTTTGCCAATTTTGTCTACACTGTATCTTGAAGTGCTATCTTTTACCTTCAAAATGAGTTCTTTGGTTTGTTCACGATTTTTTATGACCAAGTTACGTGAATTTGAAATTAGGCATTCGCTATCTCGCGCTGTCGCGCTGCGCGTTCACTTAGCGCGAGACAATACCGTATCTCTTGATCATGTGTAGCTAGCAAGTGTCATATTTTGATTTGTGTTTCTTATGCCTACTACACACTGGACGCGATGAGCAATGAGCGAGTCAATAAAAGATCTGCTTTTTTTCACATGACGACGCAAAGCAAAGCTTTTATTGGATCGCTCGTCGCTTATCGCTTATTGCGCCAGTGTGCAGTAGGCATTAAAGTACATTTACATGAAAGCATCAAAAGTCAAACAGCGGAAGCAACTAATCAACGAGGCAATTTTGCGATAACATAGAAAATAATTTTTACACCACTGCTCGTATCGCCTAGCTGATCGGTTGCTGCTTCCGCTGGTTGACGCTTGCATGTGAATGCACCTTTAGATTTGACATTCCGAGATTAGCATGGATGATCGCTAGAAAATCATTCAGCCACAACATGTGGTTTCGAAGTACATCACGATCTTTGTTATTTCCTCCTTTTTTGTATATTTTTTTTATTTAATTTTTTTTGTTTTTTAATTTTTTATTTTTGTTTTATTTTTATTATTTTTTTAAATTTTTAATTTTAAAAATTTTTTAATGGAACGTAGTCCAAATAAGCTTTTTCGAGTAAACTTTAGAAATGATAATAAAACCCATGATAACTTCAAACCCATGTAACTTGATCATAAAAAATCGTACAGAAACAAAAAAAAACCCATTTTGAAGATACAAAAATAGCACTTTAAGATAGAGAGAGTGTACATAAAATTGGTAAAATAAAATTTCCTTAACCACAATATCATTATAAAAGTGATCAAAATTGTCAATTTCCACCTATATTATTCCAATTTTCTCAGAAATGTGACGTGCCAGCCAAATTCTGAGGACAGCATTGTTTTCAACGTCAAAAAATACTTCGAAAATGATATTTCACAAGCTAAAGATAAAATAATTGTTTCACAGTATTATATATTGATTTGAATATTATTTTGATAAAATTATCACTTATTGTTAATTAGAGATTAACTGGAGAATATAAAATTGAGCGTTGCCAAATTTAATAGTTAGAATATTGTAAATGCTAAAGATTAATTTATTTTATATATATATTGAATTATATGTATATTGAATTTAATTGCATTATTAAAATAAAAGAATAATATAATAAGCAATTCTTATTATAAATTACACTTTTATTTTATAGTTTTATTTACCTTATATTGATATTATTTGTATAGCAACGCTTATTAATTATAAGTTTATATTGTACTATTTATTATAAAATTATTGTTATATGCACTCATAAATATTTGTCCATTCATACTCTTCAAAAATTCATATTCTTCTAAAAATATATTGTGTATGTAACACCGTGTGTTGTATCAACGTCAAATTATTTAATATAAATGTAATATCTTTTCTAGCAGGCATTACATTTATAAAATTGATCGATAGATCATAATATTATATATTTTATAAATGTAATACTTGCTAGTAAAGGCATTATATTTATAAAATAGCCGACATATACTGAACATACACACATATGATCAATATGTTGATTCGTATATAGAGGACGTTTCAAACCTAACGCGCCACCTGCTACTTACAGATTCTTGAAGTAATTTGGAAACGAAAAGTCTAATATCAAAAACTACTATAGCGTCGAAGCTATAATAATTTTCAAATTAGTAGTGATTAAAGTTTACTCATCACGGAGCTGACATTTCGCACGCTCAGGTATGATGACATATGACAAGTGGTGAAGATGTGTCACGAGAGCCCTCTCAGCAACTTCAAGATTATCATACAAATATGCAATGATATTTTTATTAAGTAATTGTTCTTCCTTTTATATGAAATCTGTTTGTACTCATAATTAATATCGAAGCATATAACAAAATAATAATTTAATAGCAAGATATTACATGTGTTAAAATAAATTCATAACAATGTTCGAGTGCTTTGTTTGCAGGTAAATATTTTTGTAATAAGTAGATAAACTGTTATTAACGTAAAACGAATCAAACGTGTTAATAAAGCAAGGCTTAAAATACGTAAAATACTAATTTAACTAATCCTAATGCACTTATATCAAATTACTCTGGCATACGTATTTCTTCTAATAATTATCCTAGTGAGATGTTTAAAAAAGTAAAAAAAATATAACAATTAATATAAATTACAATAAAACACATATATATGTCAATAAAATTCATAAAGACACACAATTTTTACTTATTAATCTTTTGTGATCACACCTCTTGAGAATTTTATGTTGGTCACAACTAATGAGCAAATAATCCCAACTTTAATTGATTGCCATACTTATAGCAAGTTGTTTTTTAAAATCACAAAAATTAGTGAACATACTTTAAACATTGTAGAATATAGAAATGCAATGGCTTTTCAAAGTTTTTAATTTTAACACACATATTTAAAAAATCGCAAAGGCTGAAATCTAAGGAATGGATCCAAGGACAATATGCGGTTGAAAGTTTAAAAATGCCAATGTATTGGGTCGTCCGGAAAGTCCGTGCGTATTTTCCGCACGGACTTTCCGGACAACCGTGCGGAAAATACGCACGAACTTTCCGGACGACCCAATACCTTATTAGTGCGTTTGTACTGCGTTAGTTGTGCGTTTTTCATTCCATTCTTGTAATATTTTATTATTGCATAATAATTTCTATAATCACATCATAATTTTATGTTCAAATCTAGCCGTTATATTAGTTATCGTTATTGCTTATTCGTTATTCGCTTCTGCCTTTGTTTAAAGGACAGGCACAGTTATAAATATTACAATTATTTTGTTAAATTGCTATGTGCCTTGTTGTGCGATCCTACGCGTAAACACATTCTCTTGTACTGTGTCTAATTTCGTGTACTTTAGCATGAGTCAGTTGACATGTACCAAATGTAAACGCTTTATTTTACGTAAGCCCTTGCGCTTTTTGTGGCGCTGACAATGGTTTGCGCCCCTCCGATGATTGCGATCCTGTTGTTCCGACTGGGAGTGGGCCGTCGTTGCCTCTGCTTGAGGCTGGTGCCTCCTTGGCTAGTTGCGTTTTGTCGCCTTTTCTCTATCTGACGAGAGTGACGGAATGCGGTGTCATTCTTCCCAGATATCTCATCGGCTCTTTCCACAGTTAAGTCCTCCTTATCTACTCTAACTAAATCCATCTCTTCTTTGGAACACAGAATTGCTTGTATTGAGTCAGGACTTAGTCTTCTAGATCGTCTTGAGTTTATTCTGGAGACGTTTAACGCTAGGATGGTGGTATTTAATGAGATGCTACAGCGTCTCGAAGATGTTGAGGGTACAACGAATCGATTGGTGACGGATGGCCTATCCGCCGATCTGGTTGCTATGGTGCAAAGCAGGTCATCCTTGAGGAGCGCCTCGATAAGCTGAAGAGAGAGGTGCGTGCTGGTCCTGCGACTTCTGCCAATGGTTCTCATGCCTTGCCGGATGGACTGTCTGCTAGTTTTGAGCGCATAATCAGTGAACAGAGGTATTATGAGCTCATCGTATTCGGTCTACCAAAGGTCTCTTCAGAGACCTTTGTACTGAGACTATAACAAAAGTTTTATCCTCTCTTGATGTCTCGGTGTCTTCATTGGAAATTGCGCGGGCCTTCAGAATTCCCGGCAGGAATTTGTCCTCGTCTCCACTTATTGTCAAATTTATGACAAGCGAGGCGCAATGAACTAATCGCCAGGACTCGTCGAAAAGGTGGATTGAATGCATCTGATGTCTGCGGTTCCTGGTCGAGCTGTAGGATCTCTATTTGCGAACAGGTTACAGCGTCTGAGCGGCGCACTTTTACTGAGGCTCGTCGACTGGCGGCAGCGCATAGTGTTAGGCGTATTTGGATACGTAGGGGGATCACCTATTTTCATGTCAAGGATAATACGCCCTCGTATTGTTACACCTCCCCGGGTTCACTTCTCTCCATCCCCAGGTCCGTTTCACCCCCCGTCCGCTCCCTCTTATCTTGCTTCCCTATCCCCGCCGCTTGCGTTTGGTGGAGATGGCCCTGCATGACTTCTTGCAGATCCGTTTCAATTTTCGGATTCGGAATCGGGTGTCGCAATGCAGACTGCGTGTTGCGCACATCAACGTTAGGTCGTTTGTGTCGCATGTTGGTCAGATACGTTATCGCCTTCCATCGTTTGGATATTCTGGCCGTCGGAGAGATTTGGCTGCGTAATTCGACGAACTCTGGATCCGTCGACATAGATAACTACGTGCTCGTTCACTCGGACAGATCCACAGGCCGCCGCGGAAGCGATGTCGCGCTATACTCGTATATTGATGAGTCTCTCTAATTCTCTCCGATCGGCTTGGGCGTTCCGCTGGTGAGTATTCTTACTAACATTGTTGCTGTGTCTCTCCATCTTTCTCGCGGTCGGCGGGTGGGCGATCATCTGCGTATATCGCCCTCCGGGTGCATCACTTTCTGACTTGCATTTTATAGAGTCATGCCTGTTCTGTGTGGCATGTATAATAATAAAATGTAAAATAAGTATCGATACGATGGTGTGCTTGGGCGATTGTAATGTCAACTTAGTCAAATTGATTATAACGCCAAACTGTTACTCTTAATTGCGTCGCTGTTTTCTCTTAGGCAATTAATTGATGCTCCAACTTGCTTAACATATAATTTGGCAATCACCTTTAATCTTATTTTTGTCTCATTGAGCATTAATGTGGTTAAGTGCGGAGTCAGCGATGCAATCAATGAGTGATCATCTTACCATCCATGCGACGCTGGCTATCCCACGACATCGCCCTGGTCGTGTGTCTGTCTCGCGTAGCATTCATGCAATCAGGCCTAAGGACATCGAGTATAAGCTAGGACTGATTGGTACCTTTTATATCCAATGTCGCATGTTGATGAGATGATCTTTTACTTTATAGCCTTTCTTACTGCAATTTTTGACCGACTCGTTTCGATTACTTGTAGGCATGTTTCTTGCCCCCCGCGCTGTGGCTGAATGATGCAGACCGACGGCTCATTCAGCTGAAGAGATGTGCCCTTCTTAGATTCAGGCGACCTCAGTCTTCTGCGGTCTGGCAGTATTACAAGGGTTTGCGGAACGACGTGAATATTATTGTTTATTGTGAGAAAAAGTCCTTCCTCTCTACCTGC
This sequence comes from Trachymyrmex septentrionalis, assembly GCF_001594115.1. Lineage (NCBI taxonomy): Eukaryota > Metazoa > Arthropoda > Insecta > Hymenoptera > Formicidae > Trachymyrmex > Trachymyrmex septentrionalis. The sequence goes on from NW_017304620.1 coordinate 469,462, forward strand.
CTTACAACTGATTCCTCGCTCCAATTCTGGAAAAATCTCTGTGCCCTTGGCATAATCCTCCTCTGTTTCTATACCTTTGCACTTCAAAAACTTTTCCCTCCTGAATAATCATTTTCTTGACACTCTACCTTCTTCGTCTTATTCCTCTATCTCTTTTACTCACCCTCTTTCCTTCTCTCTTCACGTTTCTTCGACCTTCAATTTTGCTCCAATCACTCTCAGTGATCTCTATAATATTTTTAAGTGCATACGCCTGACTTCCGCTGGGCTTCTTGATCTCTCCGGTTGCATGCTCCTACTGTGCCTTCCTCAATGCTTTGATCCCCTTTTCTATATGTTAAATTTCTTCATCTCTCACAGTACCTTTTTCTTCTCTTAGAAACATTCAATTGTTCTTCCCATTCCTAAAACTAATAACCCCTTCTTCTCCTTCATCTTTTCACCCTATCTCGCTCTCACCTTTCCTCTCATAGCTGTTTAAGCATATCTGCTTCTCACAGTTTAATGCTTTTGTCTTCAATTTTAATATCCTTCCCTCCTGTCAATCTGGTTTTCATTGATCTCACAGCACAACGACGGAATTGCTTCACATCTCTGACGTCGTGCTTCGTAATTTCGATAATTGTCGCCTTACTTCCATCATTGTGGATTTCACAAAGGCTTTCAATACCGTTAATCATGATACAGTCAATCTACTTTTAGTTAAACTGAAGTTATACGGTCTTTCCCATCCTGCTCTCTCGCTCGTTCCTTACAAACCACACACAGCATCATATATAATCCTTTTTTTCTTTTTCATCTTCTCGTGTCGTTCGCTCTGGTGTTTCCCAGGATTCCATTCTTGGACCTTTACTTTTTAATATTTCTATCTCTGATTTGTCTAATGTTTCTCTGTCCTCCGAGCTCTTCATGTATGCAGATATGTAATTCTTCTCAAATTCTTTCACCCATTTGATGTTTTAGCAATCTGTTCTGCTTTGAATACAGACTTAAAATCTATCGCCGAATGGTCCACTAATAATCCTCTGCACCTAAATCCTTCTAAATCATCCTTGCTAATTGTCGATTCCATACATTGTCCCGTATTCAGTCCTTCGACATTTCTTTTAATTCTATTCCAATTCCTCGCTCTTCTTTTATTAAGATTCTTAGTCCATGTTGACTCTTCATGGGCATTCGAGTCACACGTGGCCGTCAAGTGTCGAGCTGTTTATGCTCGTTTACATCTTCTTTATCCCCTTTGCCACATCCTCTCCTACTCTCACTTCTCAATTATGTGTTATTTCTTTATTTGATTACGTCGTCTACATTCCTGCTCTTAAGGATAATTTAGGATTTAGATGCAGGGCATTATTAGTGAATTCGGCGATATATTTTAAGTCTGTATTCAAAACAGAACAGATTGCTAAAACATCAAATGGGTGAAAGGATTTGAGAAGTATTACGTCATCTGCATACATGAAGAGCTCGGAGGACAGAGAAATATCTGCTAAATCGTGTACAGCACATCCAAAATTCTTGTCTCCGCTTCTCCTACTGTGTTCCGTAAATATGACCATATATCTCCGTATTACCATAGATCTGGCTGGCTTAAAATTTGACATTTTATTCTCCACCTGTGCTGTCTTGTATTTTCCCTCCTTCGCTCCAATACTCCTCTATATCTGCGACGTCTCCTTCAGTTGAACTCTGAGCATTATTCCTCTTTTCACCTTCTTGTCACCAGATACCATGATTACTTATCCTTCATATATCGGTTCACTAAGTTCCGTGCCGTTTTCTCCTACACCTCTGTCAAACATTTTAATTCCCTTCCTGATTCAATAAAAATCTCTCCTTCTCTATCCTCCTTTTGTTCCGCTGCCTCGCGTTTCATAGCGTTACTTACAGTATTTAAACGAAACTGATGAAATTGGTGTGTTTACGGATACGCGTGTGTGGATGTATGTGTGTGTGTATGATTTCAACTATTAGTTTACCTGTTATGTCTTATTTTGGTTTTGTTACTGGTAGGCTTTGTAACAGCAATTTTGCTGACACCTAACCATTTGTAAGCTATTATTGTCTATTGTATTTATGTTTATGTTAACTATAGTCTATTATATATCATACTTTATGTCCATTACTCTCTTAACATGTAGTCTTTTTTATATAGCTTTGCAATAAACTAAATTAAATTAAATTAAATTAAAAAATTATCTCAGCTCCCCATCGCAATCCATGGTGATAAGCACTTAACCAGGAAGCGCAATACTTTTCAGATTTTCAAGAAATTCCATGATATGGGACATCTAAAAATGTGAGAGAGAATGACTCCTTTTCTCAACACCGCCACTTCCTTCACAATAAATTTTTTTCCAACAATAAATCCTTGCAGATCCACAAATGGTTGGCGAACGATTTTTCGATTGCGATCGATTTCGATGAATATATTAATCGTATATTTTAGCGGAGAATGCTCTTAAGTGATTTTGCTCACAACGTTTGTTAACGCATTGTACTAAGCCACGTGATCGTACATGATGAGATAATAGGCTGTAGTATTTGCAGGCACATTCTCCTTGCAGTCCAATTCTATGCGTACATCCAGGGTAACGCTCTTAATGAATTCATTTTGGCGCGAACAGTCAATGACCGCAAAAGGTCCTTTCTTGACAAACGAGAGCACATTGAGCAGCGTTTCGAATACGCAGTCAATTCCGTAATACGCTTTACGAAAACGCGCGTACATATCAAACAGGATGGTGTCTCTTTTTATCAAAATCCAAATTCAAATCATTATACGGATAAAAATCTGATTTAGATAGAGTTTCACGTTACTCAAATTACAGGCGTTGAACTCGCATCTTGAAATATGTTATTCTTTCGACCGGTCTGCAGAGCAAAGATAACGTATCGCGGCTTCTCGAGCTGAGTAGCCGTTTTGATGGCCCATGAATGTTGTTTGATTGTGTTTTGTAACAGAGGATACTCGTACAAATTCCACGAGCGAAAACTCATGCTCAGATAACGACCGCTTTCCAATGCTCGTAGCATCGACAGCTTATTTATCTCGCTCCATAACACGTGCGGCATTCGCCACTGCACTATGAGTAATTCAAGTGTCGGGTCCGTCGCCGGATGTCCAATCAGACAATTGTTGTCGTTGCGCAATCTTATCAAAATCAACTCGTGGTAAGCGTTGACCATGCATTTGTAATCCTCGCAAAAGCCCAACAGTATGTTGAGCAGTACACAAAAATTAAAGTGTCTTTTCTCCGTGTCGAATCCAGCGTTCAGCGCAATAAAAGATTTGTCATACGTCAACAACACGTAGTTCTTGATGATACTGGAACTCTGACGTTTCCGTTGCGATCGATCTCCACACTGTTGAGTTCGTATCGAATTTCATCGAACATGAACGCGAGGTAATTATTTGCCAATATCGCGATAGCATTCTAGCTCTTTCTGTTCCTCGTCAGTTTTTCCTCAATATATAAAAAACTTTTGCACGACAACGTGTATAAAACCTGTTGCTATATGGGTATTCTTATCTCGTCGCTGTACCCAAACGTTGTGTTGGTAAACGGATTGTACGTGTGAGTCTCAAACTTTACGATGTAATCGAAGATCGGATTGTCCTTGATGTTTAGGATATCAGTCATCTCGAAAGTTGCGTATCGTGAACCTCAAAGATTAAAAAAATTCAACGTTCGACGTGCTTCTTCTTTCTGATGCAGCGAATATTGTCGAGCGGTAACGTTACCGACCTTGTAAAGAATGTGTTACCTCTCTGCGCTCCGTTCCGTTCAACACGAGTATCTCACGCTCGCGCTATCGCTGTCGTCGCACATGCAATCTGACGATGATATTTTCTCCTCGAAAATCGAGCAATCGTCCATTTTGATCGACAACGCGTATCGTTAGATCCGAAATGCTCCGTGCGATGATTGATAAATAAGTGACTTGTGCAGGCCTTTCTTATATCCCGACGGCACGCTCGGCGAAATTTCGTGTATTATGTGTGCGTTTTTGTCGTTTCAATATGTGCCCGCGATCATATTACACTCTACACGGATAACTTTTAGGTCCACTATGTTGATCGACATGTCCGATTCGTGCCATATTCGCGATCGTAGTATACGAGGTCTGTTCAAAAAGTATCGCGAATTTTGAATTTCCGCGGGTTACGTATATTCGATTTTCGATTTTTTTGTGGCGTTATGTTGGTACTCATGTCTCTCACTTATGCCGACAAGTTCGGCCATTTTGAATGTTCAGTTAATTTTTGACAGCTGCTTTGCTTGCACGTGTTTTGGCTCGTCTTCGATTTTTGCCTATTCCAAAAAATGGATCAAAGAATCTGTATCAAATTTTGTGTGAAAAACAAAATTAAGTGCGCGGACGCATTCCGAATGTTGACTGTGGCATATGGTGAAGCTACCTTGGACCGAAGCAACGTTTATCGGTGGTACAAAATGTTCTCAGAGGGCCGAGAAGTTCGGCCGAGAAGTTCGGTCGAATGTGAAGGTTTTGCTTACAGTTTTCTTCGATTGCAGGGGCGTGGTGCATCATGAGTTCTTGCCACAGGGTGGAACGGTCAATAAGGAATATTACCTGCAAGTTATGCGCAATTTGCGCGAAGCAATCCGCCAGAAACGCCCGGATTTGTAGAAGAACAAAAATTGGCTTTTGCACCATGATAACGCCCCTGCTCACACATCGTTGCTTGTGCGCGAATTTTTGACCAAAAACAACACACTAATGATGCCGCAGCCACCGTATTCCCCAGATCTGGCCCCCTGTGACTTTTTCTTGTTCCCGAAACTGAAGAGGCCCATGAAAGGACGACGCTACGCTACGATTGAGGAGATAAAGACGGCATCGAAGGAGGAGCTGAACAAGATCACAAAAAATAATTTTTTGAAGTGCTTCGAGGATTGGAAAAAACGTTGGCACAAGTGTATAATATCTGATGGGGATTACTTTGAAGGGGACAAAATAGATATTCATGAATAAATAAATAATTTTTAAAAAACACAAAATTCGCGATACTTTTTGAACAGATCTCGTACACTTCGACGAGAATTCCAGTAGCAATCCGACGCTGTTGGGTTTGCCAAAGTTTATTCTGTACGCGCATCTAATCTCGCATCTCGTGTTGTAGTTTGGAGCGTTATCGAAGCGTTATCGGATATTTTTCATACTCGCCATCGTCGTCGTCATCGATGTTATTGTTGCTATTGTCACCACACACAACGTCAACGGTTTCAAGCGCGTCGCTGCGCGGACGTTTCCGTAAAATCGCAAATTTTAAAAATTTATTTATGTCTCGCACTTTGTACGAACCGTTGGAAATTGTAATTTTCGCGTCGTTATTGCCGAAATAAAATTTATTGTTCAATTCGTTCACGTTCGATATCGTGTGATAAGTCTCAGACCGAGCTTGTAGTCGTCATCACACAACTCTATGGCAGGAAAGTAGTTTGCCGTGAGGCAAACACTGCTCTTCCCGCTCAGCGTAAATGTCAATGACATTACGGAAAAAACGTTCAATGAATACTGAAATTTCGCGGCACCTCATCGGGCTTTTTAAATTCGCGCGCGTTGATCGTTCGTAGAAATCACAAGCACATCTATCCGCAGAAGTTCTGATTATACGTCTAATAGGCAATTATACTCTATCGTAATATCGTTCCCAAAATATCGCACCAGTTCGTTGGGCGTTCGAAGATTATCGAAACTGTCAAAGTACATTACGCAGTCGTTCCACTTCACGTAGGCTACCAAATGAGTACATGGCCCCGTCACATCGTCCAGATTCATGATACCGCTTTTGTTTCGACGCACGCTCATCAGTAACGCATTACGTATTAAAACACTTCTAAAGTACGCGCATATATCTCGCGAACATGTCCAATTGCATGTTGGTAGTTGCATCCTAGAGCAATTTTATCGTCTCTTTAGCGTTTTTTTTTCTTCTTTGCTATACCCTGACCGCATTTGTAGGGGGTGAGATACAGTCCGCGTCCGTATTTGTGTGGAGCGAGATACAGTTCGCGGCCCTGTTCCATCGCGCATTCGTGACGTTGCAGTTCCTCGAGCTGACGTCGCGCGGCTTTGCTATCGTTTACCGCTTTTGCCACGCTGACCGCTCCGCCAATCAAGGGCCCAACATTGACTGAAACGGTAACGCGCCGCCTCGTTTCGCCGTCGATAATATTCGCTTTTTTCGTTGTTTTTTCCCTCGTCGTCTTTTTCTTTGGTTTCATGCCCATGCCGATCTTGGTCTTGGTTTTCATTGCTGTCCAGACGGTAGCAGCGGCGACTCTCTCGCTCAGAGCCGAATCTCTCGCGGTGACGCGACCTAGCGCTTTATCGGCGAGTACCTTGTCCGCCGCGTATCTATCGGTGAGATCGTTGTTCCGAGAATACGCAATGTCGTATTCTCGGTATGCCGCGTCCAGCGGATTTATCACTTCTGGCTAATCGCTTCATTATCCGAGTGTCTGGATCACAAAACTGGTAGCCTGGGATATATAACTTAAAAGGAAGCGTGTATCATTCGATTTAGCAGACTGCCGACATTTGCTACAGTCCTTTATCTTCGGTGCCGGACCGTCGATATGCGTCCGCTGCCACGACTAATTGCAGTGCTCGTCACAGCGACGATAGATTCGAACTTTCGGATCCGCTTTTATGTGTTCTGGAAGCTTGTCCCACACACGGTCGATATAGTACACGCGTAAGAGTACGATCTTCGGTATATACTGCAATTGCTCGGCACTCAAAATCCTGAATGTCGAAAGGATAACACAGCGCGAAATACATTTTGTTACTGTGCGATTCGCACGCCTTTAAATAGTCAAGAGCGCACAAACAATCCTTAGTGTGAGCATGAAAATCGTATGGCAACCGCTGACGATATACGCATCACGAACTGCGACACGAAATCACGAATGATGGGAGGCGGTGTGGAGAAGCGCAAGTACGGCAAAATGCTGTCGAGTACTATACGTGCGATTATTTGCGGTCCGTCGAATTGTGATAAAACCAACGTTCTCGTAAGCTTGCTCGAGAACTCGAACGACGTACGTTTCGAAAACGTCTATGTCTATTCAAAATCGCTGCAACAACTAAAGTATCAATATCTCGAAAATTTATTTACGTCTATTGACAAAATCGGCTACTTTACGTTCTCCAACAAAAGCGACGTCATTCCACCGAGCGAGGCATGCTCAAATTCTATTTTTATCTTTAATGATGTGGCATGTGACAAGCAGGATGCAGTGGGAGAATACTTCTCAATGAGTCGCCACGCGAACATCGACTGCTTCTATCTCTATCAGATGTATGCAAGGATACCTAAACATTTATTACGCGACAACGCGAACTTGCTAATCCTGTTTAAACAGGATGATACCAACTAGAAATACGTTTACAACAATCACGTGGATATCGATATACCGTCGTATGAATTTTGCGCGTGGTGCCGCAATTGTTGGCGATAAAAATATAGATTTCTAGTAATAGACAAGGACAGTGCGTTTAAAGACGGGAGATATTGAATAGGATTTAACAAGTTCGCGATAATGTGATCAGTCGTTGTCAATACTTTGCTAGAGATGAACAAGACTGATGTGTGCGAAAAAATCGCGAAGGAGATCGAGAAGACAAGCGAGTCGATCCATAAGAAATATTGCGCTCTGAAAATCGGTAGAATCGAGGAGGATATGGCCGTTGGACAGGCATTTTAAGCCTATTATCAAATCGCTGCGACAGATCCTGGCGACAGTCCTGGCGTGCGCGCGATAAAGAGAGAGTTGCGCTACGATGACGCAGCGTCTGTCCTTGAGAGAATGGAGGAGGAAGAGCGGGAGGAGGAGAAAGAGGAAGATGAGAAAGACAGCGTAACGTTCGAACTCTCCACAACTCTGCGTAAATTTGATCGATCACACGGTCGTGTACAGCCGATAACCTCTACACCGTGCACAAAGATCATACAACTGATAGAGTCGTTCGAGAGCGTTTTCGAAACTACGGACGACTCGCTAGTGACGAAGGTTTAAAATCGGTTGCAAACATCGGAAGGTCGAGAGGTGTTGCGAGCCGGCTTAGGTAAAAGTATGTCGAGGCTATCCTGCGGGAAGCGCAAGGAAAAGAGAGCGGTATAGATGACGTGTATGGCGTTTTACTTACACAAGGATAGACTGATGTTTGGCAATAAATCTTTCGACGTGGATGAGGCAGACAACATAACTATCGATTGCGTATGGTACGCTGATACACGTGGTCTTTACGAGTTGATTTTTAAGAGAATTCCCGACGATCTCCTCTACTATACACAGAAGACTATATGCACAAGTACAAGAGCATGTTGCTGGCGACGAACGCGCACAAACATAAGCAGCATTCGCAGGGTCGAGTATTGAACAACAAGGGATATAAGTACAAACTCATAATCGCGCCGTTGATATCGATCACGCTCAAGAAATAGAAGAACATAGAAAGGGATTATCTCACGCAATAACACTGAACGACAGCGCGATCGATTATGTGCACTGGGACGATCTCAACGAGCTAGTGGATCGTCGTCTACGATTGCTCGACGCTTCGCGACCTCCGAGCGGGCAACAACGCTTACAACAACAAGATGCTATCAATCATCGAGGAACTTTGCGAAGCCGGTCTTATTATAAATTAAAGCCGGTCTTATTATAAATTGCATATGCATAAAATGGGTCAGTCGAGTTGTGTCATTGAGAAAAAAATTTTCTTTATTTCCTGTATCGTGTCACGCGCCGAATCATGAAAAAGAAATCCGATGAAAAGAGAGAAAAAATTAGCTCCGAGAGACATCGGCTTGTCGAGGAATTGCACGCTCTAGCGAGAAGAAATTTTCCGCGAAAGCGCGTCATATCCAGGATATGATGATCTGTGACAGACTGACATCGTCGAGATGCATCCATACTCGCGTTTCAACAGAGCCCATCACTGTATACTCACCGTCATCGATCAACTCTTGAAAAAATATAATATCAATCATTATTCAACGTAATGAAGGCATCGGTCGTCGAGCGATTCAATCGCACATTAAAAAAACAATATGTGGAAGATGTTTACACTTAGCGGAAACTATAAGTGAATCAATGCGCTGTATCAGATTATAACATGCGCAAGCATCGAATGATCGACCCGTCGATGCTGACCCCCGCGATTGCTGAAAAACTCTTGGCTACGGTATACAGCAACGAAAAGATCGCGGGTCCGGCGAAAGTCAAAATGTGGTTTGGTACGTGTGAGCAAATATAAAATCGTCTTCGAGAAGGATTATACACAAAATTACCACCGTTTAAAAGTGCAGCATACTGATTTCGTAACCTATCTATTGGAAGACTATCACGGAAAATTTCTCTCTGAAACGTTCTATGAACATGAGTTACATTGGGCGGATCCTTATCCGGACATCTCATAGAGAAAGTATTGCACAGAAGAGGTGACGAGGTTTACGTAAAATGGTTGGGATTCGATGCATCGTACAATTCTTGAATACACAAGGATAATATAATTTAATTCATACAAATTGTATTTTATGTTTATTTTAAACATAAAAAAAAATATATATATATATAAAGTATATAAAATACATAAAATGTATAAAATGTTTATTATTTATATCCATCTTTTTCAATTTAATACATAAAAAAATCTTTATTTTTTACTATAAATGTAATACTACATAAATGTAATACTATATGTACACAGTAATTATTTAGGATTATACATTTCGATAATATAATACATTTCAATAATACAATTATGACCTTTGTTATAAAGATATTCGATAATGTCCCCATAGTAATGTTTTGATTGAATTATGACGTATCGTTTGTCGTTGTACGAACTCAGAACGATTTTCGTCTCAGATATCGTATACGAAGTCTGACTATTAAATAACAAGACTGCGCGCGCAGAAGGCGTCCTAGAGGGGTAGGGTGGGAAACGAATGCAGCGTTGGATAGGTGGAAGTGTCTACTATTCCAGTACGAAAACACGTTTTTGTCGCAGTAGTAGTATTTTTTCTATAGAGGTTAGAAACGAACTTGTTTTTTTCTCGTGCCGATAACAATGTGTGACGAAAAACACGAGCAACGGATCAATGTGAAATTTCTCGTTAAATTAAAAAAAACTCCGACTGAGTGCTATAAGTTGTTGAAAGAGGCCTATGGTGAGAATTCTCTATCTCGTGCGCGTGTTTTCGAATGGTATAAACGGTTTTCTGAAGGCCGAGAGAGCACCGAAGATGACCAACGTCCAGGTCGACCTGTCTCTGTTTCAACTCCGCAAACAGTGACCAAAATCAATGAAATTGTGCGCGGAGATCGTCGTATGAGCATTCGGATGATTGCTGAGACTGTAAACGCCGATAAAGAAACTGTCAGAAAAATTTTACATGACGAATTGTGGAAAAACAAGTCGTGGATCTTATACCAGGACAACGCACCTGCCCATAACGCGCTGTCTGTGAAGCGTTATTTAGCCGCTAGAGGCACTCCAGTACTCGAACACGCGCCGTACTCGCCTGATTTAGCACCTTGTGACTTTTTCCTGTTTCCGAAGATCAAGTCTGTCTTAAGAGGAACCCGGTTCGAGTCGATGGAAAAGGTGAAGTGAAAATCGGCGGAGCTCCTAAATGCTCTTACAAAAGAAGACTTCCAGCATTGCTTTGACCAATGGAAAAAACGAATGGAACGGTGTGTGGCGAGGGGAGGGGAGTACATTGAAGGAGAGCATTCAATTGTAGAATAATTTTTAAAATAAAACTCTTTTTCATAAGCAGTCTCGTTATTTTATAGCCAGACCTCGTATACTTGATGTAATTTTGATCTTATGCATAACTGTTGGCGCGTCATTTCAATTGCATTGTTTAAATATCGGATGTAATCATTGAACGTTATAGTTCGCGCTACGATGTTATTTTTAACTCCTTTCACCTTTTTAGTGTCCTTTTTACTATCTACTCTCAACGCACACATGTTCGCTCTGAGTCCGACGAATTCAGTCAATATTGTGTCATTGTTTTCATCCTTCATTAGCCTGGCACTTTTTTGTTCGCAAGTGGTACACCATACACATTATCGGTAGAATAATCATTCGTGTCGAACCTAGTAATATCACGCTTCATTTGTTCATAAACGTCATCACATATGCGATATATGAGGCTATCAGTGTCTGTGTACATAATTTTACATTTTTTGCGATACAGTAATAACATATAAGGTGTAGTAAAAAAAAATCTATTATTTTTCCAATAGATGGCTTTAGTAATCTGTATCTCGCGTTGTATAAGTGCGATCGGGTTACGCCAAATGGCGTTAGAAAGATAAGATTTCGTACTAAAAAAACTTCTCAGACAGTTTTGTGATTGCTTGAGTCAGTATTGTTTGAGCGCGTGTCAAAGATGGACACCAACAAAGAGAAAATACGCCATATTTTACAGTTTTTCTTCGATAAAGGCGAAAACGCAAGCCAGGCGGCTGAAAATGTGAATAGTGTTTATGGTCCTGATACTGTAACAGTCAATATCGCGCAATTTTGGTTTCGTCGATTCCGTTCCGGTAATTTTGATGTCAAAGATGCACCACGCTCTGGAAGGCCAATTGTCGAAAATGTCGATAAAATAATGGAAATCGTCGAGTCCGACCGTCATGTAAGCACTGTTTCGATTGCCCAGGAGCTAAACATTGCACAAAAAACCGTTTGGAACCATTTAAATAAGGCTGGATACAAAAAGAAGCTCGATGTATGGGTGCCACACGAGTTAACGCAAAAAAACCTCATGGACCGAATTTCCATCTGCGAATCGCTGCTGAATCGCAACAAAATCGACCCATTTCTGAAGCGAATGGTTACTGGTGATGAAAAGTGGGTCACTTACGACAACGTCAAGCGAAAACGGTCGTGGTCGAATCGCGATGAGCCGGCGCAAACGGTGGCCAAGCCAGGATTGACGATCAGGAAGGTTTTGCTGTGTGTTTGGTGGGATTGGCAGGGAATCATCTACTATGAGCTGCTCCCCTACGGCCAAACTCTTAATTCGGACCTGTACTGTCAACAATTGGACCGTCTGAAAGAAGCAATTGCCCAGAAGCGGCCAGCTTTGGTCAATAGGAGAGGAATTGTGTTCCATCAAGACAACGTCAGGCCACACACATCGATAGTGACTCGCCAGAAGCTCCGGGAGCTTGGTTGGGAGGTTCTTATGCATCCACCTTATAGTCCGGACCTGGCACCAAGTGATTACCACCTGTTCCTGTCTATGGCGAATGATTTTGCTGGTGAAAAATTCGCCTCAAGAGAAGCTTGTGAAAATCGACTGTCCCAGTTTTTTGCCAATAGGGACGAGGGTTTCTATGAGAGAGGTATAATGAAATTACCTTCAAAATGGCAACAAGTTATCGAACAAAACGGTGCATATTTGACCTAAATCGGATCATTCTAACTATGCTAAATAAAGCCTTCAATTTAATGCAAAAATAATAGATTTCTTTTTACTACACCTTATACTAGGTGCGCAACTAAGTTTCTGGATTTGTTTGATCAATGAAAAATGGAAAATTTCAAAAGAAATACAAAAAATGGTTTATTCAAAGTATCGTCCCTCGCTAGCTACACATTTTTGCCATCTCTCTGGCAATACATGAATACCGCGACGATAAAACGACGCGTCTTTGGACCGAAACCATTCATCTAACCAATTTTTCACTTCTTCGAAATTGGCCAAGTTTAGCCCAGTCAAGCCATGCGCCATCGACCGGAACAAGTGATAATCGGAAGGGGCCAGGTCTGGCGAATATGGCGGGTGCGGTAGCAGATCCAATTTCAGCGTTTTAATGGTGTCCTGGACGATGGAAGTACGATGGCACGGAGCGTTGTCGTGCTGCAATCACTCGTTCATGTCTCGTGTCCCATTCTGGCCATTTTTCGAGCAATGCATGGTTCAAATTGATCAGTTGTTGTCGGTAGCGATGCCCATTGACAGTTTCGTTCATTTTCAGCAGCTCATAGTACACGATTCCTTTCTGGTCCCACCAAACGCAGAGCATTGTCTTCTTTCCGAAGCGATTTGGCCGTGCCGTCGATGTTGATGCTTCGCCAGGTGAAAGCCATGATTTTTTGCGTTTGGGATTCTCGAAATATATCCACTTCTCATCGCCAGTAACAATTCGATGCAGAAAACTCTTTCTTTCATGCCGCAAAAGCAAAATTTCGGAAGTGGCTCTTCGATTTTCCATCTGTCTTTCAGTCAACTCATGCGGCACCCATTTTCCTTCCTTTTGAATTTTTCCCATGGCATGTAAATGTTTGGAAATACTTTGGCGAGTCATGTTTAATGCCTCCGCAAGTTGATCTTGTGTTTGCGTATTATCTTCATCCAATAACGTTTGCAGATCGGCGTCCTCAATTGTTTTTGGTCTTCCGGAGCGCTCCTTGTCCACAGTGTCGAAATCGCCACTTCTGAAGCGTTTAAACCAATCTTCACAGGTAGTTTTCGATGGTGCATGTTTGCCGTAGGTCTCCTCAAGCAAATGACGTGCTTCAGCTGCATTTTTTTCAAGTTAAAGCAGAAAAGTAAAGCTTCCCGCAAATGCTGTTTATTTGGCACAAAACTCGACATCTTCGTTGTTAGAAAAAATATTTTTGCGTTGCGATATGTGTTGGTATTACGACTGGTTATTGTTAACAGATGTCCAAGCTATAAAAAAAAACACAACTTCAGACATGTATGTCGACTACATGTGTCGTTAGCGCCATCTATGTGTGAAACCCGGAAACTTAGTTGCGCACCTATATTCGGTGAAATTCATACAAACAGATCTTCAACATACACATTGCTACATAGATCGGTTTGTTGAACTTCACCTCAAGTTTACGAATTTCAATTACTATCAGATTTTCAGAAAATACATTTTTGCTGTGAAAATTCGGCTTCGCGGTCATTGCCTCTGCGCCGTATCATCCATTTAATTGTGTTAATAATTTTACATCAATGTGATTGCACACGTTCTCCATGGTTTTGCCGAATACTGCATTATTCATTAACTTAAATAAATTTTTCTCAAAGTCATTTTTAGCAAGCGTTCTAAATTTTGTATTAAGTTCAATGTAATCGCGAAGCCATGGGGATTATGCGAATTGCAATACGCGATGAATCTTTATTACATGAAGACCGTGACGCATGCACTGCTGCAAGTTACGATAATGTATAACGTAACATTTTTTGCCATACACAGTCGCTAAAATTTATCCTGCTGCTTGCCAGGTGGTTTATCACGCGTTAGACAGAATGGCAGGTTAACGTGCTTGTCGATGCAAACGCTCCGGATATTCTAAGTCGACCTCAAGAACGTAACCTGTGAGCGAATCCTGAGCAATCGCGCTAACGTCAAAGTCCGAGACGTTTTCGACCCATCGAAATTTGGCGTATGGCAACGGTTGACATATCGCCCATCCGTATAGATTATTAACATCAAAGTACATCAAGTATGTTGAAGATTTCAACGGGTCGTACGACTGCATATATTTGTTATTGGCTCGTGCGTACTTGCTAGAACATTGACTAACAAGGGAGGTTAGGCAACTCAAAAATTCAAAAAATTCTGAAACTTGGTATGCAAATAGAGTAGTTTATCTATAACACAAAACTATTTTTTGTTTGTGCGGAATTTCAGTTTTAAAGGATGAAACACCCCTTTAAAAATAATCGGTTTTTTTCTTTCAAAGCGAATATCATCAAAACAATAAGAGATAGAAAAAAATTTTTACATTAAAAATTGAATGGCTTTATAAGTACTACAGAACTGTAATAAAAAAAATTTGTTTAATTAATTATTTATTTATTGTATACCCCCACCATCAAAAATTTATTAAAGTTTATATAACTAAAATTAAAGATCATTTTACGCTGAAAACAATGATGTATATGATAATTATATTCCAAAAATTTTCATTTTTCAAATATAAACGAAATTTGCGAGCCCTGTACATATTGGTGTCATATCGCGTTGGCTGCGCGAAATAGCGTGAAAGGCAAATGCAATAAAATCCATCAATACAGTATCAGTACAGCAGCAACTATTGAAATAAAAGTTTTTATATAACAATAATAGTAATAATAATAGTAATAAGAGTTTGTCAAACTGCTTGCAAAACTAGTCTCAAATATTTTTATAGTGTATAAAGATATACACAAAACATTTTGGACAATTAAAAACAAAGCATGAATAAAGAAATTATCATTTTTATAAAATACCATGCATTTGATTTTGGTCTTAAGAACAGCTACTTGCAACACAGTGGAAAAAAGATACTGTATCAACAGTAATTCTGCACGAATAAAAAATAGTTTTATGTTCTAGATGAACTACCCTATTTCTACGCAATGCTTCAGAATTTTTTGAATTTTTGAGTTGCCTAACTTCCCTGTTAAGTGCCTGGCATACGTCATGTCGCCATGACAGAAAAAGATCGGAATCAGTAATATCCATGATAACGAAGCCTCTAGAATTCTAAAAGGGGATAAATATAGAATATTGAAATTGTGGATTCAATATTTATTAACAATATGATTGGAAACGAGAAACTGTTTATATTGAAACTTTAAAGTACGAAGCGCCTACCGGTCTGAGTTAAGATGTTGAACTACTATATAATATATACTCATTTAAAATGAATTAATTTTCAGAAATAATAATTGCGTGCCGATAAGATTATCGGACATTTACACAATCAATCTGGAACTAATAATCCCCCCAAAATTTCCCAAATCTTAAAAAACTGTAATAAACTCTACTGCGTAAGGGTATCGGTAGTCTAAAGGCTTAGGACGCTCGCACGGAATGCAAGAGATCCCTCGACTCCCAGCCTAGGCAATATTTTTCGCAATGAGTTTATTACAGTTTTTTATACTTACAATTAATTACACAGATCTGCAAGGGTTTGTTGTTGGGCAGCTGAGAGTCATTTCCGCACCAGTTTTTTGCGTAGAATCCGAATCCGAGCTGAGAATTGTCCCATCATGTCAGGGTTTTGAGATATTTGAGGTTATGTAACCGAAAAATGGCTATATTGGGGATGTTTGAGGTTAGAAAAAGTGTGTAACAAAATTTTTGTAATTTTTTCTACCTATCTAATCTTTTAGTACTAGTTTTCCTCTACAAAAACAGCCTCTGAGCGTTGCCCTACGTTGTTCCTTTCAAAAGTTATGTCTATTTTAAGATCACATATTCGCGGTATTTGACTGGTTGCTTGTTAATGAGGTTATCAAAAATAAACGGATTCACACCAACGTTGGTATTCAGGGGTTTTCGAGGTTGCTGATCAAGAACCTGTTGTCAGTAAATATTAGAAGTATCTCCAGGTACCTCTAAATGGGTCAAAGAATGGGGAATGAAATCGAAAATTTCGATACACGACAAGGAAATTTCTCCCTCGGAGTCTTCCAAGACAAAGATCACAATTCCGAATTATCGTCTTCCTGATCGTCAGTTAAACCTTAATAATTGATCAGCAACCTCGAAATTGCATTATTGATGATGAAGGTGGCAAAATCGACTTCAGTTATAAAAGAAAAGCTGTTCAATTTTGAAAGGATGAAAAAAAGGCCCATAAAAAGATTTAACTAGTGTACAGTCCAAGTTTCGCAAGGTTAAATCCTTAAATCAACTATACAGGTGGGAGACAAGTGTACAGAAAGATGAAACAAATGCAGATAAATTCGCATTTATTACGAAATACATATTGCAAAAGTTTGAAGAAGGTTATGATAGAAAATCTATTATTCATGACATGAATTTAAGATTATGGGCCTTGGGGGCAAGTTGACTTACCCGAATTTAAAGCAAGTAAATGGTGGATTTGGAAATTCAAAAATGTGCACAAAATTGTTTCCCGCAAGATAATAACATTCAGGACTCAATTTACACTTGAAAATATTGGCAATCTAAAAGATGTCGCACAATCGTTTGTTTTAAATGTAAGATTTAACATCCCAGCTATCGGAGTTGAAGAAATTTATAATACAGACGAGAATAGTTTCAACCTTGAAATACATTTTGGGCGAACATTAACGAAATGAGGAACAAAAACAGTTGAAGCAATGGTTCAATCAGTATCTTCTACAACACATAGTTACACTATCGATCATATCGATTATTTCGACAAGTAGATCTCTTCTTTTACCACTATACGAGGTCTGTTTAAAAAGTATCGCGAATTTTGTGTTTTTTAAAAATTATTTATTTATTCATGAATATCTATTTTGTCCCCTTCAAAGTAATCCCCATCAGATATTATACACTTGTGCCAACGTTTTTTCCAATCCTCGAAGCACTTCAAAAAATTATTTTTTGTGATCTTGTTCAGCTCCTCCTTCGATGCCGTCTTTATCTCCTCAATCGTAGCGTAGCGTCGTCCTTTCATGGGCCTCTTCAGTTTCGGGAACAAGAAAAAGTCACAGGGGGCCAGATCTGGGGAATACGGTGGCTGCGGCATCATTAGTGTGTTGTTTTTGGTCAAAAATTCGCGCACAAGCAACGATGTGTGAGCAGGGGCGTTATCATGGTGCAAAAGCCAATTTTTGTTCTTCCACAAATCCGGGCGTTTCTGGCGGATTGCTTCGCGCAAATTGCGCATAACTTGCAGGTAATATTCCTTATTGACCGTTCCGATTGGCCAATACTATTTTCTTCACTTCATCAATGTTTTCGTCTGTTGTTGACGTGCTCGGGCGTCCGGCACGCTCTTCGTCGTTCACATCTTCTCGGCCCTCTGAGAACATTTTGTACCACCGATAAACGTTGCTTCGGTCCAAGGTAGCTTCACCATATGCCACAGTCAACATTCGGAATGCGTCCGCGCACTTAATTTTGTTTTTCACACAAAATTTGATACAGATTCTTTGATCCATTTTTTGGAATAGGCAAAAATCGAAGACGAGTCTAAACACGTGCAAGCAAAGCAGCTGTCAAAAATTAACTGAACATTAAAAATGGCCGAACTTGTCGGCATAAGTGAGAGACATGAGTACCAACATAACGCCACAAAAAATCGAAAATCGAATATACGAGGATCGAATTACGAAAACGAATATCTGGCTATTAAATAACGAGATTGCTTATGAAAAAGAGTTTTATTTTAAAAATTATTCTACAATTGAATGCTCCCCTTCAATGTACTCCCCTCCCCTCGCCACACACCGTTCCATTCGTTTTTTCCATTGGTCAAAGCAATGCTGGAAGTCTTCTTTTGTAAGAGCATTTAAGAGCTCCGCCGATTTTCACTTCACCTTTTCCATCGACCGGGTTCCTCTTAAGGCAGACTTGATCTTCGGAAACAGGAAAAAGTCACAGGGTGTTAAATCAGGCGAGTACGGCGCGTGTTCGAGCACTGGAGTGCCTCTAGCGGCTAAATAACGATTCACAGACAGCGCGTTATGGGCAGGTGCGTTGTCCTGGTGTAAGATTCACGACTTGTTTTTCCACAACTCCGGCCG
>NW_017304620.1:488601-489221 GCF_001594115.1 Trachymyrmex septentrionalis
GTCACACATTGTTATCGGCACGAGAAAAAAACAAGTTCGTTTCTAACCTCTATAGAAAAAATACTACTACTGCGACAAAAACGTGTTTTCGTACTGGAATAGTAGACACTTCCAGCTATCCAACGCTGCATTCGTTTCCCACCCTACCCCTCTAGGACGCCTTCTGCGCGCGCAGTCTCGTTATTTAATAGCCAGACCTCGTACGTAACCCGCGGAAATTCAAAATTCGCGATACTTTTTGAACATACCTCGTACATAGTGTTGAAAGAATCTACAGGAACATTTAGACCACGGGTGCAGAAAACTCTTCCGCCCAGTTAATATTTACATTGAATCGTCGAAGTCAGAAAAACTTACAACGGAACATTTCAAAACATGGTTTAGTGAAATGTATCTACCGAATACTTCTAAAAACATGCTTCTACTCGACTTGTGGACAGAACACTGTCCGAGTCAGCTAGAACAATACATTCCTGAAGATAAAGAAGTAAAATTTATGACTATTCCAAAGAAAATAACAGGCTTTATTCCACCTTTAGATATGCTTGGTTTTATGTTAGCATTTGGAAGAATTTGTGCAAACGTTTTCCAATAATGTAATTCTTCAAGAAAAAAATATC
>NW_017304620.1:489321-507103 GCF_001594115.1 Trachymyrmex septentrionalis
GCATTTGGAAGAATTTTGTGCAAACGTTTTCCAATAATGTAATTCTTCAAGAAAAAAATATCAATTTACACTCGCGTAATGACATAATTAAACTAAATCATTAACCCATAACCAATTTTCTTCGCCTAGATTCAAAAATCTCTTCCAATATGCTCGGTTTAAAAGCGGCTATTTAACAACGCATCCCGGCGAATTTCCAAACCCTATAAATTTCTGTTATTTCGAAAATGAAAAGAATGCATCCAAATGTAGTATTTGTGGAAGGGCCGCTTTTATGCGTTGTGCATGGTGTGGCGAGTATTTTTGTTTTCAACATTTTTATGAAGAATACCATTACTGTACTAATTACAATCCATAATTTAGAGAACTTCTACAGTTTTGTCGTTTCTCGCAATGTACTCGTATAATTAAATTACAAAATATGTACAAAAAAAAGATTATATTATTAATGTATATTAATAGTCAGGAGTCAAACACATCAGTATTATTGAAAATGTATATCGGAATGTTCAACAAGGTTATCAATATTATTCTGTACAATTTAATATTAAAATAGAACTCCACGCATTATCTTATAATACGGTTTGTAAAGTAGTTAAATAAAATAACAAATAATGTATGTATGTATGTATGTTGCAGTTATTGATTGACGTAGGTATATAATTCATATACCTACGGCACTGCGACTATTTTAATTAATTTGAGAGTTTTATTTTTCACACATACAGTTGTCAGTACATACTGTTTTGTAAATTTATTCCCTTTTAGAATTCCAGAGGCTTCGTTATCATGGACATTACTAATTCCGATTTTTTTCTGCTGACATGACGTACACCCAAGCACTTAACAGAGAAGTTAGGCAACTCAAAAATTCAGAAAATTTTGAAGCATTGCGTGGAAATAGGGTAGTTCATCTAGAACACAAAACTATTTTTTATTCGTGCGGAATTACTGTTGATACGGTATCTTTTTTTCCACTGTGTTGCAAGTAGCTGTTCTTAAGACCAAAATTAAATGCATGATATTTTATAAAAATGATAATTTCTTTATTCCTGCTTTGTTTTTAATTGTCCAAATCGCTCAGCCAACGCAGTATGAGACCAATACGTACAGGGCTCGCAAATTTCGTTTATATTTGAAAAATGGAAATTTTTGGAACATAATTATCATAAACATCATCATTTTCAGCGTAAAATGCTCTTTAATTTTAATTATATAAACTTTAACAAATTTTTTTTTCGAATATCTCCGGTTCTGGTTGCCTAATCGGTCAATCCAAATATGTTTTGGAAAGATGACAGTCCGCTCTTTTCATCTGTCAAATTTGGTTCCATTGGCATTAGTTTTGTTTGTGCTATAGACCTGTGAACATGTCGGAGAATAAGGTGCATTTTCGGCACATTTTGCTTTATTACTTCAAGAAAGGCAAGCGAGCTGCGGAGGCCCACCGAAAGATATGCAGCGTATACGGGGACGATGCCTTAACAAAACGTGCCGCTCAGAAATGGTTTGCCAAATTTCGTTCCGGAGATACGAGTCTTGAAGATGGACCCCGCAGCGGTCGGCCCACCGAGGTTGATTCGAATGATATCAAGGCACTGGTTGAGCAAGACCGGACGCTAAAGGTGCGAGAGATTGCGGAGACACTTAAAATAGGTTATGGAACCGTACAAAGGCATTTGCAACAGCTTGGCTACGTGTCCCGCCTCGATGTTTGGGTGCCGCACAAGCTGACCGAGGAGAACCTGGCCAACCGCATATCCATCTGCAATTCACTTCTGAAGCGGCACGAAAGCGACCCGTTTCTCAAACGAATAGTGACTGGCGACGAAAAGTGGATCATCTATGACAACATAGTGCGCAAGAGATCGTGGGGAACCGCTGGCGAGCCGCCGAATGCCACCCCGAAGGCCGGCCTGCATCCGAAGAAGATTTTGCTATCCATATGGTGGGATCATCGTGGTGTGCTGTTTTACGAGCTGCTTCCTCAGGGAAAAACGATCGATTCGAAGATCTACTGCACGCAGCTAACGAAATTGAATCAAGCATTGCGACAGAAACGTCCAGAACTGATCAATCGCAAAGGTGTCATATTCCACCATGACAACGCCAGACCCCACACCGCAATAATCACTCAGCAAAAATTAGTGCAACTTGGCTGGGATGTTTTGCCTCACCCACCGTATTCACCAGACCTTGCGCCATCCGACTATCACTTGTTCCGGTCCTTGCAAAACTCCCTCAACGGGAAATCGTTCGCTGATCAGACAGCTGTGAAAACGTACCTCGACTGGTTTTTCGCCTCTAAGCCCCAGACCTTCTATGAGAGCGGAATAATGAAATAGTTGGAAAGATGGCAAGAGGTCATCAACAAAAACGGAGAATATATTATTGATTAAAATGCATCCTTTGTATGAAAAAAACTTGTTTCATTTTAGCCTTCAAAAACCGAACGAATATATGGATCCACCCAATACATAAACGTTAACAAATTTTTAAAAATAGGGGTGGTGGTGGGGTATACAATAAATAATTAATTAAAAATTATTAAAAAAAATTTTTTTATTACAGTTCTGTAGTACTTATGAAGCCATTCAAATTTAATCTAGAAATTTTTTTCTTTACTTTGAAAGAAAAAAACCGATTGAGGTGTTTCACCTTTAAAACTGAAATTCCGCACAAACAAAAAATAGTTTTATGTTACGGATGAACTACTCTATTTGCACACCAAGTTTCAGAATTTTTAAAATTTTTAAATTGTCTATCCTCCCTTGTACAACCGCCGCGTATATCGCGCTCGATAAACATCACCATATCGGTCAGTGAACAGTTTGAAATTTACGCGTGTATGTTTCAATATGTCGACTAATAGCAACACGTCTGTTTTTAAATATGGATCGCTGTATTCACCCAAGGTTTGAACAGAGAACTGTTGTCAAACGTTCACGGCGTGCGCATAATCGCTTTCGGATACAGTATCACCGATCAAGGAACTATAGAATTAATCGCGCGGTGGTGAATGCGTATCCTGCAGCTTGGCAGCGCAATCAATGTATTCGTATGGAAAAATCCTTTTTTATATCAGTAACTTGAAGTCTTTTTCGGACAAATTTTGAAATTCGCATTGTAAAATTTGAAGTTCATTTTTATTAAGAAAGGATGCTAATTTGTCGAGACTGATACTTAAAAATTTATAAAAATCGGTGAACCGTAATTTTATGTTATTTCACTAATCTGATCTTTCAGCGATATTTTTAACATTTTTTGGTAAATGATACATATTTTTCCTTTGTTATTGGTAGTAATTTTATACTGTCTTCATATGCTGTAGCTATTTTTTTGATAATAAAATGTGAATCGTCTGATTAATTGTGGAAAACTATGGGAATAAAATATGAGTTTTTATAATTTAAATTGCAATTTGAATGCGCGGAACCCCTGTAACGACTGATTAAATGGCAATGATCGTTTATTCGATTCTCGTTTAGCAAAAGGCTTTTCACACACGTGATAGTGCGCTGCGCAATGTCTCTCTCCCACTGTTCGCTCGACAAAGTTTCCATGGGGACGTTAGCTACTAAAATTTTTTTTACGCAATGTGCTAAATTTCTCAGTTTTTCGACGAATCATGAAACGCAATCCGGATCGCAACGAAATCGATATTTTGATAGCGAATCGTCGTACGAACAGCGCACGTAGTATTCTATGTTAAATACTTGATAATGATGTTGATATGTGCGCGTAGATGCTTCCTGATTGCTATCAGTTTTCTCGAGGATGCATTCTAGATCAGCGTAAATGACAAATGAAATTCATTCCTTCCCATTATAGTTATTAAAGCTTAGTCACTTGTCATCATCGCTCGATAGTTAGATAAAGCAGTCGTTTATCCGTCAGCAATCTACCATGTGTAACTGCACTTTCTCATTGGAATGAAAGTAATGTAAACAGCTGCAAATAAAAATAAATAATGTTAATTTTATTTTTAAAGAAGAATTCACTTTTATTAATCATATACTTACCGATCGCAAATGTACTTTTGATCGTAATGTTTACTCAATTGCGAGCTGCTCATGAGCCGAGACAGATTCTTGATCCATGCGAAATGGCCCACATTGTTGTCTTGCGAATCTTGCAAATATAATAAATTGATATGTTTCTCCTTTTTGTAGTTAGCGAATCGTATCGGGAGAATGTTTAGCGTTTTCTGTCCCTCGATAGCGTATACATCAATGTACATGTCGTCGAGATGTTCGAATTCCGTTATGTCTTTTAACGTTATAGGAAATTCTATATTTTGGCTAAATTCAACATCGTATAGTGTAAATAGGAAGATTCGCGATTTGCGTTTCTTTCGGCTGAATACAAAGTGGCGACCATCGAACATGCGAAGCATGCATTGTCCATCGATCACACGTTAATCACCGCTCTCTTTGTCATTATCTCTCACGGCATTTTGAAGCGACAACCCACGCGCTTTGATTACATTTATTGATGTTTATTGTAAGATTCATGATTCGCGACAACGCCCACCCACTGTTACGTTCTTGAAACTCCTCAAGAGATACCAAGGTGGTTTCGATGACATGCTGCTTGTATCATTCATGCAAGATTTGATGTTTGAAAGAGTTCATAGTTTTTCGTATTAATACTTTTATTGGTACGTTTATGACCCGTCGCAAATTCGCCGTTAAATATGGTGTTTACTTTTAAATAGTTGTGTTTTTTCAATGTGTCTTTCACTCGTTCGAGCACTACACTGATGTGATTCTAAAAATTGTCGCGGCTCGATATAGCGTTAATTATCGCATCGGTTAAAATTCGATTTTCAAACATTGCATTGATCTCTTGTCAAACAAAAGATCTTTCCACGTTATTGTCACTGTTATTGCTAGTGCTCGCGTAATCTACCGAAATGCAGAAATCGTCTTTTTATTGAGTCTTTGTACCCTCAAGTCGTGCAATTGTAGCGATTAGAGATTGTCTGTATTCAATGGAGAGCCGTAGACGCTTGACATGATTGCATTCTTCAAGTTATTTAATAAATTCATTGCACTCTTTTATCCATACGAAACACTCCTTCAAGGTAACAATTTGGTGGGATTGCTTCAATAGATTGCGCTCTGCTTGACTGAAATCTCGATTCATATTTACAACGATTTACTATAATAACAGTAAGACGAGTTTGCACTCATAGATTTCTCATAGATTTCAATATACTATATTCTGGCACATTTCTAGACTGAATTTATTCTCGTCTGTAACCTCCTCTTTTCAGAGTAGGGCATTATGCGCTCAGTTTCAAAATATGCTTTAAAAAAAAAACGCTCTGCCTTGACAAAAATTTATGAAAATACAATTCTATCAAGTTTCACTTACATTTACACTTCTATTAACCTTGAAACATATTGCAAAAAATATGTTCGATTCATGTCCCCTCCTAAAAAGAATAAACGATCGAGGCTCTTTTATCAAGGAAGGGAGATATTGCGTTTCAATATTATTAATTTCGATACCAGCCAGATGTTGGCACTCAATCGATTAACTATAAAACTTGGTCGTATTTATTTAAAATAATTAAAGAACTGGAAAGGATAGTAGGATTCAAGCGCAGAAGACGTCACGCAAATAATATACATACCTATGAAGTGTGAAACTTCTTTATTCACTAAAATGCGCTTACATATTTCGGCTCACTTTTGAGCCTTCCTCAGAGACAACATAAACTAATATATATAAAAACTGTGAATGAAAGTTATCCTGCCATGGTGAGCTTCCTTTCATCGAGAATTTAAATATCGGAATTAAAACCAAAAAGAGTGAAAGAAAAAGGAAAAGAAAAAAGAAAAGAAATTAGGAAATATCGTAAAATAGAAAATGGAGAACTAATTTATCAAACAACTTTAAGATTATAATTAATTATGCAGCAAGTATAAGGACGCTCACTATGCTCACAGAACACCATATCGCAAACATTACAAAAATAATTCAAGAACTGACTCCTGATGTTGGCCAGTCAGGAGGACGATAACGGACTTACGCGCTTTATTAATTAGTTGGAAGGAAAAAAAGTATATAGCTAATTTCAAATATAGAAGTTTGTTATGTAATAATGGGATACTTTCGAGGGCCTACGCTCTTCCGAAGATACATAAGCAGACTGCCCGTTTCGTATAATAGTTTCTTCAATAAATAGCTCTTTGTATTTGTTAACAGTGTATCTTCATAATACTATAAAAACAATTCCTAAGGTAGATAGTCATATCAAAAATAGTTTTAAACTTGTCAAGGAATTTGATGGTAGACGTTTGAGTGATGAATTTCATTTAATGTCACTGAATATTGTGAATCTCTGCACTAACGTCCCCATTGACTATGCGATGGACTATGTTAAAGACCATTGGCGATTTATTTCTAGAGATTGTTGTTTACCGGAGGAGGAATTCATCAAAGCGGTTCAATTTGTTTTAGATTCTACTTTCTTTGTTTTTAATAGTGTTATTATATATATAGGCATAGAATACGGGACTCCTATGGGCTCTCTGTTCATCGCAGATCTAGTTATGTAAAAGCTGGAGGTTAGAGCTTTGTCTTTGATTCGGCCTTTTACTATAGGTTTGTTAATAATATATTATTAACCTGCGTCTTCGTTTAATTCCATTCTTGATATTTTTAAATCTCAGCATCCTAAGCTTCAGATATATACGAGTATGTTCATCATGGAGGTAGGGGTGATAGATCGAATTTTTTAAATGTTGCAGTGATTAGGGATAATGAATCAATAGAATTCAATTGATACCACAAGCCGACTTTTTCGGGTAGATTTTGAATTTTCACAGCATCCTGTTTCTCAGAAAATAGGTATAATCGCGGGATTAGTTGATAAGGTAATTTTGCTTTCGAATCCTAAATTTCATCTTGATAATTTGTGTTTCATTATTAAAGTATGTTAGAGAATGATTATCCATTGAATTGAAAGAAAATTATTATGGCTAGTAATAAGAAAAGTGTTGTTAATGACAATAGGGTTGAAGTAGTGCAGCTTTCGTGGTTCACTGTTCTTTTCGTTTGGTATTACTGAGAAGTTTAATAGATTGAATAGTGAGCATATGAGGGTATCGTTTTATAGTACTAATAAATTGCAAGAATTCATTAGGGTGCATAAGGACTCTTTACCACGTGACAAGAAGTCGAATGTTGTTTATAAGATTTCGTATAAGAGTTGCGATGCAAGTTATGTGGGACAGATATGTAGACAGCTGAGGTCAAGAATCACGGAGCATAAGAACCACATTCGATGGAATACGTCTACTCGCAATATCATAACGGAGCATCGGTTACAAAAAGGATTTGATTTCGATTGGGACGTTGCAATACTGGACAAGGAGCCTCAACCTGAAGACAGATATGGAGGAGCTTCCTAAGACCTATCTCCCGATCACAGATAAGCTTTATACAGATAGTCTTTATAGACTTGAGTTGTTGTCACATCTAGTCAGTCAGTGTAGTTCCTACGCAGTAATGAGTCTTTCTGGCGTGTTTATCGATTACTTTCCAACTTTCTTGTTCTTGGAATTAATTAACGCTTTAGGTTGCATTTTTCTATTTGTTATCTCGAAAAATTACTAGTTAAAAAACAAAAAGTGACTCACTGTGTTTGATACTGACTAGCCAACATTATCAAGAGCCGGTTCTTGAATTATTTTTATAGTAATGTTTGCGATATGGTGCTTTGTGAGCATGGTGAGCGTTCTTATATTTGCTGTATAATTAATTATAATCTTACAGTTGTTTTAATCAATTAGTTCTTCATATTCTATTTTACGATATTTCTTTTCTTTTTCTTTCACTCTTTTTGGTTTTAATTCCGACATTTAAATTCTCGATGAAGGGAAGCTTATCATGACAGGATAACTTTTATTCACAGTTTTTATATATGTTAGTTTATGTTGTCTCTGAGGAAGAGTCAAAAGTGAGCTGAAACATGTAAGCGCGTTTTAGTAAATAAAGAAATTTCACACTTCATAGATATATTATTTGCGCGACATCTTCTGCGTTTGATTCCTACTGTCCGTTCTCCTTTCCAGTTCTTTGATTTATAATATAGTCTTGGTTAATTTGATTTGTTATACGGATTTAAAATAATTTATAAATGTTGTTTCTAGAAAAATTACATTACGACATATCTTGGCCGAAAAATAGTTGGAGGGATATATCGGAATATCCTTTGTAACATTTTTAATTTTATAACCATTTGTTTTTTGTATCGTTTTTGTTCATGGCAATATTCCCTTTTTGTGATGTTTTTATTGTGTCTTATACGTGACTGCAGTCCCCAAAATTTGTTATGTCTTACTGCCACTCCGCATGACGTCATACCCCCCACCTCCGAGGAATCCCCCGCGCGCAGCATTCTCCTTGGAGCTCCCGAGTTAGAACTCTCTCTATTACACTACTATTGTAGCCTCATTTTGATATTACACTTTTTGTCTCCAAATTACTTCAAGAATCTGTAATTAGCAGGTGGTGCCTTAGGCCCAAAATACCCTGTATATGTTAATAGTATATATATATTTAAACAGTATATATATTTAAAAGATATTTAAGAAGTTTTTATGTATTTCAAACAAAACTAAAAGAGAAGAATATAATTATGATATAACTATATTTAAAAGAACAACCGTAAAAAATGCCTATTTTTCGATCCTCGATTTTAGAAGCGAATTTTATGCTAAATAATAGCTTATGATAAAACATTACTCACAAAACGGTTTTACGTTGAACATGCGATTGGTTTCAGACATATGCGCCAAAAGGGTTACCAACTTCTAAGAAAATGTGACACTAACAACGTTTTATAGAACAAATTTTTGTTGAATTTTTTCCAAAGTGGTACCTATGAGTTCTTTGAGTTGCTAATTACAAATCTGGTGTCAGATTTCAAGATAACGGATGTAATATGGCAGACACAAATATTGAAACAATCATTCACTTCTATGGAAACTGTTAAGTTGTAGTTTTTTTGGCTCGCTGATTATAAATTTTCTATCACATTTTGGAATATAATCAATGACAATTTCTGAGTGAAAAAAGTAATTTTTTTGATTACTTTTTCATAAAAAAGATCAAATTCAAGTTGATACGTTACATGCAAAGGATAACGTGACAGTTTTGCTTGTTATATTTAGAAGAACATTTTGATGTTGTATCGGCTGCTAGATAATTTTTGTATATCTTGCCTTCGGTGAAGGTAAAGGTAAATGTGATAGAAAATTCATAATCAGCCGAGCCAAAAAAACTACAACTTAACAATTTCCATACACTAAGAAAAAAATGCTGTTAATTCAATTAAAGTCTATATTACGGGCTGTCCTTAACATAAGTAATTAATTCATGTATATTTTTATTGACATAAAGGCTTCATTATATGAAATAATTTATGCCTTTATGTCAATAAAAATAATGTCAATAAAAATGAAATAAAATATAAATTAATCACTTATGTTAGTGACAGACCGTAATATAAACTTTAATAGAATCAACACAGCATTTTTTTCTCAGTGTAGAAGTGAATGATTATTTCAGTATTTCTGTCTACCATATTATATCCGCTATCACGAATTATTAAAATCTAACATCAGATTCATAATTAGCAATTCAAAGAATATCGATTTTGAAACAAATTCAATAAAAATTTGTGTTATTATATAAAGAGTTGTTAGTGTCATATTTTCTTTATAGTTAGTGATCTCTTTGACGATTTATATTTCTGAAACCAATCGCACGTTCAAAAATAAAACTTTTTTGTGGTTAATAATTTATCATGAGCTGTTATTTAAGATAAAATTCGATTCCAAAATCGAAAAAAACACAAGCGAAAAATCCACTCTTTTTGCGATCGTTCTTTTTAAGTTCTTTTTCCCCCTTGTAAAACAAAATATTATAAACATTTTTTAATTATTAAATTACAAAAATTCTTAAATTACAAAATTGGTAGGTACATATTTACAAGTTACACTTCATATGAAGTTCAATTTAATAATGACAAGATGAAAAATTTGATATAAGTCTTCAAATGTGTGAATTTTATATTGTCGTATCTTTATGATCAAATATATATTATATTATAAGTTTTGCTTTTTATTTATATTCCTAGTTGCACAATATTTTTACTAATTTCTTTATATATTTGTTATAAAATATCTAATAAAATAAGGATTTGATTTGAAATCAATTTCCAAGAGAAATCCTAACAAGACGATAACTGTAAATTAATAAAATATACAAACGGTAATAATTGAATATTACCGGCATGAATCATTTGTATCATATAATTAATAAATAAATAATCATAATCCCTTTTTTCCAGAAGATATAAGAAGTACTCGACGTAGAGTTTGTGACAGAAATTTAAGCTAATGTTTCTTTAATGATTGATGTTCCTTCATGCTTGCAGCTTCTAATCCTTTTTTGATACTTATATTAGCATTTTGTTAAAATACATTAATTGCACGAATGGGACGTTTAATCGACACTAATTAACAAAATGACTATATGTGATGTTTTATTACTTTTTTCGAATTTAAAATTGCTTAAACTAATTATAAGACTCAGAATTTTAAATAAAATTTAGAACTGTACGAAAATTTTTTTAAAATATGAAGAAATATATTTTTAAACAATTGTTACTATTCTAACTTAAAAGACTGAGTATTAATAAGCTCAGACTTTTAATTATTTTATTACTTATTACAAGTACTTTGTTATACAGAAAGTAATTATTAACAAAAAAAATTAAACTTCGCCTCGATTTTGAGCATGACATATGTTGTCGAAGTTATGATCCGAAGTAATTTTGCCTTAACGACTAGGTCTTCTTCAGTTCCTGAGATATTTAAAATTAAAATGTAATTTTAGTAGTAAATCTTCACCTTAGAAGACAAAAGATCCGATTAAGGAAAGGAAAGTATATATCTGGCAGTCTCTCAGTATCACTCTGTTTTAAGTCCATTTTTTTTTGTCTTTTTATGGAAATCATTTCTAAAATTAATCTTCTGTAATAAAACGGCTCCATGTCCAAAATACTTACATCATTCTAACCAAAATTATGATTTATAGTTCCAATTTATAGTTCGAAATTATCGACAAAGCATTCGAGGATTTATTAATATCTGCTGAATGTTCCTTAATTCTAGTCTGTAATTGGTGTTTAGTCTGTCTCACATAACTTACATCACAATCTTCGCAATCAATTTTATAAACCAATTTACTTTTTTTCTTTTTTTTTCAACTAATCTTTCCTCGTTTTTATAAATTATTTCAATGAATTTATAGGTTTATAACTAATGTGGCATTCATGCTTTCTGACGACAGTTTTTAAACTAGATACAACATTAATATATGTATTATATACTTCTCTTTCCTTCATTAGCTTTCTCCTCTTAAACCAATCCCTTCTTTTCCACGCATCACTTCCTTACGTTATTATATTTTGCTGGTCTTTTCTACACTGTCACATTGACGATACATATCTTTTTGAGATCTTGTCAGCGATTTTAACATGTGATACTTTACGGTTTATCCATTGGTGTTTCTGTTAGACTTACAGGTACTATTAAAAAACAACTTTTTATTGTTATAATTTAATATATTTTTAAATTTATCTTTTTGACGTACAATATGACTATTTGATTTTCATACTTTATGGTTATCATATTTAATGAATGACCAATACAAAAAATTTAGATTGTTTATATATTGTAATTTATATAGAATGGGAATCCTATTAGAGTCTGAGATGCCGGGGTAATTTCAAATGAAGTAACAATAATTTTCGCATTCAACGATGCAGTATTTTGTAACGAGACAAAGAGAATGAAGAATCCTTTCGTGACATTTGTGTTAATATAAATATTTTATAGACAATAAATTAACAATAATTTTGTAAGTAGTGGCTGATATATTTGATTTATAATATTGAGAATGACCAAATATATGATCGAAACATTTATCGAGATATTTGTAAAGTAAAGTAATGTTTTATTGCATTGTCACTTTGACTTTTATTGTTCCTTCATTGTTAAAATCCAATAAGATTCTTATTGTTTATAAATTGTAAACTTTCTTCTTTATCATAATACAGGCGAATAATATTTTACCATAATATAAAAAATGCTTCTACACATTTCTTTAAAAAAAATTTTGTTTGTAAAGATATTCTACATAATATTTATTTTGAGTATTGTGAGATATTTAAACGAGTATCTCTGTAAGTTTTTTCTATATTTTAAATATAAATTCCATTATCAGGACTTATAAAATTAGATGAATTATTGTAATTGTGGAGTATTTATGTTGTTAGATTCAAATTAATTATATACTTTCCAACAATCAAATACAATAATTGTACCCACAATCCAATTTTGTTTTATTGTTGATAATGTTTCTACCATAAGTATTCAATAAATCATTTTTTTTGTTTCGCGTTTAATTTCACAAAAGATCTATTGTCCAGTTACAAGTTGGTGGCTTTGAATTTTCGCTTTTCAATATTAGCTTCATCTATTTCCATCACGATATTTTCTTCTCCAATCATTTCATCCGTATCATCAATTTGTTCAAAACAAAAGTTGACAATAGGTCTATAATAGGAATCATAAATGGTCGTATGATCTTAAATCGTAGGAAATCGATCAATCATATTGTAATTGATTATTTTTTTCATATTTGATTGGTTAATTTGCTACGACTTAAGATCCCACAACAGTGTTCTCAGATCCTGGATTCCCCTCCCCCTCCCCCCTCTCCCTCTCTCTCTCTCTCTGGCGTGGAATCTCATGTGATCTCGTGGGATCTTACTACCATATGCTACGATATCTGTTTGCGATTAGCAATCATGTGATGAGATCACGTAAAATCCCACGCCAGAAAGAAACAGGTCCCACATCCCAGGATCTGAAAACACTATCTCTGACAACTCACGACTATCTATGACTCTTACTGTACATTGATCACGTATAAGAGAAATAATTCGGGTTCCAATAAGAAAATAAAACATACTTTGACAGACACGCGTAAAGATAAATATAATAAAAACTAACCTCACGCAAAAATTTGACCAATTGACCAATGTGATAAATGTAATAGGGTAATACCAAATTTTTTCATTAAAAACATTTGTCGAAAAAGACATATTATTAAAAAATATTCAATAAGAATAAATTCATATATTCATTGTAGATGAACATATGAAAACCGTGTCTTATATTCAGTAGACTCAATCTGAAGTCACAATACTTTATATTATTTCTTATTTTTAACGAGGGCAAGTCAATAAGTTCTTAGAAAGTCAGAGGGCAGTCGCAGTATCATATTATCTTACTTTTTGAGAAGTAGCATCTTTCAACTGATTACTGTCAAATTTTGAGCGGAATTCCTCGCGTAGTTTCATTTCTGTGAAGACGATTAAACCGAACAACCTTTGTATTTTTTACAAAATGGAAAAAAACTAGTTTCATGCAGTGATCAAACATCTACATATGAAAGATTTAACGCCGAAAGAAATCAAAGCCGAGTTGGATAATGTTTATAGCACATCTGCACTAGCGTTTGCGACTGTATACAATCGGGAGAATGAATTTAAATATGGTTGTACATTCACATGTGATGCACCTCGTTCGGGACGTCCAATTGAGGCTGTTATGCCTCAGAAATCATCGATAAAGTCCACGATATTGTTTTGACTGATCGACGAGTGAAAGTGCGCGAGCTTGTTAAGACCACAGGCATATCACATGGCACAGTGATTTCAATTTTGCACGAACAATTGGGTATGAAAAAGCTATCAGCAAGATAGGTGCCGCGTTTGCTCACTGTGGACCATAAGCGCGACCGTGTGACGATTTCAAAACAATGTTTGGAGATGTTTCAACGTAATCCAGATGAATTTCTGCGTCGATTCATTACTGTGGACGAAACATGGATCCATTACTTCACACCCAAGACGAAGGAACAGTCAAAACAATGCATTTCACCGGGTGAACCAGCTCCAAAGACCGTGAAGTCAGTCGGAAAGGTAATAGCCACAGTTTTTTGGGATACACGCGGTATAATTCATATCGATTACCTTCCGTCGAAGCAAACAATCAATGGTGATTACTACGCAGTCTTATTGGATCGTTTCAAGAACATTTTAAAGAAAAATGTCCCCATTTGGCGAAGAAGAAAGTGCTCTTCCATCAAGACAATGCATGGGTTCACGCGTGCCCGGCACCGATGGCCAAATTCAACGAATTCTGCTGCTTCCCCATCCAGCATTTTCGCCAGATTTAGCCCCCTACGACTATTTCCAAACCTGAAGAAATGGTTCGGAAGAAAGAGATTCCAGAGAGCAGCTCATCGCCGAAACAGAAGCTTATTTTGAAGGGTTAGACAAATCATATTATTCGGACGGCTTGAAAAAGTTGGAGAATCATTGGATTAAGTGTATCGAGCTGAAAGAAGACTATGTTGAGAAAATAAAAATGAATCGATAAAAAAAATGTGTTTTTTTATGTTTTTCTAAAAACTTATTGACTTGCCTATATTGTTTATATTTCGTACTTTTAAACAAGAAGCATGTACTTCTGATTTAAATCCAATATTGTTTCACATCGTGAATATTTGATACATCTATGAATAATTTTTTTAATAGGGAAATCTATTAACTTATCTTTATCTTCAACAAGACTCAAAAACTTATATATAATACTAAACTCATTGAAATCAGCGCCTTATAGATCGCGGTAAGATGTTGAACTACTAATTTTAATATACATTCAATAAAATTGAAAGTATATAATTAATTTTTCAGACATAAATTGAGAGCCGATGAAATTATCGGATTCACACAATAATTCTGAAATTAATAAATCCCCCCAAATTCTTCCCAATCTTAAAAACTGTAATAATTTTATTGCGAAAAAATATTGCCTCGGCCGGGAGTCGAACCCGGATCTCTTGCATTCCGTGCGAGCGTCCTGAGCCTTTAGACTACCGAGACCTTAGCAACACTCTTCGCAATAATCGACATATATAGAGAGAATTACGCATTGCTTAGGCTGCGTATTATAAACAACGATTGATAGGATCTAACATTTTAAAACTAAACTCATTGAAATCAGCGCCTTATAGATCGCGGTAAGATGTTGAACTACTAATTTTAATATACATTCAATAAAATTGAAAGTATATAATTAATTTTTCAGACATAAATTGAGAGCCG
Organism: Trachymyrmex septentrionalis; assembly: GCF_001594115.1. NCBI lineage: Eukaryota > Metazoa > Arthropoda > Insecta > Hymenoptera > Formicidae > Trachymyrmex > Trachymyrmex septentrionalis. Next base: position 504,584 of record NW_017304620.1, read on the forward strand.
ATGAAATTATCGGATTCACACAATAATTCTGAAATTAATAAATCCCCCCAAATTCTTCCCAATCTTAAAAACTGTAATAATTTTTAAATTTTATTAATTTCAGAATTATTGTGTGAATCCGATAATTTCATCGGCTCTCAATTTATGTCTGAAAAATTAATTATATACTTTCAATTTTATTGAATGTATATTAAAATTAGTAGTTCAACATCTTACCGCGATCTATAAGGCGCTGATTTCAATGAGTTTAGTTTTAAAATGTTAGATCCTATCAATCGTTGTTTATATATAATAGTTGCATGTTGAAAGCTGTTTAAAAATTGACAAGAATAGACGAAATTCATTGACGATATTTTAAATCTTTTTATTAAAACATAGTCATATCAAATATAAGAAGAGTAACGAATATAAACACGAATTGCCAATAAAGAAGCACAAATTTCAATACAAAACGAATTACATGAAGACTATATGAAAAACTGAAATGTATAGAATCCGGCCGAATAATATCTAAAAACGAACATAACGTAATTCCTTATAAAAAAGTAAAAAAATATATATATTATATAATATAATTTTTCAATTTTCTGCTTAGTTTTCGAGAAAATTGAGATTGAAAATCTGTTGAAAAATGTCATGAGTGTTCGACATCGTAGGTTGTTTATAAACCACTATACGCGTTATACATCGCTCGATGAACCGTAATTTAGCCGTAACAGCGTACGTACGCAGCGAATTTTCAAACTAGATTTTCTCGAAAACTAAGCAGGAAATCGAAAAATTTCATTCTATATATTTTTTTTTACTTTTTTATAAAAAATCTTATCATGCTCGCTTTTACATGTTATTTGGCTGAATCCTGCATAACCGGGAATAAAATTTAATACTTTATAGTATCTTATCTCAGAAACTATAAGGAATCACTTTCTAGTTATTAAAGCAAAGTTATTCAAAATCTCGATTTTGATAAGATATGTCAAAGTCAAGGTTATCGTGAGATTTAACCTTTTCTCAATAATTATTCAAATTTATTATCTCATTAATTGTGAAGTATTTAAAAATATTTGAATATCCATTAATAATTTGTCTCTATTTGAATCAAAGTGTTATAAAAGTGTTATTAAGGTACTTTTTCTTTTTGCTTCTCAAAGTATAAATTTTCGTCGATTTTTGCTGCAGCACGAAAAATAAAGTTACGTGTGCTTGACTCAGGTAATTACAGCTGCTTGAAGGTGGATTTGATCTTCACGCGAGATCGTTCCTTCTATTTCACTACGGTTTTCATCCCGGGCATTATTCTAGTAACCAGTTCGTTCATCACATTTTGGCTTGAATGGAATGCCGTACCGGCGCGAGTGATGATTGGTAAGTTTACATAACGAAATTTCATAACTAAAAAGAAAAGTATACGATATATGTGTATATCTTATTTATATATAGGTCTCACCTAATGTCTCACCTAACTCGATCATCTGATACCTCACTTGATTTTTATGATAGGAAAAAAGTTCCAGATAAAAGTCTCTAATTATTCTTCATATAAAAAAAAAGTATTAAGTGATGAAAAGTCTTTTATTATTTTGCAATTTTCGCAATTACAAGATATTAATTGTTAAAAATTGCTGAAAATTGATCTTCAATAAATTTTTACTCAAATACTATCAACTTTACAGAAAAACTGCAAGTGACAAAAATTGTTAATTTTCTTTTCATAAGGCTCTAAGAATTTTTTTTTAATTTTTTCAGAATTTTTTAGTACGTATTTTCTTAAGTTGGTAAAAATGAGAAAATGCAGTACTAAAAAGTTGATAAAAAATTCTAAAAAAATTTGTATGAGAAGAAAATAAACAATTTTTGCTTTTCGCAGTTTTTTTGTAAAATTGATAGTATTTGAGTAAAAATTATTGAAGACCAACTTCAGCATTTTTTAGCAATTAATATCTTGTCAACTATTGCGAAAATTACAAAATAGTAAAGGACTTTTCTTCTCAGTTTAGTCCATTCTGTCTTTATGTGAAAGATTTATCATTATTTTCAAAACACCCTGTATATAAGTAGTTCGGCAGTAGTAAGTGTAATATGGGAGTTCTAACCCAGGTCCTCTGAAGTGAGCGCGAGGCCTACTTGTCGGCGCGAGGGGGTACTCGTAGGCGCAGGCGGAGTAAAAGGCGCGGTAGAAGGGAAAAGCGCGGGAAGTTCCGGCGGCATCGCTGTAGTAGGACTCCGGTCGGTTGATTACATAAACAATGCGTTTCTTTTTTTTTTTCACCGCCACCGCCGCCGCCATCGCCGCTGCGGGCCCCGCGTCCACTCCAAAAATGTGTAGATAACAAGGGCTCGCACGTTAGAGAAAGATAGAGCGTGCACGACGCTTAACATGACACAATTATTATCTGGCATGTGTCAGATTAAAGGATGGAAGAAATGAATCATTTTTATGGCGCATTTTTTTCAATACGGTTTTTTATTAGCACGTCGAAGCATAGGATGGATGGATGGAGAGTAAAATAAAGTACATAT
>NW_017304620.1:507293-511118 GCF_001594115.1 Trachymyrmex septentrionalis
TGATGATGATGATGATGATGATGATGATGATGATGATGATGATGAACATGTTGGCGATTTTGATGATGTCGATAAGGAACATGTTGGCGATTTTGATGCTTTTTCACCTGGACATTCTCAATATCTCGCATTTTCACCTGGACATTCCCAATATCTCGCTTTTTCACCTGGACATTCCCAATATCTCGCTTTTTCCCTCGATGGTGATGGACTTAGCGGACCTGATGACAAGGGACGGTGCGCTCGATCGATTTTCGATGTATATATTCTTTTACACGATCCATGTCTTATCACTCGTAATCGAAATTTACGATTGAAAAAAAAAAGTTATATACACTGTTTATATACACTATCAGGTCGATGTCACATCGCGACGCGTTCAAAGAGAAGCGCCGATGTTCGACTGCTAAGCAAAACATAACTCTTCTACAGTAAAATGAAAGTGATACTCCAGTGAGAAGTATGAAAACACGCTGCGTTCCCACAATCCTTAAATTTCTTCGAAGAAGTGTCGATAACGATTTTTTTCTGAGAAGAGATAGCGAGAGAGATCGATGACATGTAGCGACGCGTTAAAAGAAGCGTTGATGCTGTTTATATAAACTAGAATCGCTCGCAATGCTGCCTTATCTACTTCTAAATAAAGTGTGGCCCAATAGGCAAAGGGACAAAGAAGTCACAAATGAAATATATAATGAGTTATAAGCGCTCAGTTCCGCAGTTGGTGCCCTGGAAGACAAACGAACGAATTGGTCGTAATAAGAATAATGGAAAAAAAGTATGGTTGATCATCGTACGAACGTTGAGGACATAGCCAACGTAGTCGAGCACATTAAAAACGTGGATCCTTGTAAATATAATAAAAAAATATTGTGAACAGTATTGTGAGCGAGACATTACTGAAAAATATGTAGGAAGACTGTAACGTAGATGATGTGTTGTATGTTCTCGGTAATCTGCAAAAAAGAGACATAGGTGCACGAATATCGCCAGTGCAATTCCTACGCGATCGTGAATTAGATATACGTGGTGAGAAACATGGAACAGTTATCAAAGAGCCCGTTTCTGACTGGTCTTTACTCGCGCAACAGAAAGTGTATCCACGGTTACGAGACAAATGTTACGAGGACGATGAATATGAAAAGAGATATTGGTGGAATAAAAATGTCAATGTAATAAAGAACGATTATTATTGGGCGAAAAAAATCGCAGAGAAGAACCGAGGTTGGTGCATCTGCATTTAAGATTCCTGCAGGTAGTGAAAAGTGTGTCGAACTGCTGATTATTGATAATATATGGATGGAGTTTCGTGATCGCGATCTTGCACCAAAACTATTTTTCGACAGATGCGACGATTAATGCTTTGAGTGTGAACAATGCATTTTTGCAAACAAACATAATGAAAAAGTGTTAGAACGTTATGATATTCTAGATATATCGCCATGCTGCAACGTGTGTGAACGAGTCACGTGCAAGTGCTCCGTGGAAGAATGTGATTTAAAGAAAAAAAAAAACATGGAAAATCACGAGCGAGTAGAACGCGAACTGTTGGAGCAGTGCAGCCAGGTCGCTACTCTGGTGGAATGTTTCGCGTGGCTGCAACGATGCGACGAGTGCATCGAGCGGCTCGAAGAACTTTGTCGTGCTAAGCGTCCGCGCATCGCCGTTGGACACAGACAATCCATGGTGGCGAGGATCGCGCGACTCGCGGGTGCAAAGACACGATTAGAGCGACGTTTCGTGCACGTTGGTGGCGGGTACGCGAATCGCGACCAAAGATCTCTCGTCTGGCGAGAGAAAAGCCGTATATCGACGGGTGCTATGGTCAACGTGGATTACATCGAGCCGCGACGATTTTTGGAAGACGCGAGAGAAATAGTGCTCGAACGTGTGCGAGACGCCGTAGAAAGACACGGTAGTGCAAAAGTGAACACCGCGTTCAACGGCGAGTTTGCGACGAAGGATAAACTTGCTAATAAGAGCATAATTTCAAAGAACAGCGAGATATACCGATACACCGATTTGCGCGAGTGGTACGAGCAGCATATCATCGAGCTCACGTTGACATCACTCGAAGAGTTCCAGGAACGTGATAGCGTGAGCATTGTCGCGAATCCTCAATTTGGTAGTGAATGTGAACAAACTAAATTCCATGCGGGATGTTACTTCGAAGTACCGCGGGAAATAGCGACGAAACGAGCGGTGATCAATGTTAGTACGATGGACAATGCGTGCTTCGCGTGGTCGGTGGTCGCCGCTCTGTACCCGGCTGAAAAGCATACGGAGCGAGAGTCATCGTATCCACATTATACGACGGTGCTGAATCTCGCGGGTATCGAATTTCCGATAACGTTCAAAGACGAAATTCGAACGGCTGAACGCGGTGTCGATCAATGTATACGGCATCGAGAATAAACAAGTCCTTCCTCTACGGCTCACCAGTGACAAGAAAGACAAGCATGTCAATCTCCTGTACATGCAAGATCCACGTGACAACGGTGTCAGCCACTTTGCGTGGATCAAGAACCTGTCGCGTCTCGTGAGATCACAAATTACCAGGAACAATAACAAGAAATATTTCTGCGACCGGTAAGTACACATGAAAAAATTATTATAATTTCTCATCTTATTATATAATAAAATATAGATAACTATTATAATTTTTTTTTTTTTTTCAGATGCTTGCATTACTTCAGCACGAATGAGAAATTGCAGTCGCACACAATGGACTACCAGAAGATCAACGATTGCACTATTCGACTGCCGAGCGAGGATGAAAAGTGGCTCGAATTTGGGAACCTCTGCAACAAGAAGCGCGTCCCATTCGTTGTCTATGCCGATCTGGAGTGCGTTTTACGGAAGACGGAACCCAACAGGGAAGATGCGTCGTCGTACGCATATCAACGGCATGAGGTATTCAGCATAGGCTACTACGTGCGTTGCTCGTACGATGACGCATTATCGTCGTATCAGTTCCGTCGCGATAAAGATTGTATAGCGTGGTTCGCGCGACAACTCAACGATTTGGCGCATCGCGTGAAAAATATCGTATCCGCCAACGTGCCCATGGAAACATTGTCAAAAGAACAATGGGGAGCGTACCGTAGCGCGGCGCGTTGTCACATTTGCGAGAAATCATTCGCGTCGGATGATACGCGGGTACGCGATCATTGCCACTTAACCGGTAGATACCGCGGTCCAGCGCATTCAAACTGTAATTTAAATTATAAAAATTCATTATATATTCCGATCGTTTTTCACAATTTATCGGGCTACGATGCGCATTTTATAATTAAGGAAATCGCTACAGCATATGAAGGACACGTAGATGTATTACCGATAACCAAAGAAAAATACATCTCCTTCACAAAACATGTCGATAGCACTAAAGATAAAACTGAAAATAATTCTCAAAAAAATTGCGTAAAATTACGATTTATTGATTCTTTCAAATTTCTCAGTACAAGTCTCGATAAATTAGCGTCGTGTCTCGATAAAGACAAATTAAAAATTATACGTTCAAAATTTTCAACACTATTGGATGATGAATTTGAATTACTGACTCGTAAAGTCAGTTACCGAATCGAAAATCTGAGTCCATACGATGACAAACGATACATCGTACCAGACTTGACGGAGACGTTACGTGGGGACATTGGCGGATACTTTTGTAATATATGTACATATCAACATTTATATTACTATTATGTTTTTACATTTTTTTTTATATTTTCATACAGCGTATATGTATTACTATTATTATGCTTTATGTATTATCTTAATTTGTACTTCGTGTATGTCTTTTTACATTTTTTAAATATTCTC
>NW_017304620.1:511218-527459 GCF_001594115.1 Trachymyrmex septentrionalis
TACAATCTTCATACTTGTTACTATTATGTACTATTATCATTATAATTTACACATTATGTTTTACATTTTAGTATAAGTATTAGTATTATGTTTTATGTAGTGTCATTTATTATGTATTACTATTATTTTTCATTTCGTGTATTGTACATTTATACATATACTCGTATATATACTCGTATATGTATTTTATATCTGTATACTCTAAAAATGGAAAGGATAATAAAAAAATATTTTACACGTTTATATTCTTATATTCTTATATTGTTACTATATATGTATACAAAATATATCAATTAAAAATTTATCAAATAACATTGTTTTTGTGTATCCATGAATTGTGCGATCCATCGAATCCCAGCCACTTGACGTATACTTTGTCGCCCTTCCTGCGCAACACTTTCTCCACGAGATACACGTCCGGATGAGTAGCGCGATGCAACTCGTGTTCGTAGAACGCTCTAGCGACGGATTTTCCACGATAGTCCTCGAGTAGATAGGTTACAGGATTAGTACGCTGCACCTTAACGATTGTAAACACTTCGGTGGTCCAATTTGGTGTAATCCTTCTCAAAAATCATCTTGTACTTGTTCACGCGTACCGAATCGCCTACTTTGAATTTTATAGGACCCGCTATCTTTATCGCACTGTACACTATGCCCAAGAATTTTTCGGCGATCGCAGAAGTTACGTCAGCGGGTCGCATGCCGATGGTGCGATGCTGGCACGCGTTGTAATCTGACACGAAACGCGGCAACTCGTCGACCCACTTGTAATTGCCGTTGAGTGTAAACATCTTCCACATGTCGTTTTTGAGCGTGCGATTGAACCGCTCGACCACTGACGCTTTCAACGTCGAATACGTGGAATAGTGATTAAAGTTGTGTTTTTTCAAGATATTCTGTATATCTGCATTGTAAAATTCTTTCCCCATATCCGTTTGTAAATTTTTCGGACATCTTCCGCTCTCTAACGAACTGAGCGATAGCGTTAGCCGTCTCGCTTCCACCCTTGCTCTTGAGCGGAACGACCCACGCGTACTTGCTCAACACATCGATGACGGTGAGTATGTAGTGGCCTCTGTTGAAACTCGAGTACGGGTGCATCTCAACGATATCAGCCACAGATTGTCGTACCCCCGGACTATGACACGCGGAAATTTCTTCTCGCCGGAGCGTGCAATTCCTCGACGAGCCGATGTTTCTCGGAGCTAATTTTTTCTCTCTTTTTATCGGATTTCTTTTTCATGATTTGACGTGTAATACACAGAGTATAAGAAATTAATGTATTTTTTCTCGCTGGTGTCACTCGACTGACTTGTTTTATAAATACGCGATTTAATTTATAATAAGACCGGTTTTGCGAAGTTCCTCGATGATCGACAGCATCTCGTTGTTGTGAGCGTTGTTGCCTGTTCGACGAAACGTCGAGCAATCGTAGACGATCCACCAGCTCATTGGGATCATCCCAGGATACGTAATCGATCGCGTTGTCGTTTAATGTCATTGCGTGAGGTAATCCCTTTCCAGATTTCTTCTGTTTCTTGGGTGTGACCGACATCAACGGGGCGATTACGTGTTTGTACTTGTATTCTGTTGCTCTATAATCGACCCTATGAATGGTATTTGTGTTTGTACACGTTCGTCACCAACAGCATGCTCTTGTACTTGTGCATATCGTCTTCCGTGTAGTGGGCATCTTCGGGAATTCTCTTGAAAATCAACTCGTAAAGACCTAGTCTTATCGTACGCCGTCGATAATTATGTTGTCCGCGTCATCCACGTCGAAACGTTTATTGCCAAACATCAGCCCATCCTTGTGTAGGTAAACGCCGTACACGTGATCTATACCGCTCTCTTTATCTCGCGCTCCCCTCAGTAAAATAAGTACGGCCTCGACGTACTTTTGACCCAGAGGGGCCCAAACCAGCTCGTAACGCCTCTCGACCTTCCGACGTTTGCAGCTGATTTTGAACCTTCGTCGCTAGCGAGTCTTCCGTCGTTTCGAAAACGTTCTCCAACGATTCTATCGTTGGTACGATTTTGGCACACGGGGTGGAGGTTATTGGTTGAACATCATCGTGCGATCGATCATTGGATTTATGCAGAGTCGTGGAACGCTCGAACATCTCGCTCGCTTCTTCTCTCTCCTCTTGTTTTTCTTCCTCCTTCCTCTCGCGTTTATGGGCAGACGCTGTATCTTCGTCGCGCGACTCTCTCTTTGTCGCACGCACGCCGGGGCTGTCGGCGAAAAATCGCAGCGGTTCGATAAGAAGCTTAAAACGTCTGTTCAACGCGATGTCCTCCTCGATTCTACCGGTCTTCAGAGCGCGATGTTTCTTGCGGATCGACTTGCTTGTCTTCTCGATCGCTCTTGCGATTTTTTCACACTCGCGCACATCTGCCATGTTCGTCTGTGACTAAGTATCGACAACGACTGGTCGCGTTACGGTATCGCGAACTCGTTAAATCCTTTTCTGTATCGCCCATTTGTGAGCGCACTGTCTTTGTCTATCACTACGAATCCATATTTTTGTTGCCAACAGGCATGGCACAACGCGCAAAATTCGTTGTACGACATGTCGGTATTTACATGACCGTTGTAAACGTGTTTCAAGTTGGTACCGTCCTATTTGAACAGGATCAGTAGGTTCGCGTTGTCGCGTATCAGATGTTTAGATATCCTCGCGTACGTCTGACAGAAATAGAAGCAGTCAACGTTCGATGGCGATCGAAAAGTATTCTCTCACCGCATCCTGCTTGTCGCATGCCACATCATCAAAGATAAAAATAGAATTTGGACGCGCCTCACTCGATGGAACGACTTCGCTGTTGTTGGAGAACGTAAAGTAGCCGATTTCGTCGACAGACGTAAACAAATTTTTGAGATATCGATACTTTGGTTGTTCAACGATTTCGAATAGACGTACACGTTCTCGAAACGTACACCGTTCGGGTTCTCGAGTAAGCTTATGAAAACGTTGGTTTTACCGCAATTCGACGGGCCGCAAATGATCGCGCGTATAGTACTCGGCAGCATTTCGCCGTGCTTGCGCTTCTCCGCGCTACCTTCCATCATTCGCGATTTCGCGTTCGTAACGCGTATCGTCAGCGGTTGCAGCACGAATTTCATGCTCACACTACAGACTGTGCACTCTCGAACGACTATTTAAAGACGTGCGAATCCCGCGAATCGCGCAGTAGCAAAAATGTATCTCGCGCTGAGTCATCCTTCCGATATTCGAAACTTGAGCGCCGAGCAATTACAATATATACCGAAGGTCGTACTCTTACACGTGTACGACGATTATATCGAACACGTCTGGGACCAGCTTCCGGAACACGTGAAGACAGATTCGGAGGTTCGAACCTATCGTCGGTGCGACGAGCACTACAATCAGCCGTGGCAGCGAATGCACATCGACGGTCCCGCACCTAAGATAAAGGACTAACGAATGTCAGCGTCGGGCGATAGTCTGTTGAATTGAGCGGTAAACGCGCTTCCTTTCGAGTTACATATTCCGGGCTACCAGTTTTGCGGCCCAGGCACTCGACTTGCGAAGCGATTAGCCAGAGGTGACGCGGGCATAAATCCGCTGGACGCTGTGTGTCGGGAACACGACATTGCGTATTCGCACAGCAACGATCTCACCAATAGACACGCGGCAAACAATATACTAGCCGAGAAGGTGCGGAAACGCATTACTGCGAATGATTCGGCTCTGGGCGAGAGAGCCGCCGCTGCTGCCGTCTGGGTAGCGATGAAAGCCAAGACCAAGATCGCCATGGGCATGAAACCGAAGAAGAAGACGACGACGACGACGAAGAAAAAGACGACGAAAAAGCGGATACTTCCAACGGCGAAACGAGGTTGTGCGTTACCGTTTCTGCCAATGTTGGGCGCGCTCGGGTCCTTGATCGGCGGAGCGGCCAGCGTGGCGAAAGTGATAAACGACAACAAAGTCGCGCGATGTCAGCTCGAAGAGCTGCAACGTCACGACCGCGCGATGGAACAGGGCCGCGGACTGTATCTCGCTCCGTACAAATACGGACGCGGACTGTATCTCGGCTCGTACAAACATGGACAGGGTGCAGCTGCAAAGAAAAAAAAACGCCAAAGAATCGATAAAAATGCGCAACTACTAATGTGCAATTAAACGAGCTCGCGAGACGTATGCGCATACCATACTTTAGAGGCATTTTCATGCGTAACGCGTTACTGACAAGCGGTGCGCGTCGAAATGAAAGCGGTATCGTGAATATGGACGATGCGACGGGGCCTGGTACTCACTGGGTAGCGAAGAGGAACAATCGCGTCGTATACTTTGACAGTTTCGGTAATCTTCGACCTCCCAAGGAACTGGTGCGATATTTCGGGAACAGTGCTACGACGATAGAGTACAATCGTACGTACTATCAGACGTACGATCAGAGCTTCTGCAGATGTGCCTGCGGTTTCTATAAACGGTAGACGCGCGTGAATTTAAAAAGGTCGGCGAGATGCTGCGTAATCTCAGTATTAGTCGAACTCCGTCATGTCGCTGACGCTTACGCTGAGGGAAAAGTACCGTCCTCGCGGCAAACTACTTTCCCACCATAGATTTGAGTGACAGCGATTACTCGGTCTGGCGATTTTTGAGACTTATCATACGATACCGAACGTGAATAAATAAAAAAACAAATTTTATTTTGCTAAAGATGATGTGGAAATTACAATTCCCGAAGGTTCGTACGAAGTGCGAGACATAAATGAATTTCTGAAACGCGCGATTTTACGGAAACGTCCGCACCGCGACGCGCTTGAAACCGTTGACATAGTGCGTGGTGACAATAACAACAATGACATCGATGACGATAATGGTGAGGATGGAGAATACCCGATTACGCTCCGTGCAAACTACAACACGATGAGATGCGAGATTAGATGTGCGTACAGAATAAACTTTGACAAGCCCAACAGCATTGGATCGCTGCTGGGATTCTCGTCGAAGCGTATACTGCGACCGCAAAGATGGCACGAATCGGACATGTCGATTAACATAATGAACGTAAACGTTATCCGCGTAGAGTACAACGTGATCGCGGGTGCGTATAGCAATGGCAAAAGCGTGCACACGATACACGAATTTTCGCCGAGCGTGCCGCCAGGATATCGGAAAAGCTGGCGCAGATCATTTACCTACCGATCATCGCATGGAGCATCACGGATCTAACGATACGCGTCGTCGACCAGAACGGGCGATTACTCGATTTTCGAGGAGAAGAGATACCGTTAGAGCACGTACGACGTCTGCAGTGATAACGTGAGCGTGAGATGCTCATGCTGAACGGAACGGAGCGCACGCAGAGAGATAACGTATTCTTTACAAGGCCGACGTCATAGCTCGATAACACTCGCTCCAACTGCATTAGGAAGAAGAAGAAGAAGAAATTCAGCGCGTCGAACGTTACATTTTTAAAGTCTTTGGGATTCGTGGTGCGCAACATTTGGGATGACTGATATCCTAAACATTAAAGACGAGCCGATCTTCGACAATCGCGTCGTCAAGATTGAGACTCACACGTACAATCCGTTCGCCAACACAACGTTCGGGTACAGCGACGAGATAAGAATACCCATACAACAACAGGATCTGTACACACTGCCGTACGGAAGCTTTCTATACGTCGAGGGAAAACTGACGAAAAACAAAGTGGTTCAGGGTCTAATGTGTCATTGGGAAATAATTGCGTCGCGTTTATATTCGATGAAATTCGATATGAACTCAACGGTGTGGAGATTGATCGTAACAGAAACGTGGGCATAACTAGCACGATCAAAAACTATGTAACAGTGTCATCCGACAGAAGCGTGATTCTGCGGAATGCCGGCTGGGATGCGCACTACTGCGGCCGGATACTTTAATTTCTGTGTACCGCTCTACGTACTGCTGAGATTTTGCGAAGATTACAGACGTATGGTGATCAACGCTCGTCACAAATTGATTTTAATACGAGCGCGCAATGACAACAATTGTCTGACGGGAGATTCGGCGACAGAGCCGACGCTCGAATTATTCAAAGTACAGTGGCGAATGCCGCACGTGTTATTGAGCGAGATAAATAAGCTGTCGATGCTGCGCGTTTTGGAGAGCGGACGATATCTGAGTATGGCTTTTCGTTCTTGGGATCTGTACGAGTTTCCGCTCTTGCAGAGCACGACCAAGCATTTGTGGGCCATTAAGACTACTCAGCTCGAGAAGCCACGCTACGTCATTTTCGCTATGCAAACAGGTCGAAAAAATATCATGTCTGAGGATGTAAGTCGATTCGACTTACCACCACTTTACTTTGCACCACTGAAAATTAACCAATGCTAAACTCTACATGAATACGGAATGTTATCCGTACGATGATTTGAATCTAGATTTTGATAAAAACAGATGTGCGATTCTGTACGACTTTTACGTAAGTTTCTGCAAGGGTTACTATGGATACGAGTATCTCGAGCCGAGTCTCACCTTTACAACCTTTTTACGTAATGGCCCGTTCGTGATCATCGATTGCTCTCGACAGAACGAATCGGTCAAGAGCGGCACCGTGGACGTGCGATTAGACTTTGAATGTAAGGAGAACCACAAATACAACAGTCTATTGTCATCATACACGATCGTGTGGTGCAGTATAATCCATTGACCAACGTTGTGCGCAAAATCACCTAAGTATACCTCCGACACTATATAAAATCTACGATACGCCGCAATCGATCGCAGTATTCTCGACAACATGTCTATGCCAACGTTCGTGGATCTGCAAGGATTCATCGTTAACAAGAAATTTATCGTGAAGGAAGTGGCAGTGCTGAAACAGGGGATCGTTCTCACGCATTATATTTTTACGAGTCCCGTACCATGGAAATTTTTGACAAGATCCGACAGGTCTTGCGCTTCCTGGTTAAGTGCTTATCACCATGGATTGCGATGGGAGGACGGGATGGTTCCGTACAACGAGGCGAAACGTCTGATCACGGCAGCTGTATTTGAAGATGATGCTATCGTGTACGTTAAGGGACAAGAAAAACGAACGTGGCTGTGGACCTTGCTTCTGAACGATGAGCGAGAACGCATGTACATCGACACCTTGAATGCAGTTTACAAAGACATCGAACCTTTAACTAATCTGGATGTTACTAATATTATGCGATGTGGACAACATGTTAAGAATTGCGCGTTACAAAATGTATTAAAAATATATAACTGGTGGTTGCAAAAGAATTTTTAAAATAAAAATATGTTAACGTATTTATTACATATTTCTTTTTTCCCTTCCTTTATAATACATGTACTCGTATAAACGTATATGTATAAACATGTGTATGTATGTATGTATAAATGTATGAATGTATGTACGTGTGAACGTATATGTATAAACGTACGTATGATAAACGTACGTATGTATAAACGTATATACATGTATGAATGTACGTATAAACGTATGTGTGCGTGCGTGCGTGCGTGCGTGCGTGCGTGCGTGCGTGCGTGCGTGCGTGCGTGCGTGCGTGCGTGCGTGCGTGCGTGCGTGCGTGGGTGCGTGCGTGCGTGCGTGCGTGCGTGTAATCAACCGACTGGGGTCCTACTACAGCGATGCCGCCGGGACTTCCCGCGCCTTCCCCCTCTACCGCGCCTTCCTCTGCCCGCGCCAACGAGTACCCCACCGCGCCTTCCTCTGCCCGCGCCAACGAGTACCCCACCGCGCCAACGAGTATCCCCCGCACCCCGCGCTCTTCTCAGAGGACCTGGGTTAGAACCCCCATATTACACCTACTGGCAGTCTATAAAAATCTATAATAACGTAAATAAATTAATATTATAAATTAATATGAGAATTACAATTAGTTTAAGGAATAATTATTTTGAAATAAAAATCTCAAAAAAAAAAGCCGTGAATAATCAATACGCATAAAGGACCACATTAGCAAAATGCCATGCTATTGTTTAAATTTGCATAACTTAAAATATACACAGTCAAATAAAATGTTAAATAGCAAACAACATTCAAATATACATATAGTCATGATAATACGCTCAAGTTTAAAAAAAATGAGGAAATAGGTGTAATTAAATATTAAAATGTACCTTAGAAACGATTCAAAATACTTGAAAGTAAAAATGCGTTATAATAAAATATAATAAATATATGTTTGAAAGGTGTTTTTATTTTGTTTTTTAAACATGATTTTTTTCTAAAGCTGTATAAAACATTAAAAACATGTTTTATAAAAAACTGAATGTTTTCTTTTTTTTTTAAACATTTTATCAATCCTGGAAGTAAACTTCATACTTTTTAACGCCTCATCTAGAAGAAAGACAATATAATCAAAATACGTGCTCTTTTAAATCAAATTCCACTTTCATTCAAAACATTTTTTGCTATCATAAAAACCAAATGAGATATTTCAAATGGTCGAGTTAGCTGGGAGACTCTGTACACACGTACAGGCGCACGTGCTTGCACACAAATAGAGTTTAGAGACTTTACCCGAGTGCATCCATGTGTCATTTTATCCTTATTTAACATTCTGTAAACACAAGGACCCTAATAGCCCTGACAGAAATGTCCTACGAATTTCCTAAAAATATCTCGTTAACTAAGCAGAATATTATGTCCGGTAAAAAGTGTTTTACATATATAATTATATATAAATTTTGAATATATTAGGAGTGTGCATTAATTTTGAGGGATTTTTTGGTAAAAATACGGCTTTATTGTGAAAAAATGATTACAAATTGAAAATTCAAAATATCGTTCTGCAAGTTCTTCTTGTGTTTGACTCGGGTCTTGATCAAGTAAAGCTTCCACGTCCTCATCTTCAAATTTTTTCGGCTGGCCTGGACGTTCCTTGTCTTCCGTGTCCAAATCACCTTTTTTATAGTGTCGAAAGTACTTACGTGTTGAAATGAATGAAGTATAATCAGCAGCACTTTTCTTCAAATAGAAGCAAAAAAGTAAAGCTTCCCGCAAATTGCGTTTTGTTGGCACAAAATTCGATATATTTAATGCTCAAAAAAACAATATTGTTTATACTTCGGCAAAATAACACATACTGAAAACTAAAATCACATGATGGCTTTGATCATGAAGGTACGTATAGCAACAATATGGTCCGATGCGATAGTACTAGTTACGCCATATCTTGAAAATCCTTTAAAATTAATGCACACTCCCAATAATTATATAAAATTTTATATAATGCTATAATTTTTATATATATTATATTATAATTGCATTCACAAACAAGGTATAACTTCGTCGCCTGTTCACGATTCCAAATCTTTAAAATTTTAAACACGTTTTATCAGTCATATGAACGCAAGCGTAGCATGATGGATAGCGCACAAGTCTACCGTGTTAGGGTACTCGTTCGATCCTCAGCAGATCTAAGAAATTTTCACGCGCAATCTAAGATGCTAATAACTCAGATAGTTAATAGCACAGTAACGTTTTAAAAATATATTTAAACCGTATTATGATAGACGTTCGGATACATATTGGACATATTAAAAACAATTCTTAAAAACGTCCATTTTAGGTTGCAATGGATTAAAAACTGGACTAAATTAATATATTAAACAAATTTTAGACCACAATCAAGACAAAATGATTCTTATATGAGTATTATTATTGAATAATATCTTATTCCAGAATACACATTATAAAATTATAATAAAAAAAGAAAACGTTTCTCCCTGAATTCGGGAATTAATTTTATAGTGCTTCGAAATGGTCACCCGGTTGCATACCGCCATCCACTATCGTTGACTTCTGAAATCGTATGGAAACCGCTGTACTTCGATGATCCACGAACACCTATATAATCATGGATATATAGTTATGATACATCTGTTCAATATGATCCTTATAGAAGTTTGTGCAGTTTAACTCAACATCCAGTCAGTTACTGTCTAATAGTTAATCTTAATGTTATAACGACTATTTTTAGGTTAGAAAATATACTGCACTTTTATAGTACCAGTTATCATATATATTGTCTTTGATTAGAGATCTCCACAGTCTCTCTCCTGTCGATAATAGTACGTCGTATTGATACGATGCGGATTATGGATCATGATGTACCTAAACAGTATGCACTATAGATTTTTTTCTCGTTGAAAATTTTTAACATAGCACTGATGTCCTAGGGACGTCTATGGAACGTTCAAAAAACATCCATACATACTAATAAAAGTAAAACTCCTCGTGCGATCTTAAAAAAATTTTCACTTGTCGAGTCAGCGAAAGCAACACGTCGCGAGCAGATTTAGAAAATTTTTTGCATAAGATGAACATTTTCTAAATGTCCAAATGTGAACATACTTTGTATGCTGAATAAACATGTTTTTAAAACATTTGTACTAAGTCCATGTACTAAGTCCATGGATGTTCGAACTAAATAAAACCAGATTTGGACGTCCAATGGACTTTGTATGGGAATACCTCCCTAAATTAAATAAGAAACTTTTATTGCGAAAAATATTATAGTATAATTAGTACTAGTTTTAAAAATATAAATCTAAAGTTTTAAAGAATATAAATATATAAAGGTTAATGAGAAATCAAATTAATAAAAAAGAAGTGTTACGTCCAAGCCCCGAAATTTCAAGCTACGGAAGCCCACAATAATTGGACGTCCGAGGGATAGTCTTAGATATTTTCGTTCAATATGCATGAATATCCCAAGAACGTACCAAATTGTCCCGAGAACATTCGGACGTAATTTAGACGTAAAAACATCACTTTTTTTACATCCAATGAACATTTGTAGTACATTTATAGTACATTATGAGAACGTCTTTAATACGTTTATATAAATATCATTTTTTACTAAAAGTTCTAAATCGCGATCTTATTACATCATATCTAACGTAGCGACCAATATACGAACAACAAAGATATTAAATAAGTAATAAGCTAAATTATTTAATAATCAAGAATAATACACCCGAAGAGCATCCCCCCCCCCCACCGTAACTATAAACTTAAATTATTTTTCAATATCTCCCTTCGTGTGGATAGTTGAAATCTTTTATGGAGCCGCACGTTGCATGAGAATTTATAAACCCATGAACGTCAAATAGAAGCCTAGTTTTTAGTTTTTCAAATATGGCGACTAAGATATTGAATATACGTCTATTATGTACAGGATCTTTTTTGTCAATATCACAATCTTTATTTTTTGTCTGACACTTTTTTTGTACAATCAATATTTTAGAATATTAATGAGGTTTTGCATAGTTTTCAAGATGGCGACCTAAATATGTTCAAGCATCAAAAAATTCTTTTAGTATTTAGCGACGAAAAATACAGCAAAACCAAGTTTCATTAAAAACGAAAAGAAATTAATATAAAAGTTTATCAAAATTATTAAATTGCTTGTCAAATAATATTACTACTATTATTGCGTTTTAAAACCGAAAAAGATTTCGACGCGCAGTTTACAAAATTAGATATGTGTCAGATGTGTAAATTTACAAAAATATTTAAACATTAATATTTACTTTTACTTAATACAAGATTTCTCTTATTTAGTTACATTTATCCCGTCCAAATTTATATCACAATTGTTTAGATTTTAGACATATCTACATAAAAAAAAGTTGCATTTTCCTAAAAAATAAAATTTTTGTTTTATTATAATTTAAGAAAAAAGTTGAAAGTAAAAAAGTGTCTATAAAAAAGCGTTTCTATCAATATAAATTTTTGTATGAAGAGTATTACTTTCAAATTAATCAAATAAATGATGTTTAAAATATTGAAGATACCATTTCTAAAAATAATGTTTTGAGAGAATTGTATTCAATATTTTAAGAGATAAAAATTTTGCAATATTTACGATTTACTTACAACTATTTATCTATACCAATTTCAATTTTATAACTGTAATAAAAAAAATTATCTAGTAATAAAAAACAATTTTTAACTTTTTTTTAAAGTTCTTTAATTTCTTAAATGTTTTGCACTTTAATCACAATAGATATATAGTTTATTCTGACATGAAAAATTCCTGCTTCCAATTATTTTAGGTGTAACAACGATGCTCAACTTTTTCACCACGTCAAATGGCTTCCGGGGAACGCTACCTGTCGTTTCAAACTTGACTGCCATGAACGTATGGGACGGGGTATGCATGTGTTTCATCTACGCGAGTCTTCTCGAATTCGTCTGCGTGAATTATGTTGGTCGCAAACGGCCGATGCACAACGTTGTTTATCGTCCGGGCGAGAATCCCGTTACCCAGGTACTTTACTGATTGATATATTTTGAATCATTTTATTCATTACATATGTATGACGCATAAGTAAGACGCATTGCATTTTTATATCGTAGATATTCAGATGCGATACGAATTTGAATGAAGCGTATATTGTCTTTTTTGCATAATTAACGCAAAATGATGTAACTTGACATAAATATTATTATAAATCATTTTTAGACAAATATATTTGGGATCGGTTTAAAAGTAAATTATCGATTATAATAAAATGCTCTCTCTCCCTCTCCGCTCTCTCTCTCCCCCCTCTCTCCCTCTCTCTCTCTCTCTCTCCCTCTCCCTCCCCCTCCCTCTCTCCCTCTCCCTCTCCACCCCTCCTCTCTCTCTCTCTCTTCTAAAGGAGGGGAGGTATAAACCTTTCAGATTATCAATTATATTCATCTAAAATTATACACGCGCACACATATACATACTACATACAGTGCAGTTAATTATATTTATGATACATATAAATATTTCGGAACATTAAAATATTTTAAACCGATCCTTATAATGAACAATTAATTTTTCTTATTGGATAAACAAATTAAATTGTATTTTACAAAAGAATTATTAATCTTTCTTTGCTAATATTAACAAGTGAATGAAAATATAATATTAATCATCATTTTTTTTCAGAATATAAATGCATTCGTGCAAATAAATTGAAATTTAGAAAGACATCTGACATTAGCTAATGTCTACAAGTTATAGATCGCACTACAAACTTTTACATAAAACATAATGCATAGGCATGAAAGAATCAACCAATCAAAGTTTTTCTTTTTCGTGAAATGGAAGGAAAAAAAGAAATCTGATTGGTTGATTCTCTTATGTATTGTGCGTTAAGCGTTATGCAAAAGTCTATGCTGCGGCTTTATGATTTTGTGACAAGAAAATAGATGAGTATTACGCGATAATATTACTGATATTAGATAAGATTAATCAGTATTGACAATATAATCTTAATGAAAGGAACAATTTTTTCTTTCAATGGATGAGAACAAGCTCTATAAACTTTACTTAAAGCTCTAATATAAATTCCACAAAACTTTATATTAAATTTAACTCATAAAATTAGAGTTTTGCACAATCGTCTCTCTAATTTCATCGAAGATATAATTCACAAGAAGATTGCGATGAGAAAATGATTTTATATCTCGAAAAGAGAATGAGATATATGCTAGGTTAACATATATATTAAACATTGGAATCTTATTCATCATATGACTGATTTTTAATATTATCTTACGCATCGCAAATGCGTAAAAGATTATGAAACGATCACAAATTATGTTAATATGTGAATACGATGAAAAATACTGTAAATTCTTTAAATTTCTAAATTCATTATTCTTAAAATTGTTATCGAATCAATAATTATTATCAAATTATTTATACAAAAATCATTTGTTTATGCCATGATGCATTCTAAGTTTATCAGAAATAGATTTTTCGTGAAGTTCGATACTTGTTTATCACGCTGATTGTTCTTTTATTGCGTTTACGTTTTGCACATAAAAATTTGTGATGTGACTTTACACAAACACAACATACTTTGTTTCTTTGCAGTGTTCTCAAGATTTCTTCATTTACACATTTCTTTTATTTGTATTTTTTTCAGAGAGTGTGAGTGTATTTTCTTACGTTTTAATCAATACTTCTCGTAAGCCACGAAAGAATCGCGCGGATTGTGCCCACTGAATCATACTACTACTGGAACAAACGCTAGCGCTAGTTTCGCGATCCGACAAAGAGTGTTTCAAATATTTTTGTCTTTTTCTAACTTATACTTAGTTATGATTGCATATGGACAATACCGTGCTACACATGTGCAATTAAAATTGAGTATAAGTTAGAAAAGGGTAAACATACCTTGGGACGCTCTCCCTCAAATCATTCTTAACGAAGGCGACATAAGAGCGCGCTTGTCCTAATATAATTATATTTTAGTGATTGTACCGCATCTTTATCATTAACAATCAATAAATCGATCTTCAAGATACATTCAACATATATCATATCGATACACGTGTTCAGTTACATAACTATTATTACGCAAATACTTTGTATTTAATACACGATCATTTAAAAAAATTACTATAAAAAGGTAGAAAAGAGATGACTTACATAGTTAAGTAAATAGAATAGCTCAGGATGCTGTAAGTTTAAACAACATATCCGGTAAAAATTTTGTATGCATGAATATATAAACATACATAAATAAAGACCTGGATACACACAATTATACATAATTGCTCTCTTATATACAATTATGCATAATTTTATATATAATTATACATAAGTAATTTTTTTATATTTCTTTAACTTATATTTTATATTTCTTTTAAACTTGATTTTTTCTAAAACAAATAGTATAAAAATTACCCTTTTAATTATTTTCAATGTTTTTACATTACTATTATTATTTTTATTACACTAAAAAGAAATTTTACAAAAGAAAGAGGAATGTATGAACATGTATGGACATATTTCATATACAATTATACATGTTTATAAATATTTATATATGTTTCTACATGTTTATAAATATTTATCAGTGAAAAAAGTAAAAAAGCATCAGAGCCTATGTCAGCTGTTCGGATGCACAGAAGATTCTTTATTTTCGTGTGAATGTAACAAAACGAATAAAATAAACGTTTTGACCCTTCAATTCGGGTCCTTATCAATATAAAATATAAATCGAAATTACATAAGTAATGCAAATTCCAAGTTGATGATTCCCGACAATTTAGTTCGCTCTTTTTTATCCAAATACCAAATTAGCTATATAATGAATAGCTCAATGATTATCAAATGTAAGTTTTTATATTATTATTGTATAAGTTAATATTTTTGATAATTATTAGGCTATTCATTATATAGCTAATTTGACACTTAGAGAAGAACGAACTATATTGTCGGGAATCATCAACTTGGAATTTGCGTTACTTATATAATTTTGATTTATATTTTGTATTGATAAGGACCCGAATTAAAGGATCGAAACGTTTATTTTATTCGTTTTGTTACATTTATATGAAAATAAAGAATTTTCTGTGCATCCGAACAGCTGATGTAGGCTCTGATCTTCTTTTACTGATAGATTCTTTCAAACCTTATTTTATATATTTGTTTATAAATATTTATGTATGTTTATAAACATATTTATACATATTCATGCATGCAAAATTTTTTACACTGGCATAAATAGCGCGCTATTCCTTCAAAAGTGTTTATTCTTTCCGAAAGAAACTGCAATATGCATGTCTCCATCATTAAATTCTTATTTCACAGTCGATTATGTCCTTTTCTCCTTTCGTCTCATCCTCTTTTCTTTCTTCCTATTCCACTTCCTCCATTTCTTTTTCTCCTTCTTTTTTCTTTCTCCCCCTCCCCCCTCTTTTCTCTTTCTTTCTCCTTCTCTTCTTTCCTTCAAGCATATAATATTATTTAATATTAAGTAATATTTTAAGCGCATTCCTTAGAATAGTATAAATGTAACATAAAATTTTAATAATAATAATTTTATATATATATATATATATATATATATATATATACATACCATACACAGGGTGGCTGGATTGTACGGCTCCACTCGTTCCGAGCAGATAGAGCGGACTAAACTAAGTTGAAAAGTCTTGTACTATTTTGCAATGCTCGCAATAATTAACGAGATATTAACGTTTAAAGATAGCCGAATACGCACGTTTGTCCGATTTACTATTGCCGAAGGTACGGCCCACCGAGCGCACAGCGCGCGAGTTGTTCGAGCTTAGAGGCTCGCGACGGTGAGCGGAGCGCTTACCTCATTTCCCACGCGCCTTAAGATCCAGCTAGATCATCAAAGATATTTATTCCTATTAGTTGTATTTTCACATGAATGACCGAATAAAATTCGATATTTAATAATATTTTACTGTTATTATATAATTACATATATATGTATATTATA
>NW_017304620.1:527559-541947 GCF_001594115.1 Trachymyrmex septentrionalis
TTATTGTAATATTATACGAACATAAAAAAATAGAGTAATATTTTACAAATTACAATAATATTTATTGTAAAATTATTAGATCAGTTCGTGTTAAGATTGCATGTAAAGAATAAAAATAATTTTGAACAGTAGAACTTGATATACATATGAAATCATAACATTATTTAAGCACTAAAATCCAACTTAAACTGACAAAAATGTTGTTACTTATTGTAAATTCATATTGCAATCTTATAGGTATCTGATAATTATGATTAAATTCTCACATAGAGGTAGGACTAAATTGAGTAGAAAAAACTAAACTGAATAGAAAAATCTTTTACCATTTTACAATTTTCGTAATAGCGAGTTATTAATTTATAAAAACAGACTATTTCGCCCAACTTTCAACTAAATACAAGCGCTGGACGAGATAGGACCGCTTAACGAGACGTGCGTATTCCGTCGCTAGTTCACTAAAAAGAACATTTTTTAAGTCTAAGTAATTTTTTTCTGAATTTTTTCAATTAAACATTTCTTTACTTCAAGTAAATATTTACTAAAAGTAAATGTATATTACTTATTACAATTAATATATATTTATATGTAGTAAATATTGTGGGTATGTTACTGGCAGTGCAACCATCATGACATCACAACAGTGCACTGCTGCAGCTGTTCTAAAATTACTGTTGTACTGCCAACACTACTGTAACGTTATATTTCGGAACGGCATTGCAATAGACTGACAGTAATATAAACAGACGCTATAGATAAACGCATTAAATTATCAATAAATTTTGAACGAAACCAACAGCGATAGTTTTTTTGAAGAAGAACTAATTATGAGATCACCAATTTAACAACTTAAGTAATTCGACCTTATGTTAAAAATTGTATAGACACAGTTAATAAATATTCAGATGTGGTATTTTAAGAGTCATTTTCAGTAAAATGAACATAAATGCATTTTCTGTACTTAAATATATTTCTTTATTTTCTAATATTTCCATACGTTTCTTTAAACGATGCCATATTGTAAGTACCTCACCTCGAAGCCGCAGTTGTCGCAGTGGCAATATATGGCTATCATTTATAACGTCATTGAGGGAACTAAACGCTGTCGCAGCGCACTGAGTAACGGAACAATTTTTCAGTACTGCCAGTGCTATCGGAACACCATCCTGTATTTACTTGCAGTAAAGAAATGTTTAACAAATTCAAGGACTCTTCCTATATAAAATAAATAACAATAAATAAAGGGCAAAATAAGAGTCAACACATTTCTTTAAAAAAAAAGTCATCTAATTAAAAGAATAAATTACAAATAGAGAAAAAAATAAAATTGAAGAAAATATATAATAAAAACTAAAAAATAAAAAATAAATAAATAAAAACTTAGTTTAAATACAAATTATAAGTTTCGACTATCGGATTGAGCCCTCTTCAGACAGAAAGAAATGTTTATTTGGAATTATTCAAGAAAAAATTATTTAGATTTAGAAAATTTTTTTTAGTGTGAGAAGTTATTGTTTACAAGCGACAATAGCACGATTCGCATATGGCATTGGACTTTCGCTTTGAGCTATGACTACATTCCCTGATTTATTATACAAAACAAAATTTGTCAAACGAAACAAAAATATTTATTTATGCATATACATATGTTCGTAGTGATTATTGTGACGCAGAGCATAGCGTGATTGTGTGATAGATGAAAATTCTGTACCAAAGATCCAGGGTTTAAGACGACGATGCTAAAGCCTTCTACTGTTTTACTCACATTTCCTCGGTGAAAAATCTCCGAATTGGATTTACGGATTGCAAAAGTATTATTACATAAATTAAAGTGTGCACAAACAGGACCTCAGCTGCACTGGATTTCATGAGAAAATCGAAAAAAAGTTAAAAAATTCACTTACTTTTGCTCGTACAGCTGTATCATCTCAGATATATATTTGCTTGATATAAGAGTTTTAGAGTAATCCATATTTAAAAAATAAGCGTGCAGCTGAGGTCACATTACTGGAACGAACGATACCGAGTTTGTAGAACTAAGATTGAAAGTCTAGAAGAAAAGTATTTTCACCGAGTGGAAAATATATATAATATATACGGATTTTGTTGACGAAGACTGAGAACCGAAATTCTTCGTGTAACAATAGTTGCGCAGCTTGCGATAGATGGTGCTGGCATATGTTAGATAAAAACATATGTATACGTTTTTTGAGTAAGACAGAATAATATATAATATAATATAAGAAATGAATCAAAGATGTCACTATTGAGCGCTTTAGCATCGCCTTAAATCCATCCAGAACGTCAAATTTTATTTGATCGCTACCTCTCGGAAGGCAATGATAAACCTCCGAAAGTATCTTTGCCATCGCCGTTCGGATTCGGCGTTGAAAACTGTAGGTCCCATATATCAGTGGATACATGTACTCGTCAACACGCATATAAAGCGAAACGTTTTAATACCAAAATCCTTCCTTCCAAAGACCATGTAGAATGGAAAAGATTGGAAGAGGCCTACATTCAGTAGTGGATGAAATCAGGCTGATATATGTATAATATAATAGTATAATGTGTTCGTACGCGTGCGTACATGTGTACGTACATTAGCACATGCTGAGCAGCAATAGCATGTTAACCTATGAATTTTTGAGGCTTGAAATTTAAAAAATGAAAAAAATTAAGTTTGAACAAAAAAAAGTACATCTGTAATTTTGCAGTTTTGTAAGAAATCGTTGAATATATAGCGACTAATAAAAATAATCGATAAATAGCGACCGTCGTTAACAATATACATATGTACTTGGTATACGCGCACTTTTTTATAATAATAATTTACTAATAAACAATTTTTCATTACGATAATAATAACGTTAGAGTTAGAAAAATCGCTTTTAAAAAAGAATTCGTTACTATTACGCGATACTTACAGAAATATAATTTATTACCCCTACGACACAAAAGAAAAATTAATAGGCTTTTATTTCCAAGCTTGTATACATTTTACATTTAATATAAAAGTATTATATGTATAAGTAATATATAATACAATTAAAAACAAGACCGTTTATATGAATACATCAATGCACGAAAAACGCTACTTGCGGTTAAAGTTAGATGTTAAATTAATTCATATATGTATTTTACATGAAGTTTTTTAAGAAATATATCCCAGTCGAGATAACATTTTTTATAATTCTTTACAGGTTTTACTTTTAATTAAATTGTAGGAAGATTACTAATATTTTAGATTGATGAAAGTCCGAAAATAATCGGCGCGCAGTCATATTTTTGAGATAAATTAATTTAAAATACATATATAGAGTCGCCAGAAAACGAATTTTAAAATTCCCTGACTTTCCCAGATTTTCCAGATAAAAATGAGAAATTTCCATGACCAATATAAAATATGTAAAAATTTTAACATTATAAAATACAAGGATCGTTTAAAATGTTTTGAACCTTAACATGAAGATAACATTATTCGTCAAAATCATTCTGATACTACTGTTACGTCCAAGCTCAGGAAAATGGATTTAAAGAAAGAAGGGAGTAGAAAGGATGGAGTGTGGAAGGACGGTCAGACTCTTGTCTCGCAGGTATCCGCACAGAAGCAAATACCGCGAATTGAACGTCCCCTTTTTATTGCTCGCTTCGGAATATGAGTCAACGTCTCGTAAAGACGCTATGACACCTGTTTCTTACAAGGGGTGCGATCGTCGGTCCGAATTTCGAATCAGGGAAATCCCTTTAACTCGGAAATGGACCACGTGCGAGCTCTGAAAGGGCGAGGTTTAATGATTACGAGGTTTTATTAGGAGGTTTCAAAAGTGAACGAGAGCGAGAAGAATAATTACTAACATTATTTATTGTTGCTTATCAAAAGATAAGAATAACAGACGGTTGTATTGTATAACAATAGGCGTATTTATTATAACTACTTTATACATTTTAATCTATTACATAAGTACCGCAACAGTCTATTCAATAAACGGGATACACTTTATGTACATCGAGTAGTCGAGAGACTCGAATGGGATTTGATTAATCTATTTCGTGGATGGAAACGGAGGAAGGAGGGAAAAGATTGTAAAAGAATTCCACTGGAATGGATTGGCGGAATTTGGGAGGAATACAGGAATACGGGAGGTTGAGTTTTGGCCGGTGATGGCATTCCGGATTTCCTCAAGATCGAAGTAATGAAGGCCGATTGTGTAGATCCCCTGACGGATGGATGTGATAGTAGTCCGCGGGAATTGGCTGATGAGTGATTCGAGAGTGTCACTCTCTAGGATTTGGAAAGGATCTAGTGGGGGCGGAGGAATTTCCTTCAAGAACTCCACGCTGTCCGTGGAGTTCGTCGGGGACGGAATTCCTCTGGGGAAAATTGGGATAGGATCGACCGACGAATTGGGTGATAGTGGAGGAGTATCTGGAAAGATTTTCTCCGTCAGTGCATCCGAAAACGTGGGTGACGGAGATGGAGGGGGAAGCGAAGGTGGTTGAAGGGAAGGTGAAGGTGGTTGAGGGGGAGATATAACCTCTAACTGATTAGCCGGCGGAACTGGTGATGACGAGGGTGGTGGTGGTGGCAGATGGTCCTCGGCCAGGCGATTCTGTTCTCGCGAACCCCCGAGGTATTTCCGCAACTCCTCGTCCAAGAGTCTCCGCGCCTCCCAGTAGGCCTGGCTTCTAAGCTACCCCTTATAGGAACGGTTTAGACGCGGCACTATAATTTAGTGTAAATTATAGCGGATGGTTCTTATTTACACATATATATATGTGTGTGTGTGTGTGTGTGTATGTGCGTGCGAGTGTGTATGTGTGGGTCAGAATGGGACTTACTGTTTCTGAGGATGTGGGTGGATCCAACGGCTGAATTTCTTTGGTCCCAGCACTCCACGGAGAGTTCCCACTCGGATGCGGAGGCTCCGGTCGAGTCATTCTTGTTCAAAGGAGATGGAGTTCGAGTGAGAACTGCGTATAGTCGCGAACCGGTAGAGTTTCGTTTGGAAAAACTGACGACTGACAACCAACAACTGACAACTAATAACTGACAACTGCGTGTAGTCGCAAACCGGCAGAGTTTCGTTTGAAAAATGATTGACGACTGTCAACTGAGACCGGCAGAGTAACGGAAAAATGATGATTGAGAGTTCCTCGTGGAGGGCCTCTTTTTATATTGATGAGTTAGTGGTGCCGAGTGCAGAGCTCACGTGTGCTGTTGGCCTAATCTAGGATTAGGATTAAGGGTATCGGTTGTGAAATGGGATACAGGGGTATGTGTCTAAGACAACTTCCGTCATCAACCATTTGCCGGATGTCCAATAATTTAGAGCCACATGTGTCATTTATTACAGATAACTGCTGTTTTATAATTCTAATCTATTTATTCTTCCTGTTCCTCGGGATAAAGTTCGCCTATTTGGCACTTGGTTCAAATATCTAATCCAACGACTCTGTCCCGAGTGGATTATTAATTCAAAAAGGTAAATGTTATTCGGCTCCTCGCTATTGTAACCTCTCATGGCAGAAATAGATGGTCTACCGGTATTACTTGTTAATAATTTTTATGGTGATGACGAAAGTTTTCTGTCGAAGAAAAGAACTGTGGAGTCCGGACGTAACACTACAACTCTACATGTTTTGAAAGGTATCTGTGAAAATTGTAACCATTTTGGACGCTTAGTTATTATTTGACAGTGCTTTGAGAGTCATTTGTGCCAGTCAATGTTAGTATTTAAAAAAAATGGAAAAAATCGAATATCGACAATCGCCATAACAAAAATTTACGAATTGCAGCTTGAATTAATTAACTACTCACCGTGTTCATCAGATCTGATCCCCAATGATTTTTTCCTGTTTCCTAAGCTCAAAGTTAGGCTCGAAGGACATAGATTCTCATGAAACGAAAACACTGACATCAACTGGCACAAATGATTCTCAAACAACAACTGAGCGTCCAAAATGGCTACAATTTTCACAGGTATCTTGTACAAAAAACATGTACAATTATAGTACCAAAATGGTTTTGACAAGTAATGCCATATTCATGTTGAGGCTCAAAATTTTTCAAACAATCCTTGTATGTTCCGGAGACACCAAAAATTTTGACATTTAGAATCAAGGATTGTAAGACAGCCAGCTTATATACATTATTAAAAATGCAAAAAAAAGCTTAGTAGCACAATAAAATTTTGGGGACAAATTCAAACCAACAAAAAATAAATTAATATTGGAAAAGAGAACAGTTATGACGAAAAAGAGCGACCAAATAAAATTACTGAATAAAATATAAATTTTAATTATTTTTTTAAAATAGTTTAAAGTGCACGAGTTTTGAACATATTTGGCTATAAACGTCAGATATAATATTTAAAATATTAAAAGAATTATTTAGAATAGGAGCAGCTTAAAAAATTTTGAGCAAAGTTCAAAATTCCAATCTCTTTTATATTTTCCCCTAACTTCAGATCAGTGGCAACCTAATATAATGTACATTATTACGACTGGTAATTTTAATTCTGTTCTACCGGATGGATGTTATCGACTAAAAGTGATGTTTTATTTCCATGACTACATATTAAAGAGGCGATCTGACAGAAAAAGAGAGCTTAAAAAGATTGATGTTTTTACGTGTTGATTTGAGTTGTCACATACTATTACGGTTTTCTCTGTATTAGTTACATATTTATTTTGTAATAAAGTTTTCTTGTTTTTAAAATCCCGAGTTATTCTTTCGAGAATCGTCCATGGTCCATTAACGCGCGAGTGAATATTCTACGAGCACGACGCGAGTGTAACATTTTGGAGACTTGTTCAATCAGAATACCGACAGCGAGGAAGACGCTTACTTTCAATTCCGGAGACACCAATACATCCTCTGGAAGCTTCTTCGGAAATTGCGACCCTTCACGCGGTGAAATCCGATATCCATGAGATGTGTGCGAAAACATACACACGCGCGCGCGCGTGCGATGTGCAAATTCCGACTGAGCAACTCGTAGATCGTGACTGAGCAACATCGGGTATCGCGAATGTCGACGGTAATTACTCAAAATCTTGCAAAATATAGAGTTCCCTTTGGAATCTAATAATTCAGCTTCTAGGCATGCTAGAGTAATGGTCGAGGTCTCATTTTAAAGAAAAAGTTTCAGACTTTAAAAAGTATGCAATAAGATTTTTCGGCCTGTTCATACTTAGTCTGTGAAACGTTCCAAAGTCATGAAATTTTTAAAATTTTAACTCGACTTGTTTCTGGTCTTCGCGAAAAATACCATTCGATGGGACGGCATTTATCATATGAACTATTTTAAAGTAGAAGTTTCACCCTTCAAAACTCACTCAGAAAAATTGTCCTGCAATCTCTAGAAGCGGAAATATCGTTTCTTAAATATTGACAAAATTTGCAGATTTTAAAGTAATCCCCTAATTATTGCGCATAGTGTACACTTATTTTCACAATAAAATTTCGATGAAATTTTAATGAAATTTTCTCCACCACTATTACACTATTAATGACACCACTTGTCGAATTTACTTATTGCACTCTCTCTAGTAATATTGGGTCCGGAAAGTTCGTGCGTATTTTCCGGACGACCCAATATGTTTTTATGCAGAAGTGTTCGGTTGCAAAACAGGATATAATGACGTAGGAAAGAATGCAGGAAAGAAATTGAATTCCTTTCTGGTTATGCATTTTTCTTTAATCCAAAGTTTCAGTCTCCAAAGGCTTCAAAAATTGATTAAGGAGACTCCAAAGACTATGTTCCAAAATTGACTGCCTGTACTGAAAATCTATAGTGCACTTGACGTAAACTGCAGCATTTGCAGCACTGACAGTTAATTCGAAATACAACCTCAGTAAATGGAATATAACCTCAGTAAACCTAACCATGCAGACAAATGTAATCATACAGATAAAATCGCTTTCACGAAGGAGTTAAGTTACGTTTGTGACACTTTTCCCACTTTGTCCTGGCGCACTCATTATGCGCAGAACTACAAAATTCACAAGCACTACGAGAGTCGAGAATCAAAACTTAACTTGAAACGCAAAATCGACCTATGTTTTAAAGACTGGCTAGATTGAGTGAAGTCTCCTTAGTCTTCCTTCCTTGCTTCATATCTTGGGAATGATTTTGCGCAAAAAATAAAAGTAAACAGTATTCTGAAAACATCTCGACAAGAGCTATAAGAATATATAATTAAAAATGGCAAATGTCCGCCTTTAGCAAGATTGCACTATAATGTCGCAACAATGTTGCAGCGTATATATTTGCAACTATTATTAAAAATAATTCTTTTATTATTACTATTCTTATTATTATATAATTTGAAATATAATTTGTGACATAAATAAAAATTCAAAAAAAGAACTAAACAATATATTTATATTATAAGTATTATATATTACTTTAATATTACTTAATAATATTGCAAATTTTATATGTAGGTATACATATTTTTTTAATTTTGCAAATGTAAACATATATTTTACACTTTTTCATAGTATATATTGTACACTTTTTTTGCAGATACATCTATTTTGTACATATTCTTAACTAGTGAAATGGAAATAATAAGAAACTCCACGCATTTATTTTTTTTTTTTGCAATATTTAAAGAATTTTTTAAATTCAAT
Organism: Trachymyrmex septentrionalis; assembly: GCF_001594115.1. Lineage (NCBI taxonomy): Eukaryota > Metazoa > Arthropoda > Insecta > Hymenoptera > Formicidae > Trachymyrmex > Trachymyrmex septentrionalis. Next base: position 536,198 of record NW_017304620.1, read on the forward strand.
TTTCCAAAAAATCATGAGAGTTGATTATAAAGTTTTAAAAATCTTGTCATGCGGCGGCAACAAGATTTCAAACAAATATTTCAACGAACACTGTATTTCATAATGGCTCCCGCACACTGGATACGGAAACACTCACTGCACGGCAAAATGCGACGCAGTAACTAATAAGTTAAATTCATTATTCAAAATATTTTACATTTAAAATGTTTTCTAATATCTCTGTAACAATTCTGCATAATTTGTAAAATCTTATGCCATAATATGTATTATATAGTACAATTTCTAATACTTACAATTCCTAATATTTAATACCTGTCGTTGCAGCAATATTACAGTGCAATCTGCAATATTGCAACATTTCTGCAGTGTTACTACAAGTTTCTATGCTGTATGGGTAGTCAACAGATATGATCACAATAATATTATTTACAACAATATTGCAGTAACATTGCAACAATATTGTATTGTATAAATATCGAAATAATTCTACATATAATTATATACATATAAGAACCTATATATATGAAAAACATTACATATAAAATTATTATATACAAAAAATTGAATTATATTCATATATTTCCTATGACTTAGTGAAAAATTTTTCATACAGTACATAATTGCATATAATTATGCATGCAACTTTTCTTTCGTTATATACATTCATATATAAATAATGTATATAATAAATCTATTCAATTATAATAATATAAATCACAAATTATATGTAATCATATAGGGGAAAATAATGTCGTATTTCCAAGATAAAAATTTATACACTTTGTTTTAAACCTGATATATTTGTACAGGATGAAGGAAAAAGGTCGGTACCCCTGAATAATTCGGAAAATATAAGTTTTATATGTAAGAAAAATGTTTTTTTCAGACAAAAATTATAGGACTTAAAAAGATCTATCTAATTTTATCAATTTGACTTTGAATGGCATTGCTAAAATCAAGTCACGGTCACATCGATTTTTTTTAATGGAATATTCTATTTTTGATGCCAGAATCTAATAGCTGGTGTCAAAAACCTTTCGAAACACTAAAGTAGTTATTTTTTGTTAAATACTTTTCGAGTTATAGGCTTGAAAGTTACAGTACTACCGGCACTAGCATTATGCAAAGTCAGGTCAAAGTCAAGTTGATTTTTAAAAATGGAATACCCTACTTTTTATTACAGAATCTAATAGCTGATGTCAAGAGCTTTCCAAAATACTATAATAAAGTTATTTTTTATTGATTTTTCAAATTATAATGCTTGAAAGTTACAATGCTACTGATCATGTTCTGGGTAACATTTGTTAAGATCAAAACCAATGAAGGTTGTATTTATTTTCATTTTAACATAAAAATGAATTTTTAGTGCAAAAATGAAAATAAGAAGAATAATCTCCAATGGCTTGAGCTTAACAAATGTTATCTAGGACATGATTCTGAACAACATTCAAGAGGTTTTAGCCGTCGGTCGAACACCTTGGGTAATGCTAATGACAGTGGCACTGTAACTTTCAAGCATTGCATAGGATAGTATCCGCCACGTGTGGCGAGGCGCGCGTCCGCCGCGTGGAGCGGATACTATCCTGTCGCACGCTTGCATTTGGCGGTGGGTTGATCGAATTTGACTATTTTCTTAAGTTAATAACTCATTAATAACTCGTTAACCGTTGCAACAATTGTAAAATAATAGAGTATTTTTCTTCTTAGTTTAGTCCATTCTACTATAACATATGTGCGAAAAACTTATCATTAATTTCCAAACATTCTGTATAGTTGTACAGTGCATAAGAAAATTTATCATTCAAATGTCTCATATAAAAAGAAAATAGATATAGGGAAAATAGGGCAATAGGAGTCGGTCCGGTCAGGCGCGGTAATTGTTGCGCAAAACTTTTATTACAATCGATATTAAATTGTTCCACAAAGAACGCTCTTTGATCACAATTAAATTTTAATGTTATTTCACTAATTTAAACAATTTTGACACTGATTCGCTGACGAGTCAAAAAACCAGTTTTTGACTAAATTAATAGAACATAATCGTTTGCGATATGGTGAATCCTCATTGCTGTAAGTTTCTTTCTTATTGTGATATAAAAATTCGTTCGGTTTTTAAATAATTTTGTCCTACAAAATTTGAATACAATTTGGATTGTCATTAGAATCATTTTTTAATGTTAAAGTTTCCGTAAGTATGTGGAGGTGGCTCACTGGAATGAATTAGTTTGTATTGTAATTATAAAATTAATTTGTCTCTGAAGATGGTTAAAAAATGGGCTGAAACATGTAAGTGGGTTATTTAATAAAGACTTTTGTATCCGCATTGTTTGTTTTGCACAATAATTAGAACGCCTGATTCCTATTGCCCTATTTTACCTATTTTCTTTGTGATTAGTAAAGAGTTTTTACGAATTATCTTACATAAAAATCGCCACATCATTGAGATGGCATGATATTTAATTAATCAAAATAAATATAAGTAAATATTTATCCTGATTAATATAATTTTATGTAATTTCTCGCAATAGCTTTGTCAACTTGAACGCGCTCAATAATGTCCCACGCCTAGCGACGGCAAACGCGGCGTCTTGTTGAGCGGTTCTATCGCTTGCATTTGGCGGTGCAGAGCGAATTTGGCTATCTTCATAAATTAATAACTCGTTAACTAATGCGAAAATTACAGGACTTTTCTACTCAGTATTATCTTTCTGCCTCTATGCGAGAGTTTAATCATTCATTGTCAATCTCACTATTGATATAATAATAATAATTAATATTAATAATTATTTTAATGATGTGAATATTAAAGAAATAACACTAAAGATATATAAAGTGAACATATTATATAACACCAACAGAATATTCCCATAATATTAAAAATATATAGTATTCTTGCAATATTATAATATTAATTTATTTTTTAATAATATTTTTATAAAATTCCATGGATATTATGTGCTTATAGGGTTCTTGCTCTTTTTCTTGCTTTTTCTCTTTTCTTTCTCACACTCTCTTTTCTCTTCATATTTATCTGTTTTTGTTATAAACATGATTAGTAAGGATTTTGGTTGATGGAAAAGTTGGTAAGTAAGTCTCTTTGTTTGGTGTCTGTGATGTTGCAGCGGCTTCCAGCGGTGCTCAGCAGGATAGGAATTATATTGGCCAGCCCCTTGGTAAGACCCCCCATTGCATAAGTTCGCGGTTCATGATTACGTTCTTAACCTTCGCAAAAAATACGAATTGTCAAATTTTCTTTATTGCTTTATCAAAAATACAATGGCAAGAAAAAATCCGAAAAAAAAGAAATATGATTACATAAAAGGAATCATTCGTACTATAACACATGTATATGATTTAACATATGTAATAACGAATTAGAAATTTATTATAGAAAAAGATACAAAATATAAAAAGAAAAAAGAGAACAATGTACGTGCAAGGTCTTAACCGCATCTTAGAAACCTACAGATGCAAGACATAGGCTGCAGTTCACTTAGCGCTACAAATTATTTGAAGCGTTCTATTGATTAGGACAAAGAAAGAAAGCATTTATAACACCAAATGAATCACAGTTATATTATATACATATATACAAATATACAAACTTATATACAAACATAGACATTTAATTTTATTATTATATATTCTTTATACTCGGAGATCATATATTCTTTATACCTTCGTATCTTCTTATATCGACAATATAAGAATATATAAAAGTAATGTGAGCAGCCAGTGTTAAAACAAACCCCTTTCACTTCATCCTTAGTGCCAAGAGCGTGGTCTAGTCTGGGACTGGCGCGCTTTGACTGATTAGAGACGAGGAGGTAATGAGATAATTAAATGCGGTGTTTTACTAGCTCTATAGTTGTCAGTGCATTGATTGGTTCGCTTCATAACTACCCACGATAATTGGCGAGGGAGAGATTTCGTTGAAAAAAATGCAATGACAACGTGGAAATGGTAAGTCCGACAAAATGACAGATTGGAAAATCGAAGGAAATTTGGAGAACATTTTTCGCCGCGAGGAGAGGGAAATGCGGAGTACGAAAAGCGGACTTGTATGCATGAAGGAATATCAATGAGATGTCAGATTGAAATATGTCACAATCAGTATTGGCAGAGTACAGCATTGAATTAGGACACCAAATATTATTTGATAAAATAACTATAGCTACAACGGCATCATATTTTCCAAGGAAGTACAAAATTCTAGAAATCTAAAAATATTCAAATAACTTAAGGACACATTCTCGTGTAAGATTTTCCAAAAATCGATTTTTTTACCTAATTGCATATTTCAATTGTACAACATTTCAAGAATACATTGTCAAAATTTCAGAAAGAAATTCGAAGAATTAATAATTCCACAGCCAAAAGTCTATTTGTTTGTTGTTTTCAAAATTTCAGAAAGAAATTCGAAGAATTAACAATACTACAGCCAAAAGTTCTTTTTTTCTTTACAATCAAATGTTTCAGAAAGTTGAAAACTTACTTTATGGATTACACACACACACAGGAATCGCTAATTAACGATAAATAATTTAATTATCATTTTATTTTTAAAAAATTTGTAAAAAAACGTTTTTCTCGAATCGTTTTTTTTTGGCGATTGATACAATTTCGAAAAAACTAATCGATTTAAAAAATTCTTGTATTCGTAGATTAACTAGTTATTGCGTAAACCAGAATAAATCGTTTTATCGATAATTCTATAATTGTTGGTCTATTATAGTTATTTTTTAGCAAATATAGATAATAATGGTACGTAAAGAGATGGTTACAATTTTATTATATATTAGGATCTCAGTTGTTCTTTTTGGCAAATTTTACGCACTATGTAAGTAGCAAAATCATCCAATCGCATTGCCAGAGACTTACCTAACAGTAGCAATATAAGAATTCTGGATCAAAGGCGTGAAGGGGGAGGACGCAGGAGATATTCATAGGCATGAGTATGACGTCACGGGCGCGGCCCGGTCGAAGACATTGGTGTTTATGTAAACATTGACTATTTATATAAACATCAAATATTAATGATACGTGCCACCATGCGTCACATATTATTGATAGCATATATAAAGTAGAAATGTTAAAATCAAATATAAAGATCACACATTTGTTATCTGAGTGACACGTAGTTGTACATGGACGTGTGTTCTAAAAAATGTGTGATCTTTATATTTGATTGTAACATTTCTACTTTTTAAGTTTTAATATGTTCAACAAAGCTTCAGTGCAATGCTTCATGTTTTGTGATGATTAACAATGCTGCATCTTTGTCAATTTGCGAGTGGCTTAAGCATTATGGACATGTGAGCTAATTATACTTGTATCATTCTTGCTGAGGAAGACTCAAAGAGAGTCGAAATGTTCAAAATAAAGAAGACATCAATCCAATATCTGATTATTGATTATTCATTAAGTAATTACGCCGTTTATCGTTACTGACTCTTATTAGCCTACTACATTTATCTTTTTGTATTTAAAATTGTAAATTAAATGTTTAAAATTCGAGAGTCTTAATATAATTATTGTTACAAATATATAATTATTATATATATCCTTCAAATTTTATTAATAAGATTTTATCAACTTAATTCCAATCCTCAGGCTCCGGATCGGGCTCATACGGCCGGAGACCAAATAGTTCCTCCAGATTAAAAGTATCTTCTTTCCACATATCCACTTATTCCTGTCGGTCCCGCCATCTGTCACTACAAATAATCTGGTTATTATATTTATATATA
>NW_017304620.1:542786-544236 GCF_001594115.1 Trachymyrmex septentrionalis
AAAATCGAATATACGTAACCCGCGGAAATTCAAAATTCGCGATACTTTTTGAACAGACCTCATATATATATATATATATATATATATATATATATATATATATATATATATATGTTCATAAAACCGCGGATGCGGATATTGCTTCGATGTGTCTCCTGAAAAATGGATTACAAAGAGAATTTAAAAAAAATGAATTATAAAAAGTGAATTATACAAAGCGATTATAGAATATACTCTATTTATAATTTATAATGAACTTATACCTGAGGAATGATCAGTATTCCTAACTCATTCCGCAACTGCAGCCTGACCATCGGCTCGTTGTCGACTATGATGTACTTGAAAAAAGAAAAGTAAATGTTAGAAACACAAATTCAATAAAAAATCTAGCATGCATAAAAGAAAAAACTATCTACTTCTTCAAAAGGATACAGGTAGTAAAGTATTCCCTAAAAATTGTCAACAAAATTTTCTCTAAAAATCACAAATTATCACTTGCTTCACTTAATCACAAAATTGTCACTCACTTCACTTAATCACGTACAAGTGCAAAAATATTCCACCATTAAAACTAAATGGTAGACTACTTTTGCACGTTTTATAAAAAATCATTTGCATAAGAAAAAAACGAACCTCGCGCAGACGAGACCTGACAAAAATTAACGCTGAGAAGCATTCTTCGCTGCGGCAAAGCTGTCCAGGATATTAGTTACAGGTGACCATTGTATATTAAACACTTTAGATTATAAGTGTTGACAGACTATATGTAGAACTCTAGGCGCGTTGAGAAAAGCGCTAGCAGGTGTTTATATAAACTAAGTGTGAGAGCGCGTCGAGGCATAGGATATAACGGATGGTAAATAAAGACAGTACATATATAGTGATGTGAATAAAAAAATCTTTATTTACATTTTATTACATTATTGTTTTTCATACGTATTAAAAACTAAATTTAATAACTCACAATTGACGAGTTGATGCTTGTCGAATATGTCGCTATCACGCGTTTTCGGATGCGATATTGGAGAATCGCATACGAGGTCTGGCTATTAAATAACGAGACTGCGCGCGCAGAAGGCGTCCTAGAGGGGTAGGGTGGGAAACGAATGCAGCGTTGGATAGCTGGAAGTGTCTACTATTCCAATACGAAAACACGTTTTTGTCGCAGTAGTAGTATTTTTTCTATAGAGGTTAGAAACGAACTTGTTTTTTTCTCGTGCCGATAACAATATGTGACGAAAAACACGAGCAACGGATCAATGTGAAATTTCTCGTTAAATTAAAAAAAACTCCGACTGAGTGCTATAAGTTGTTGAAAGAGGCCTATGGTGAGAATTCTCTATCTCGTGCGCGTGTTTTCGAATGGTATAAACGGTTTTCTGAAGGCCGAGAGAGCACCGAAGATGACCAACGTCCAGGTCGACCTGTCTCTGTTTCAACTCCGCAAACA
>NW_017304620.1:544455-565057 GCF_001594115.1 Trachymyrmex septentrionalis
AAGGATGTCGAAATCAAAATTTAAAGCCATGCTAATCGTTTTTTTCGACATCAACGGCATCGTGATGACTGAATGGGTTTCAGAGGGTCAAACTGTAAACCAAACTTACTATTTGACAGTTTTGGCAACACTGCGAGAGCGAGTTCGTAAGAAACGGCCGGAGTTGTGGAAAAACAAGTCGTGGATCTTACACCAGGACAACGCACCCATAACGCGCTGTCTGTGAAGCGTTATTTAGCCGCTAGATGCACTCCAGTGCTCGAACACGCGCCGTACTCGCCTGATTTAGCACCCTGTGACTTTTTCCTGTTTCCGAAGATCAAGTCTGCCTTAAAAGGAACCCGGTTCGAGTCGATGGAAAAGGTGAAGCGAAAATTGGCGGAGCTCCTAAATGCTCTTACAAAAGAAGACTTCCAGCATTGCTTTGACCAATGGAAAAAACGAATGAAACGGTGTGTGGCGAGGGGAGGGGAGTACATTGAAGGGGAGCATTCAATTGTAGAATAATTTTTAAAATACAACTCTTTTTCATAAGCAGTCTCGTTATTTAATAGCCAGACCTCGTATATTTGACATCGATCGTATCTACTAGTCTAGCTAATCGTTCAAATGTTACATTGATAGATCCGTCAAACATACGTCGTAGCGTCGTTTCGGTCATCATCATACGTATGGATGAAGAATCGAGACGTACGAGCATAGCATTGTTCAGCATGCAAACTCTGACGGTTAGCGGCCCAACACTTATAAAATTATCTTTGTATTCGTTTCGAAGCATCTTGTAAATATTTTATCGCTGCTTGTAGTTTCTTTCCACGTTTCGAGAGACAGCGACAGTTCTTGTCCGCGATGATTTCTCAAGGCGATCTTCACATAACTCGGTGGACTAACGTTGATTCTAATTTCCAAAAACTTGTAGCCCGTAACCGTCAGTAACGTCTGCTAAGTAAACGCACTGCACGATGCTCCATGCTGTGTACATACGTAATGTTTAAAAACATATTTTTTATTTTTTATATATAGAGTATAGAGTACTAAAACTTACATGTTACTACAGTAATATTTAAGTCCTTTTTTGCTTCGTACGCGCGCGCGATGCGCTACTCTCTTTGGCGAAGTACATTCTTGAACCGTTCGTAAAAGCGGGTATCGCAAGATTGATTGCATCCGCGTAAATTGTGATGTGGTAATACTTCTAGAATCGAAAAAGGGATAACTCCCTTCTCCCTTTTTTCAAGAATTGCAAACGTGTCACAACACGATTTATCGCAGCTTTTTACGTTTTTTTTTGTTTGCGAATCATATCAATGTTTTATATATATATTGTATATATATATATACTTTATGGCTTATATTTTAATGACGTTGATGATGATGAACACATTGGCGACTTTGATGTTTTTTTCCCCAAGACATTCCTAGTGTCTAGCTTTTTCCTTCTTAGGGGACTTGGTGAACCTGATGGTAAGGGGCGGTACCCCTTTTGCTCGACTGATTTTTGGTATATGTATTCTTTTACTGGGTCCATGCTTAATGCTCGTAACTTACGATTGAATGAAAAAAAGTCTTATATACTGCCTATATATACTGTTTATACTGTCAGATCGGTGGGCATATCGCGTGTAAGAGAAGCATCGATGTTTCAGACATATACATACATACATACATACATTCACACATGCTTACATACATACATATATTACAAAGAAAGCGAAAAAAATACATAATAAATACATTAACGTATTTTTATTAAAACATTTTTTTTGCAACCATCAGTTATATATTTTCAATGCATTTTGTAACTCACAATTCTTAATATGTTGTCCACATCGCATAGTATTAGTAACATCTATATTAGTTAAAGATTCCATGTCTTCGTAAACTGCATCCAAAGTCTCAATGTACATTCGTTCTCGCTTATCGTCCAGAAGTAAGTTCCGCAATCATGTTCGTTTCTCGCACCCCTTGACGTATACGATAGCATCATCTTCAAAGACAGTCGTCGTGATCAAGCGTTTCGCCTCGGTGTACAGGATCCTTTCGTCCTCCCATCGCAATCCATGGTGATAAGCAATTAACCAAGAAGTGCAAGACCTGTCTTGTCAAAAATTTCTATGGCACGGAACTAAAAATGTAAATGCGTGAGAACAGTCTCCTGTTTCAGCACCGCCAATTCCTTCACGATAAATTTCTTGTTAACGATAAATCCTTGCAGATCCACGAACATTGGCACGAACACGTTGTCGAGAAGTAGAAGACTTTATATCGTGTCGGAGGATGCACTTAGGTAATTTTGCGCATAAAGTTAATCAATGGATTATGCGATTACTAAATCATGCGATCGTATATGATGAGACAATAGATTGTCTCATCATACACGGGCTGTTGTATTTGCAGGCACGTTCTCCTTACATTCAAAGTCTAATCGTACGTCCACGGTGCCACTCTTGATCGATTCGTTTTAGCGAGAGCAATCGATGATCACGAACGGGCCATTACGTAGAAAAGTCGTAAAGAAGCTCGGCTCGAGATACTCGTATCCGTAATAGCCCTTGCAGAAACACGTACAAGAATCGCACATCTGTTTTTATCAAAATTTAGATTCAAGTCATCATACGGATAACATTCCGAGTTCAGGTAGAGTTTCGCATTGGTTAATTTGCAATCGTCGAATTGACTTACCATCTGATCAAATTTGACCCGGACTGGTTAAAAAAAACAACAATTTTATGTATTTTAATACAAATCTTTATGATCGCCTTCAAAATAGCCTCCTTCTGAGCCAATACAAGCATGCCAACGATTAATCCAATTTTCCATACACTTCTTATAGGCCTCGGCCGGGATGGCCTTTAGTTCCTTCAGCGAATTTCTTTTTATGCCTCAATCGACTCATGGCGCGTTCCCCGGAGCGGATATTTGAGTTTCGGAAACAGAAAAAAGTCACAGGGAGCCAAATCTGGCGAATACGGTGGCTGAGCGATGACTTTTATTTTGTGTTTGGCCAAAAATTTAGTCACAATCAGGCTGGAATGTGACGGCGCATTATCGTGGTGAAAAATCCATGAATTGTCTGCCCACAAATCCGGCCGTTTACGACGAATTGCTTCACGTAGACGCCTCAAAACGGCCAAGTAGTATTCCTTATTGACCGTTTGACCCTCTGGAACGAATTCATGGTGAACCACACCACGGTAATCGAAGAAAACGATGAGCATCGTCTTGATCCTCACGACCCTCACTGAATGCTTTATGCCACTCAAATACTTGCGTTCTCGATAGAGTAGACTCCCCAAAACACTTCTGCAACATTTTCAATGATTCCATAGCCGTAATTCCATTGGAAACACAAAATTTCAAGTAAACTCGTTGTTCAATTTTTTTTCCATAGTAAAAATCGCCAAAGAAACTTTTTGCGTCGTAAACAAATGGCTGCCAAACACACACTAACTGACGTATCCCGCTCAAATTTCACACGAATGTCAGAGAAGGTTGTACCAATCTAGAAAAAAAAATTTTTTCCGATTCAATTTACGCGCGCGGTTTAAATGGACCAGTCCGGGTCAAATTTGATCAGATGGTATGTCCTCGGACATGACATTTTTTTGGCCTGTTTGCATAACGAAGATGACATAGCGCGGCTTCTCGAGTAGCCATCTCGATGGCCCACGAATGCTTGGTTGTGCTCTGCAAGAGTGGAAACTCATCCCACGAGCAAAAAGCCATGCTCAGATATTATCTGCTTTCCAAAGCGTGCAGCATTGACAGCTTATTTATCTTGCTCAATAACACGTGCGACATTCGCCACTGTACTTTGAATAATTCGAGTGTTGACTCTACTGCCGGATATCCCGTCAGACAATTATTGTCATTGTGCGCTTGTATCAAAATCAACTCGTGACGAGCGTTGATTATCACACGTTTATAATCCTCGCAAAATCTCAACAGTACGTGGAGCAGTACACAGAAATTGAAGTATCCAACCGCAATAGTCTGCGCATCCCAGCCGGCATTCCGCAGAATCATGCTTCTGTCGGACGACACTGTTACAGTTTTTGAAAGTACTATAATAGTTATGCCCACGTTTTTGTTACGGTCAGTTTCCACATCATTGAGTTCGTATCGAATATAAATGCTACACAATTATTTCCCAATGCCACTTTAGCACGCTGGACCACTTTGTTTTTCGTCAGTTTTCCCTCGACGTATAGAAAGCTTTTGTACGGCAGTATGTACAGATTCTGTTGCTGTATGGGTATCCTTATCTCATCGCTACAGAACGTTGTATTGGCGAACGAGTTATACGTATGAATCTCAATCTTGACGATGCGTCGAAGAGCGGTTTATCCTCAATGTTTATAATATCAATCATCTCAAATGTTGCGCACCGCGAATTCCAAAGATTGTAAAAATGTAACGTTCTATGCGCTGAGCTTCTTCCTGATATAGCTGAATGAGCGAGTGTTGACGTCACCGGCTTTGTAAAGCATGCGTTATCTCTCTGCGTGCGTCTCTTTGTTCTGTTCAGCATGAGCATCTCACGCTCGCGTTATCACTGTCGCCGTCGTACGTGCAATCTAACAGTAATCTCTTCTCGAAAATTGAGCAATCATCCGTTCTGGTCGACGTGTATCATTAGATCCGTAATGCTCCGTGTGATGATTGATGGGTAAATGATCTACGCCGGCCTATATCTTATATCCTGGCGACACGCTCGGCAAAAATTCATATATCGTATGCACTCTTTTGTCATTGCTGTACGCGTCCTCGGTCACGTTACACTCAACACGGATTACGTTTACGTTCATTATGTTGATTGACACGTCCGATTCGTATTATCTTCGTAGCCGCAGTACACGCTTCGATGAAAATCCCAGCAGCGATCCAATGCTGTTGGACTTGCGAAAGTTAATTTTATAGTCGCATCGAATCTCGCATTTCATCATATTGTAGTTTGCGTGGAGCGTTATCGGGTACTCTCCACCCTCGTCATCGTCGTCGTCATCAGTGTTATTGTTGCTATTGTCACCACGCACTACGTCAACGGTTTCAAGCGCGTCGTGGCGCGGACGTTTCCGTAAAATCGCACGTTTCAAAAATTTGTTTATGTCTCGCACTTCGTACGAACCCTTGGGAATTATAATTTCCGCGTCATCTTTGGCGAAATAAAATTTGTTGTTCGATTTGTTCACGTTCGGTATCGCGTGATAAGTCTCAAAAATTGCCAGACCGAGCTCGTAATCGCCGTTCCTCAAATCTATGGCGGGAAAGTAGTTCGCCGCGAAAAAGGTGCTTTTCCCGCTCAGCGTAAGCATCAGCAACATGCCGTTCGACCAATACTGAGATTCACGGCATCTCGTCGAACTTTTTAAATTCATGCGTATCGATCGTTTGTAGAAACCGCAGACACATCTGTCCGCAAAAGCTCTAATGGTACGTCTAATAGGACGCGTGATTGTATTCTATCGTCATAACACCATTCCCGAAATATCGCACCAATTTCTTGGACAGTCAAAGATTGCTAAAACTGTCGAAATACACGACACAGTTGTTTCTTTTCGCATACGCTACCCAGTGAGTACCGGGCTCGCATCGTCCAAATTCATGATACCGCTTTTGTTTCGGCGCTCGGTAATGCGTTACGCAAAAACACCTCTAAAATACAGTACGCGCATACGTCTCGCAAGCTCATTCAATTGCATGTTGGTAGTTGTGTCCAAAGGCATTTTTATCGTCTCTTTTTTTTTCTTCGCTGTTACGCCCTGTCCACGTTTATACGGGTCGAGATATAGTCCGCGTCCGTACGGATATACAGTCCGCGGCCCTGTTCCATCGCATGATCGTGATGTTGCCGCGTGACGTTGCAGTTCTTCGAGCTGACGTCGCGCGGCTTTACTATTGCCGCTTTCATCATGCTGGCCGCTCTAACGATCAAGGACCCGAGCGCGCCCAAATATCGGCAGAAACGATAACTCGCCACCTCGTTTTGCCATTGGAAGTATCCGCTTTTTCGTCATCTTTTTCTTCGTCTTCTTCTTTGACTTCATGCCCATGCCGATCTTGGTTTTGGCTTTCATCGCTGCCGAGACGGCGGCTCTCTCACTCAAAGCTGAATCTTCGCGATGACGCGTCCTAGCGCTTCATCGGCGAGTACCTTATCAGCCGCGTGTCTATCGGTGAAATTGGTGCTTTGAGAATACGCAATGTCGTGTTTTCGGCACACGCGTCCAGTGGATTTATGCCCGCGTCACCTGCCTGGAATATGTAACTCGAAAGGAAGCGCGTTTATCGCTCGATTCAACGCGATGCCGACATTCGCTCTTTTATCTTAGGATCGTCGATATGTTACTACGGCTGATTGTAGTGCTCATCGCAGCGACGATAGGTTCGAACCTCCGGATCTGCCTTCACGTGTTCCGGAAACTTGTCCCACACGTGGTCGATATAGTCACCGTTCACGTGTCACAGTATGACCTTTGGTATATACTGCAACTGCTCGACGCTCAAATCCAGAATGTTGAAAGGATGGTACAGCGCGAGATATATTTTGCTACTGCGCGATTCACGCGCCTTTAAGTAGGTGTTCGAGAGCGCACTGCCCGTAGTGCGAGCACAAAATTCGTATGATAACCGCTGACGATACGTGTCACGAACTGCGACGCGAAATCGTAAATGATGGGAGGCGGCGCGGAGAAGCGTAAGCACTGCCGAGTATCATATGCGCGATCATTTGCGGTCTGTCGAATTGTGGTAAAACCAACGTTCTCATAAGCTTACTCGAGAGCCCGAATGACGTACGTTTCGAGAACGTGTATGTCTACTCGAAATTGCTGCAACAGCCAAAATATCAATATCTCGAAAATTTGTTTACATCCATCGACGAAATTGGCTTTATGTTCTCCAACAACAGCGATGTCGTTCCACCAAAAGTGGCCAAATTCTATTTTTATCATTGATGACGTGGTATGCGATAAGCAGAATGTGGTGAGAGAATATTTCTCAATGGGTTGCTACGCAAACGTTGACTGTTTTTATATCTGTCAAACGCGAGAGTACCTAAACATCTATAATAATACCCGACAACGCGAACCTGTTGATTCTGTTCAAACAGGATGGTACTTGAAACAGTTTACAATGTGAATACTGACGTAATGACTGTCGTACGACGAATTTTGCACATTGTGCCGCGACTGTTTGCAATAAAAATATGGATTTCTAGTGATAGACAAGGGCAGTGCCCTTATAAACGGTAAACAAAAAAGGATTTAACGAGTTCGCGATACCGTAACGTGGTCAGTCGTTGTCGATACTTCGCCAGAAACGAACGTGGTAGATGTGCGTGAGCGTGAAAAAATCGCGAGGGAGATTGAGAAGACGAGTGACTCGATCCGCAAGAAACATTACGCTTTAAAGATTGCTAGAATCGATAAGGACATTGAACAGACATTTTAAACCTCTTATCAAGTCGTTGCAACTTTTCGCCGACAGCCCCGGCGTGCGCACGACAAAGAGAGAGTCACGCGACGATGACGCGGCGACGATGACGTAGTGACGATGACGTGTCTGCCCCCCAAGCGTGAGAGGAAGAAGGAAGAGGAGGAGGAAGAGGAAGCGAACGAGACGTTCCGTTAGAGCGTTCCGCGACCCCACGTAAATCCGATGATCGATCGCACGACTGTGAATAACCGATAACCTTCACCCCGCATGCGACGATTGTACCATCGATAACCTCTACCCCACGTACGACGACTGTACTGACGATAGACGTTGGAGAACGTTTTCGAAACTGATGACTCGCTCGCAATGACTCGTTCTAAATCGGTTGCAAACGTCAGAAGGTCGAGAGGCGTTGCGAACCGGCTTCGGCCCGCTGGGCTAAAAGTACGTCGAGGCTGTCCTGAGGGGAGCGCGAGATAAAGAGAGCGGTATAAATGATGTATACGGCGTTTACCTACACAAAGATGGACTGATGCTTGGCAATAAACGTTTCGATGTGGACAACATAATTATCGATGGCGTATGATACGCCGGTGTACGCCGGTTTTTACGAGTTGATTTTCAAGAGAATTTCCAGCGATCTCTTCTACACGGAAGACGATATGTACAAATACAAGAGCATGCTGCTAGCGATGAACGCGCACAAACACAAGCATCATTCGCAGGATCAATTATTGAGGAGCAGAGGATACAAGTACAAATACATAATCGCACCGTTGGTGTCGATCACGTCCAAGAAACAGAAGAAGAAATCTGGAAAGGGATTATCTCGCGCCATGATACTGAACGATAACGCGATCGATTACATGCATTGGGATGATCCCAACGAGTTGGTGGATCGTCTACGATTGCTCGATGCTTCGTACCAAGCGGACAACAACGTTCATGACAACGAGCTGTCAATCATCGAGGAACTTCGCGAAACTGGTCTTATTATAATAAATTCAATCGCGTATCGATGAAACAGGCCAGTCGAATGGCGTCAGGGAGAAATAATACATTTTTTTCTTGTATTTTGTGTATTATGCATTGTATCATGAAAAAGAGATCCAACAAAAAGAGAAAAATTAGCTCCAAGAAACGTCGACTAGTCAAGGAATTGCACGCTCCGGTGAGAAAAAATTTTCCGCAAAGGCGCGTTATAATCCAGGGATACCACAATCTGTGGTAAGCTAATATTGTCGAGATGCACCCGTACTCGAACTTCAACAGAGGCCACCACTACATACACCGTCATTAATGTGTTGGACAAGTATGCGTGGGCCGTACCGTTCAAGAACAAGGATGGAAGCGAGACGGCTGACGCTATCGCCAAGATAATTTGTGCGAAGATGTCCGAAAAATTTACAAACGGATATGAGGAAGAAGTTTCACAATGCCGATGTGCAGAAAATCTTAAAAAAATACAACGTTAATCACTATTCCACGTATTCAACATTGAAAGCGTTAGTGGTCGAGTGGTTCAATCGCACACTCAAAAACGATATGTGAAAGATGTTTATACTCCATGACAATTACAAGTGGATCGACGAACTGCCGTGTCTCGTGTCGGATTACAACGCGCGCAAGTATCGCACCATCGGCATGCGACCCGCCGACATAACTTCCGCGATTGCCAAAAGACTCTTGGACATGGTGTACAGAGCAATAAAAATCACGGGTCCTACAAAATTCCAAGTAGGCGATTCGGTACGCGTAAGCAAGTATAAGACGGTTTTTGAGAAGAGTTGGACCACCAAGGCGTTTACGATCGGTAAAGTGCAGCGTAACAATCCCGTAACCTATCTACTCGACGACTATCGCGGAAAATCCGTCGCTGAAACGAACACGAGTTGCATTGCGCTACTCATCCGGACGTGTATCTCGTGGAGAAAGTACTGCGCAGAAAGGAGACAAGGTGTACGTCAAGTGGCTGGGATTCGATGGATACACACAATTCGTGGATACACAAAAACAATGTCATTTGATAAAATTTTTATTCATATATTTTTGTATAGATATAACAAATGTATCAATATATTATATAATATACAATCATATAAAATATATTTTTTATTATTCCTTCCATTTTTGTTTTTTAAAGTATACAGATATAAAATACGTATATAAAAGTAATACATGAAATAAAAAAGAATAGTAATACATAATGATAATGATATACCTATAATAGCAACACAAACACTATATAAAAATCTACAAAAAAATGTAAAAAAACAGACACAAAGTGCAAATTAAGATATATAAGAATAGTAATACATATACACTGTATGAAAATATAAGAAATGTAAAAACATAATAGTGATATAAATGTTAATGCATATATATTACAAAGGCATCCGCCAATGCCCCCACGGTAACGTCTCCGTCAAGTCTGGTACGACGTATCGTTTGTCGTATGGACTCAAAGCAATCTTCGATTCGGATATTCCTCGTGTACACCTCGTGTAATTTAGATCGTATATATGATTGACAATGAGTCATTTCAATCTCTTCGTTCAAACACCGGGTGTAATCGTCGAACGTTATCATTCGCGTTACGACGTTACTCTGTACGGCTTTTGCCTTTTTAGTATTCTTCTTGTCATCCATTTTCACCACGTACATCTTCGCTCTGAGTCCCACGAATTCTGTCATTATTATACCGTTGTTCTCATCCTTCATCAGGCCGGGTACTTTCTTATTCACAAGAGACATATCGTATCGATCACGTTGTCCATCGGATAATCGCTCGTGTCGAATCTAGCGATATCGCATTTCATCGTCTCGTATACGTTCTCGCACTCGACGCTGTTCTTGTCGGTGTACATGATCTTGTATTTGTTGCGATACATTGGTGACATGTACTCATGGTAAAATTCGTACAAGCAGACTTTCGATATGTGGAGAATACACATTCCCACGTAAATCGGCTTGTTGAATTTCACCTCGAGTTCGCGCAATTCGACGGCGATCAAATTTTCCGCAAAAATGCTACGACTGTGGAAATTCGGCTTCGCGATCATTGCCTCCGCGTCGTATCGTCCGTTCCATTTTGTTATTAATTGTATGTCTACATGATTTCGAACGTATTTCATAGTTTTGCCAAATACCGCGTTGTTTATTTATATAAATTTTTCTCGAAATCGTTTTTTCGCGCGCGTTCTAAACTGCGTATTGAGTTCAATGTAATCACGGAGCCAGGCGAACTGAGCGAATTGTAACACCCGATGGATCTTTGTTACGCGAAGGCCGTGACGAGTACATTGCTGCAGGTTACGATAGTGGATGACATAACGCTGTTTATCGAACAGTGTCGCTAGAAGTTTATCCTTGCGCTTGCCGAACGGCTTATCGTGCGTTGGGCAGAAAGGTAAGTCAGTGTGCCGATCGTGCAGATGCTGTGGATACTCGAGATCAATCTCGAGAATATAATCAGTGGGTGAATCCAGAGCGATCACACTTGCGTCAAAATTCGCAGCGTCTTCGATCCATCGAAATTTGGCGTATAGCAGCGGTTGACACATCGCCCATCCGTACAGATTATTCATATTATAGTATGTACATGAGATACGACGATGGTTTCAACGAGTCGTACAAACGCATGTACTTATTAATAGCCTGTGCGTATCTGTCGGAACATTGAAGCCACCGCGTATACCACGCTCAATGAATAGAATCATATCGATGTCGATGAGTAACTCAAATCTTACGCGCGTACATTTCAGCATAGCGTCCCACGTGAAACCAGGCAAGGTGTAGTTATGCGCGGGATCGAGACTGTAATTCGCGATACAACTTTCGCGGAAATTTTCAAAAATGTCAGCTAATAACAAGACATCTGTTTTCAAGTATAGATCACTGTACTCGCCGAGCGTTCGAATAGAGAATCGGTGCCAGACGTTCACGGCGTGAGCCTAATCGCTCTCAGGTACGATGTCGCCCGTCAACGAAAAATGATTCACGCGATGGTAAGCGCATGTCCTCTAACTTTTCGACGCAGTCAACGTACTCGTACAGAAAGACATCTTTACGTGTAAGAAGATCGAAATCCTTCACTGAGCTTGCAAAATTCTAACAGTATAATTTTTAGTTTTTTTTTATCGAGATATACGACGCCAATTTATCGAGGCTCGTACTTAGAAATTTTAAAGATGAACCTTAATTTTATATAATTTTTGTGAAAGTTATTTTTATTTTTATCTTTGATGCTATCGACATGTTTAGTGAATGAAATGTATTTTTCCTTCCTATAGGAAGGAAATCTACATGTACGCAGTAACAATGTCTTTAATTATAAAATGTGCGTCGTAGCCCGATAAATTGTGAAGTATAACCGAAATATATAGCAAATTTTTATAATTTAGATTGCAGTTTGCATGCTGGACCGCGATATCTACCGCGGTGAGATGATCGCGTACCCGCGTCATCCAGCGTGGTTTCTCGCAGATGTGACAACGCGTCGCGCTATGGTATGCCTGCTATTGTTCTTTCGGCGACGCTATTATGGGCACGTCAGCGGATATGATATTTTTCACGCGGTACGCCAAGTCTTGGAGTTGGATCGCGTGAATCATGCTATACAGTCTTTATCGCGACAAAACTGATACGACAATAACGCATCATCGCACGTAATATAATACCTATACTAAATACCTCATGCTGTTGACATGTGTATGACGATTCGTTTTTCTTGTTGGATTCCATCTTACGTAGAACGCACTCCAGGTCAGCATAGACGATGAACGGCACTTGTTCCTTATTGTAGTGGTTCCCAAATTCGAGCCACTTGTCGTCCTCGCTCAGCAATAGGATAGCGTAGTCGTTCATTTTGCCACAATCCACTACGTGTGACTGTAATTTTTTATTCGTACTGAAGTAATAAAGACATCTGAAAAACAGAAATTATTACTATTATTATTATTTCAAGAAAATTATAATTTTTTACTAAGTATAAAATTATAATTTTATACTTACCGATCGCAGAAAAATTTGTTTCTTCTTGTCCCTAATAATTTGCGATCTCACGAGACGGGACATTCTTGATCCACACAAAGTGGGCTACACCATCGTTGTGTGGATCTTGCAGATATAGCATGTTGACGTGCTTCTCCTTCTTGTCACCGATGAGGCGTAGAGGAAGGACGTGTTTATTCTCGATGTCGTACACGTTGATCGATACCACGTTCAAACATTCGAATTTTGGCATGTCCTTTAAAGTCATTGAAAACTCAGTGCCTGCAAGATTTAACACTAGTAGTATGTGGATACGATTAATTACGATTCACATTTCTTTCTGCGAGGTATAGAGCTGTGACCACGCGAAGCATGCAGAGCATCAATAGCGTGTCACCAATCTTTAAAAAAATATTGTTATTGGCGCTTAACGCGTCGCTACATGTCATCGATCTCGCGGTTCTTCCAAGAAAACTATCATTATCGGCGCTTCTAGCACTGAAAGAAAGAATTGTGAGAACGCAGTATGATATTATATTTCTATCCCTCATTGACAGTGTTGTTTAGCACAAGAACGTTATACACGATAGCGATATATTCGACAAGCATCAGCTTATCGATTGCGAATTATTAACTTTAGTTTTTAATATGCATGAAAAACAATAATGTGAATAAAAATTGTTTTTATTGACAAATATGTTCCCGGACACAAACCACATCTCAGCAACCAGTGGCAACATCTGTGCGTTCAAACATGCATTTGAAAGGTTTAACATTTCCCTATCTATCTTTCAAAGTTTCATTCATTTTGGTTGACATATAACGAAGATATCACAGTTCATGTTAAACAAGATTTTGGTCGAGGTAGAAATTTTAATATGGAACAAAGAGCAGTGATTAAATTTAACGCAAAACTTGGTAAAAGTGCATCAGAAACATTCCGATTGATGCAACAAATTTACGGCAATCAATGTCTAGGTCGTACAGCTGTTTTTGAGTGGCATAAGCGTTTTTTGGAAGGCAGAGAGACCCTTGAAGATGACAAAAAATCAGGACGGCCAATTTTGGTTCGAACACCCGAAATGATCGAAAAAGTACGTAATTTTGTTGCAAACGATCGCAATGCGTCACTAAAAATGATGGAGGAGGCTTTAAATATCAGTAGAGAAACGATTCGAACCATATTACATGAAGATTTGGGTAAAACGAAGGTTTGTGCGAAGTTTGTTCCACACACATTAAGAAGCGATCAAAAATCAATGAGAATCAATCATTCCAGAGACATTTCTACCTCGACCAAAATCTTGTTTAACATGAACTGTGATATCTTCGTTATATGTCAACCAAAATGAATGAAACTTTGACAGATAGATAGGGAAATGTTAAACCTTTCAAATGCATGTTTGAACGCACAGATGTTGCCACTGGTTGCTGAGATGTGGTTCGTGTCCGGGAACATATTTGTCGCACTGTGTATACATAATCTCGCGTCATTTGAATGTAAGTGGTTTAGGGTTGTGCGTGTTATCTCAAAAAAATAACGCGTTATTGTTACCGTTACTTCAAAAGTAATGATTCGTTACTTTTTTGTTACTTTTTTTTATAATGCTAAAGTAAATTATTAGATTTTAAAATTACATTAGCTAATAATTATTAGGAGTATAAATAAGTTTCCGCCGTTTTTTATCAAAAATTGGGCATTTATTGTGAAAGAACGGTACCTAATGTTTTATTCGAAGTATTGTCCATCGCTAGCCACTACTTTTTCCCATCTTTCTGGCAGCATACGGATACCGCGTCGGAAAAACGCTTCATCTTTTGAAGCTATCCACGAATCGACCCAATTTTTGGTATCTTCATATGATGTGAAGTGTTGCTCAGACAGGCCATGCGCCATCGATCGAAACAGGTAGTAATCAGAAGGAGCAATGTCTGGTGAATACGGCGGGTGGGGTAAAACTTCCCAATTGAGTGTTTCCAAGTAGGTTTTGACCGGCGCCGCAACATGTGGACGAGCATTATCATGCAGAAGAATAACTTTGTCGTGTCTGGAGTAGTAGTGGGCGCGTTTTTCCTTGAGTGCTCGGCTCAATCTCATCAATTGTGTTCGGTAGAGAGCCCCAGTAATGGTTTCGTTCGGTTTGAGCAACTCATAATAAACGACACCTAGCTGATCCCACCAAATACACAACATGAGCTTTTTCCCATGAATGTTCGGCTTGGCTGTCGATGTTGAAGCATGGCCAGGTGGTCCCCATGATTTCTTCTTCTTTGGGTTATCGTAGTGGATCCATTTTTCATCACTAGTGACTACACGGTGCAAAAAACCCTTTCGTTTATGTCTGGCAAGCAGCATTTCACATGTGAAAAATCGGCGTTCAACGTTTCTCGGCTTCAGTTCATATGGAACCCAATTTCCTTGCTTTTGAATCATTCCCAACGATTTTAAGCGATGTGAAATTGCTGGTTGAGTCACTCCTAATGTAAGTGCAAGTGCTTCTTGCGTTTGGCACGAATCTTCATCCAATAATGCTTCCAATTCCGCGTCTTTGTACACTTTCGGCCTTCCACTACGTTCTTTGTCTTTGACGTCAAATTCACCGTTCTTAAACTTTTAAACTCACAGCAACTTCTCTCACTTAAGGCAGTCTCACCATATGCTTCTACAAGTAATCGATGCGCTTCAGCTGCAGATTTCTTCAAATTAAAGAAGTAAATCAAAAGCTCCCGCAAATGATGCTTATTCGGCTCAAAACTCGACATTTTCGCACGAAAAAAGATATAAGATGCTGATGCAAAATCGCTAATATTTCAAGATTATGTTCTTGCCAGATGTCCAACCTTACGATATGACGTTTTACAGCTGACAATTTTAACTGTAACATACTAGTAGCGCCATTGTTTGTCAAACGGCGGAAACTTATTTATATTCCCAATAATTTAATATTAAATATGAAATAAATATTCAAACTTGAAACTCTGTACTAAATTTATATATAGAGCAAACTTTTTTTTATATTAAACTTACCTACAGCTTTACTAATGCTTTATTTTCTTAATATCATTATTTCAGTATACTCATTTTTATAAGAATTTAGATTATGCCCTGATATGTCTCGTCCGGATAGATTCGAATATATAGAACTATGTAGTCGTGCTCCTGCACGTGCTCAGACAACAGAGTTCAAAAAATACCGCTAAAAAATAGTGACGCACGCCGCCCGTGTTTTCCCCACGGCTCCCGCTGCGCGCACCAGCCTCATTGTATTCTGTTCATTATCCCAGAAAACGCACATTTTTTCCTCAACCTTTTTTCAGTTTGGTCTTTTCGTTCTAGCGGACTTATGCCGAAACATAAAGTGAAAAAGAAAAACTTAAGATTCTCGATAGATAGTGTTCCGAGATCCGTATGATCGGGTAAGATACGAGGTCTGTTCAAAAAGTATCGCGAATTTTGTGTTTTTTCAAAAATTATTTATTTATTCATGAATATCTATTTTGTCCCCTTCAAAGTAATCCCCATCAGATATTATACACTTGTGCCAACGTTTTTTCCAATCCTCGAAGCACTTCAAAAAATTATTTTTTGTGATATTTTTATTCTTGTTCAGCTCCTCCTTCGATGCCGTTTTTATCTCCTCAATCGTAGCGTAGCGTCGTCCTTTCATGGGCCTCTTCAGTTTCGGGAACAAGAAAAAGTCACAGGGGGCCAGATCTGGGGAATACGGTGGCTGCGGCATCATTAGTGTGTTGTTTTTGGTCAAAAATTCGCGCACAAGCAACGATGTGTGAGCAGGGGCGTTATCATGGTGCAAAAGCCAATTTTTGTTCTTCCACAAATCCGGGCGTTTCTGGCGGATTGCTTCGCGCAAATTGCGCATAACTTGCAGGTAATATTCCTTATTGACCGTTCTACCCTGTGGCAAGAACTGCATGATGCACCACGCCCCTGCAATCGAAGAAAACTGTAAGCAAAACCTTCACATTCGACCGAACTTCTCGGCCGAACTTCTCGGCCCTCTGAGAACATTTTGTACTACCGATAAACGTTGCTTCGGTCCAAGGTAGCTTCACCATATGCCACAGTCAACATTCGGAATGCGTCCGCGCACTTAATTTTGTTTTTCACACAAAATTTGATACAGATTCTTTGATCCATTTTTTGGAATAGGCAAAAATCGAAGACGACCAAAACACGTGCAAGCAAAGCAGCTGTCAAAAATTAACTGAACATTCAAAATGGCCGAACTTGTCGGCATAAGTGAGAGACATGAGTACCAACATAACGCCACAAAAAAATCGAAAATCGAATATACGTAACCCGTGGAAATTCAAAATTCGCGATACTTTTTGAACAGACCTCGTATACACGCGAGCTTTCGCAACATCGCTCGCAAAATCGCCCGCGTGCCCGCTCACGCGACTGCTCGCGAGAAAGCAGACGGCATACCTTTGGCTCTTCGGCGGATTCACGATCTTCGAGGGAACCATCTTCGAGGTGCTGGCAATCTAGAGGCAGGCCAAGAGATGTTTAGCTATATTCGCGAGCTTCTTTCCAGAGATGCCGATCACCTAAGTTTTCAAAATGGGGGTCAGGAAATTAAATCGCTCTCAAGGAATTCTAGGTAGTTGATAGAGGATTCGGCCGCGCCTCTCTCACTGGCCGCAATCCAAGGCAATGAAGGACTGACGGTCACAAATACTGACCGGGGTGTCATATCAGGTATGTCCTCTTGTTGACCCAGTCGACGCAATATACCTGGCAAAGAGAGGACATAATGACGGTTCCCTTCTGCCTTTTCTTTCATTTTTGTCTCTTTTTAGTTGCGCCCGCACTCTCTGAAGTTAGGGACGACGACCATCCAATTACCTGTAGCGTGTTATTTGCCGATCCTCCCATCACTGAGATTACGGAATTCGACTCTTGCCTCAGAGACACAATCCCTGGCCAAAGAACTATTTGGTGAAGTCAAGGCATCAATAACACCCGAGATATGGTTCTCGATGCTAGCCAGACTGAATCCCGTAGAGTCAGGACATTCGTACTAAACTTCTGGTAAAATACGAAGTCAAGAATGAGTTAGCGGCATTGAGCCCACCAAAGCTTAACAAACAATTAGCGGCGGTGCTAAGCCCATCAATGGTTAAGCGTGACGAATACTGATGTGCTACTGGCACAGACACAGGTAGGCGCTTGCCTCAACGCCTTTGGATCAGGTGTGTCTTTGTTGCTGAATTCAGACGCCGCTCAGAATTCTAATTGCGAAGTAAGAACGGCTCTGACATTCTTTTCGGAGGGTATTCATTTGCTTGTCGACCATCAGTATCGGTTTTCGATTGCTAGGAGAGCTTTCACCAAATCCTTCCTAAATATTATTGGTAAAAATGCGGCAGACTCAGCAGCGATCGACGACTTTCTCTTCAGGCAGAATTTTGCTGAGACACTCAAGGCCGCTCAAACCTGTAAAAAAACAGAGCGCGAGGTATCTAAATCTATATCTCAGGTAGAAAAGAAAACTCTTTAACCGGTTCGTCAGCCACTACAACAGTGAAAACAGCTTTATCCTACTAAACCGCACCGTTCGGGAAAGTAGAGGACTGTTCGCTCATCTGTGACATGGATAGGATATCCGGCTATTACAAGAGCTGCACCCATCGATCCCAGTCTCGATCGCGGTCACGGGACGTACCGCGAGCCGCCTTTAAGCGAGGTAAGGTCAGCGGGTTGTTTAAGAAAATTTGTTGCCCAATGGGAAAGTATTACTACAAACTCTCTAGTTCTGGAAACGGTACACGGATACCGTATTTTCTTTATCTCTTTACCCCCAGTCTTCCTTGACGGAACCGAAATTTTCTTCTTTAAAGACGATACTTTGCAACAAGGAAATAGAATGCTTGCGATGCAAGGTTCCAGAGCCTTGCGAGAACCAGTTCCTATCGCCATTTTTCCTTATAGACAAATCATCAGGCGGGAAGCGCTTCATTTTGAATCTACGGGAACTATACAAATATATCGAACCACCCTACTTTAAATTGGAAGGATTGGCGGACTGTTATCCGGCTTATGCTCCCTGGTACGCAAAGATCAAGGCCATCCTTGATCTCGAAGACACCTATTTATTGGTTCCAATTTTAGAGAGCTATAGAAGATTTTTACACAGTGGCATAAAAAGACGTATGAATTCACGGTTTTGCCTTTTCTCGACCGCCCTTAATATCTTCACTAAGATTCTCCGGCCTGTGATTACTCTCCTACGCCACCAATCAATGATATACTGGACGATTTCCTCTTCTTAGGGTTTATCAACGAAGAGTGTAGAGCCAATGTTCGCACGTCTGTAAATCTCCTCCAATCCTTGGGTTTCAGGATTAACTTTGCCAAATCCCATTTAAGTCCATCATCCAGATGCAAATATTTAGGCTTCGTTTTCGATTCAAATGAGCAATTCCATCTCAATTCCTCCCAATCGCCGATAAAAGTTACTGCATCTAACAGAAAACTTGGCTCGTAAATTTAGATGTCTTATAAAGGAATTTGCTAGTCCGATCGGTTCACTCACCTCTGTATGCCCGGCAGTCCAATATAGACTCCAACTAAGGCGTTTGAAAGAGAAAAATTTCTAGCGCTTACTAGAAATAACGAAGATTATACATCTTTTATGGAGATTCCTTTTTATCTTCAGGTAGACTTTTCCTGGTGGATCGACATCTTGGCCGACAATAATCAATCTAACAAGATTCGCTCAGGCAGATTAGTCAGAGAGATCTTTTCAAATGTTTCTTTAAACGGTTGGGGAGCAGCCTGTGGAGAATTACGCACACGGATGGTGGTCGAAGTCGGACCAAGCACTTCATATAAAGCACTTTGGAACTTAAGGCAGCCTTTAACGGCCTCCGATGTTTCGCAGCTGATTTTCGCAATTACGACATCCTACTACGCATCGACAACACAAGACACAGGCCTATATCAACAAATTTGATTCTATCCAACTTCCCCATCTTTCAGCCATTGCCAGGGAGTGTGAGGTCCGAAATATATTCATTTTTACTTCTTATATATCATCCTTAGAAAATTCTACTGCCGATGCGGAATCTCGAATCCGGGTACAGAGTGGTAGCTTTCGGATGAGGCTTTTTTGAAGGTATTCAAGGCCTTCGAGCCTTTTGATATGGGTTTTTTTTTGCGTCCTTGATCAACAATAAATGCGATAACTACGTGTCCTGGCTCCCAAATCCGGGCTCGGTCACAGTAGACGCTTTTACCCTTTCATGGAGAGGTTTAAATTTCTACGCTTTTCTTCCCTTTATCCTATTGCCGCGAGTCCTAAGAAAGATAATAGAGGATGAAGCAACGGGTACCGTAATAGTAAGTAAGTCAATAAGTTCTTAGAAAATCTGTCAGAGGGCACTCGCAGTGTCATGTTACATTACTTTTTGACAAGTAACATCTTTCAGCTGATTACTGTCAAATTTTGAACGGGATTCATCGCAGTTGGTTTCATTTTTGTAGACGATTAAAGTGCACAATCTTTGTATTTTTTGCAAAATGGAAAAAAACGAGTTTCGTGCAGTGATCAAACATCTACATATGAAAGGTTTAACGCCGAAAGAAATCAAAGCCGAGTTGGATAATGTTCATAGCACATCTGCACCAGCATTTGCAACTGTATACAATTGGGTGAATAAATTTAAACGTGAATCATACATCCACATATAATGTACCTCGTTCGGGACGTCCAATTGAGGTTGCTACGCCAGAATCATCGACAAAGTCCACGATACTGTTTTGACTGATCGACAAGTGAAAGTGCGCGAACTTGTTGAGACCACAGGCATATCACATGACACAGTGATTTCAATTTTGCAGGAACAATTAGGTATGAAAAAGCTGTCGGCAAGATAGATGCCGCGTTTGCTCACAGTGGACCATAAACGCGACCGTGTGACGATTTCAAAACAATGTTTGGAGATGTTTCAACGTAATTCAGATGAATTTCTGCGTCGATTCATTACTGTGGACAAAACATGGATCCATTATTTCACACCCGAGACGAAGAAACAGTCAAAACAATGGACTTCACCGGGTGAATCAGCTCCGAAGAAGGCGAAGACCGAAGTCGACCGGAAAGGTGATGGCCATAGTTTTTTGGGATGCACGTGGTATAATTCATAT
>NW_017304620.1:565157-575849 GCF_001594115.1 Trachymyrmex septentrionalis
TAGTTTTTTGGGATGCATGTATAATTCATATCGATTACCTTCCGTCGAAGCAAACGATTAATGATGACTACGCAGCCGTATTAGACCGTTTCAACAACATTTTAAAGAAAAAACGTCCCCATTTGGCGAAGAAGAAAGTGCTCTTCCATCATTCAAGACAATGCACGGGTTTACACGTGCCCGGCACCGATGGCCAAATTCAACGAATTCCGCTACGAATTGCTTCCCCATCCAGCATATTCGCCAGATTTAGTGACTATTTTCTGTTTCCAAACTTGAAGAAATGGTTCGGAGGAAAGAGATCTCATCACTAGAGAGCAGCTCATCGCCGAAACAGAGGCTTATTTTGAAGGGTTGGACAAATTATATTATTCGGACGGCTTGAAAAAGTTGGAGAATCGTCGGATCAAGTGTTTCGAGCTGAAAGGAGACTATGTTGAGAAATAAAAATTAATCAGTAAAAAAAAAATGTGTTTTACTATGTTTTTCTAAAAACTTATTGACTTGCCCTCGTACTCTGGTGGCTGTCACAAGTTTGGTTTCCGTTATTCTGTCGCCTACTTCTATCAGAACTCTTAATGTTATCATCTAGTCATTTGCTCTCGTCTCCTTTTAAGAATCAACACCCCGTGGAGAACGCTTTTTCAGGGTCCGGGAGGTGTTCAAGGACCGCTTACTACCACCAGCAGCGACTTCAGCCTCGCTTCCTTGTCAGAGGCAACAATTAAACAGTACTCCTACTCTCTTCGCCTCTGGTGGGATTTCTGCCAACCCCTCTTTGCTCCGTTCGCTTCGCAAATGTTGGATTTCCTGGCTCAGGAGCTGCCTAACATCTCCTCTTTTTCGAGTCTGAACACAATAAGAGCGGCGATCTCGTTAATTTTAAACAATGAGATCGGTAGCCATCCTATGGTCAGGCGATTCTGTAAGGGTGTTGTGGCACTCAAACCTCTTCGACCGCGATACAATTACGTTTGGGACCCGGCTCCAGTAATAGCAAAACTTACCCTAACGAATCTTTCTCAATAGCGAATCATTACCAGAAAATTGGTTCTTCTTCTCGCCCTAGGCTCAGGCCATCGGGTTAAGACCCTCTCTTCAATAAGGTTATCTCAAATCTCCCTAAATGAGAAATTGATTATTCGTATTCTCGACCGGGATATTAAAACCACCGCTCCGAGTTGCTCATCAATCCCTCTTTTGTTTTTCGCGTTTCGCTAGCCATAAGAATCTATGTATAGTTCGTCTTATAGAATATTACTTAGATGAAACTAGGCTGTTACGTCCACCCGGATGCAATTTTTTATTCATTTCTCTTTCCAAGTCATTTAGAGCGGTTACATCTCAGACTATCTCACGCTGGATCAAACAGGCTTTAAAGGAATGCGGCGTTAACACGGTGGTGTTTTCAGCGCATAGTACCAGACACGCTTCGACTTTCGCCGCCGTTCTATTTGAACTAATGAAGCTGATGGCGCGCGCAGTGGGAGCCGTGGAGGAAATACAAGCGATGCGCGTCATTACCTTTTAGTTTTGGCGGTATTTTTTGAACTCTGTTGTCTAGGCACGTGCAGGAGCACGACTATATAATTCTATATATTCGAATCCATCCGAACGAGACAAGGGATATAATTAGGATCAAACTTTACTTAAGATAAGTTCGTTCAATCTAACAATTAAACAGATAATATATATAATAGAATTAAAAAGGATACGGGTAGTAGGAGTAAAGCGCAGAAGACGTCGCGCAAATAATATATCAATGAAGTGTGAAACTTCTTTATTCACTAAAACGCGCTTACATGTTTCGGCTCATTTTTTAGCCCTCCTCAGACACAACACAAACTAACATACATAAACTGTAAATAAAAATTATTCTGTCATGGTGAGCACCCCTACCTCAAGAATTTAAATGCCAGAATTAAACCCAAAAGAGTGTAAGAAAAAGAAAAAAGATAAACGAGAAAAAAAGAAATAATGGAAATATCGAAATAGAGAATATGAAAAACTCATTTATCTAAAACCTTAAGATTATAATTAATTATCCCGAAAATAAAGATGCTCACAAATCACAAACTACAATATATCGCAAAAAATACTATAAATTATTCAAAAATCTCTTGATATTTTTTTTAGCTAGTCAGTGTCAGACACAGTGAGTCACTTTTAATTTTAGCTAGTATTATTGAGGCTTACAAATGAAAAATTTCGCATTGGAGCGTTAATCAATTCCAGGAAAATAAAAGTAAAAAAGAAGATAGGAATTGGAAAGTAATCAAAAATCACGCCAAAAAGATTCATTACTGCGTACGAATAACACTGACTGACTAGATGTGACAACAACTAAACCTTTATAGCTTGTCTAGGATCGAGAGGTAGGCCTTGGGAAACCTCTTCATATCCGTCTGCAAGTTGAATCCGTACGTCTGTCTCCAGATGAATATCATCTCCGAAATCAATCTCTTTCTGTGAGGCTCCTCGTCCAGTATTGTAACGTTGTCCTAATCGAAATCATGACCTTCTTATAACCGATGCTCCGTTATGACATTACGAGTAGAGGTACCATCTGATGTGGTTCTTATGCTCCGTGTTCTTGACTTCAGCTGTTTACATGTCTGTTCCACATAACTTGCATCGCAACTCTTATACGAGATCTTATAAACAACATTCGACTTCTTGTCACGTGGTAAAGGGTCCTTATGTACCCTAACGAATTCTCGTAATTTATTAGTACTATAGAATGATACTCTCGTACGCTCGCTATTGAATCTACTAAACTTCTCAGTAATACCACGAACAAAAAAGGAACCACGAAGCACTACTTCTACCCTATTATCATTAAGAACACTCTTCCTATTTTTAGCCATAATAATCTTCTTCAAACGACTGTTAATGTTCTTAAATATAAAGTTCAATGGATAATCATTCTCTAACAATACTTTAATAATGAAACACAAATTATCAAGGTGAAATTTAGGATTTAAAAGCAAAATGACCTTATCAACTAATTCCGCGATTGTACTTATTTTCTGAGAAACAGGATGCTGTGAAAATTCAAAATCTACCCGAAAAAGTCGGCTTGTGGTACCAATTGAACTCTATTAACTCATTATCCCTAATCACTGTAACATCCAAAAAATTCAATCTATCATCCCCTACCTCCATAGTGAACTAAAACCTAGGATGCTGAAAATTAAAATAAATAACAATAAATAAAGGGCAAAGTAAGAGTCAAACACATTTCTTTAAAAAAATCACAAAATTAAAAAAATAAATTACAAATAAGAAAAGTAAAATTGAAAAAATATATAATAAAATGAAAACTCAGTTTAAATACAAATAAAAAAAGAATAAATTACAAGTTTCGGCTACCGGATTGAGCTCTCTTCAGACATTAATTTATCAAAAAAATTGCAGTACAAAATTAATTATCGCAAATGTTCGCATGTTCAACATATTCACAGTTGGGTGAGTCTTGATGTATAACTCGATATTATTCACATACGATTGAACAGTCATATGTGTTTCATATCTTTTGGAAAAGTTCTTTAGTTGATAAAAAAAATAAAAAGATTTCTTACAAAAAAAAATAAGCGCAACTAAATTAACATACTGGAATTCTAATAAGTAATAAAAACTTACCGAAAATTATATGTAAATTATTTAAACAAGTGTGTCCATATAAGTATGAATAACCATTAGAATATATAAAGATAAGTGGAACGCAGATGTGTAAGACGGACATTGTGTGTCGATTATTATGTACGCTCGCTGATACGGATCACCACGAAGGTGAGAGAAGAGACGGACTGTCAGTATCGAAAAGTCAAACCTTATTTACAATAGATATATATGCCTTATGAAGACCTTCAGTGTCTGTTTGCAAATTTAGACTTTTTCTGCTTCTTACTATTGAAGTTACGAACCATTCTATTCCTATCTTGAATAAGATCATCTCTTCTCCTATTTTTACATCTCCTACGGATAAACAATTATTAAAATTAGAATCTGACACATGTACATTTGTATCGGCGCATCCTAACATTATTTTCACGCACGCTGACAAAGGTAACGTCACGGTTGCTGTGGACAAAGACACATACATAAATAAATAAAATGACAACATTATTAGGTGACTCAGACACGTATATTCTTATTAAGAAAGAATCTACCAAGAAACTTACGACAGCTTTAAGGACTATCCTAGACGAAAACCCTTACTAGATGAAAAACGAAAGATTTTATCAAGGATTCAAAGTACAAAACGTTATATTGCAGTGACGGATTACTTCCGAGAATCTATGAATTGCCGAAGATTCACAAACCGGTTGTCCTCTCAAGGGATTGTTTCATCGATAGGCAGTCCACTATATGCATTGGCTACATATTTGCACATATAAAGGGTGTCCCAAAATTAACGCAAGATTTGAATTAAATAGAAAACACAGTTTTTAGTCTTTTGATTGTTATTTTTTTATTGAATCATAAAGTAGGTTAGGATAGGGTTATTTGTGGAATAACACATCGGGCAAATGGCCTCCACGGCTTTGCATGCACATACGCACTCGTTTGTCGAAATTTTCCATGACCATTTTGCATAAATGTGGCTGAATTTCGTTGATGCAGCGTTGAATCTTCTCCTTTAATGCACGGGTGGTTGTGGGCTTGTTGACATAGACCTGTGATTTCAAATAACCCCATAAAAAGAAATCTAATGGTGTTAAATCACACGATCTAGGGGGCCAATTCTGATCACCTAAACGAGAGAGTACACGACCTGGAAACGTCTCATGCAGTAACTGAATTGTTTCACGAGCTGTATGGCATGTGGCACCGTCTTGTTGAAACCACATATTGGCCACATCAATATCATCCAATTTCGGCAGAAAGAACTGTGTTATCATGTAGCGATATCGAGCACCAGTAACAGTCACTGCTTGACCAGCCTCATTTTCAAAAAAGTATGGTCCAATGATGCCTCCAGCCCAAAATCCACACCAAACAGTGACACGTTGTGGATGCATTTGTTTTTCGACAATCACATGTGGGTTCTCCGTACCCCAAAAGCGGTAATTTTGGCGATTAACAAAGCCATCAAGGTGAAAATGTGCTTCATCGCTTAGGATGATTTTGCTCGAAAAATCAGCATCCATTTGTTGAATAATGAACACACGTTGTTCTATCGTGTAACGCTCCATTTTCACTAACCCTAAACTGTCAGCTGTTAAATAGTTTTTTTTTTGGGTTGCCAACACTTTACTGCACAAATGACGGCAAATTCAAATCTTACGTTAATTTTGGGACACCCTTTACTATTTAAGACTATTCTTAAAGCGGATAGTTACATTAAAAATAGCTTCCAATTAGTTGAAAAATTAAAAAGATTATACTTTACAGATGAACATAAATTAATTTCATTGGACGTTATATCACTTTTCACGAATGTTCCAATAGAGATAGTAGTTGATTGCGTGAATGAGCAATGGAGTTTTATTTCCAAGGATTGCGCTCTGCCTAAGAATGAATTTCTGGGAGCAATACGGTTTGTTTTAGACTCCATCTTTTTTTATTTGACAATAAAATTTATAAGCAAAGCTTCGACACTCCCATGGGCTCTCTTTTATCACCTGTAATAGCGGACCTAGTAATGAGGAGATTAGAGACGGTGTCCTTAATGTCGTTGAATTTGAATATTTTATTTTATTATAGATATATAGATGACATTTGTACTGTTTCTCCCTCAAAAATTGATATTTTACTACAACAATTTAATTCATTTCATCCGCGTCTTCAATTCACTACAGAAATAGAGAGAGATAAAATAAATTTTTTAGATATCACTGTATCTATTAATAGGAATCGTTTTATTTTTGATTGGCAAACCTACCTTCTCAGGGACGTTTTTAAATTTCAACTCAAATCGTCCTATTGCACAAAAGAAAGATACAATTTTTTCGCTAGTTGAGCTTTTTTACTTTTTGACTTTATGTTTCATACAAAAAATTTGACATTTATTATTAACGTTTTACTAAATAATGACTACCCATTAATTTTTACTTTTGACACAGTTAATCAACGTATAAAAAATTTACTTAAAAATAGACACATAGCACATAAAGATTTGGTTAACAATGTCTGTGCAAATGAATCTGCATCTTGGCTTACGGTACCATTTATTCCTCTTCACACAGAAAAATTTAAACGGTTCAATAAAAATGACATCAGGGTATCTTTTCATAGTCCTAAGAAAATGGGTAAATATATTAAAGTACAAAAGGATATTTATCCCCATATATCTAAGAGCAATGTGGTTTATAAGATATCGTGTAATAATTGTGATGCGTCGTACGTTGGACAGACGGGCAGACAATTGAAAACCAGAATTATAGAAAATTGTAATCATACTAGACATAACACTTCTGTCCGTTCTATCATAACGGAGCACAGGCTGCAGTATGATCATGATTTCCAATGGGATAATGTTAAAATTTTAGATGAAGAGCCTTGTTATAGGAAACGCTTAATTTCTGATGCTCAATATTAAAAATCAGAAAAATAGTTTAAATTTACAACTGACACTGAAGGTCTTCACAAAGCATATACTAGTATACCTATTGTATTGAATAACGTTTGACTTTTCGATACTGATAGTCCGTCTCTTCTCTCAGTCCGTAGTAATCCGTATCAGCGAGCGTACATAATAATCGATACACAATGTCCGTCTTACATATCTGCGTTCCACTTAACTTTATATATTCTAATGATTTTTCATACTTATATGGACACATTTGTTACATGAATAATTTGTATGAACATGAATAATTTACATATGATTTTTGGTGAGTTTTAATTACTTATTAGAATTTCGGTTAATTTAGTTGTGTTTATTTTTTCGTAAGAAGTCTTTTTATCTTTTTTATCAACTAGAACTTTTCCAAGAAATATGAAACACATTTTTTTGTTTAATCGTATGTGAATAATGTCGAGTTCTTCATCAAGATTTACCCGAACTGTGATTATAGTGAATATGCGAACATTTCCGATAATTAATTTTGTACTGCGTTTTTTTTTTCGATAAGTTAATGTCTAAAGAGGGCTCAATCCGGTAGCCAAAACTTGTAATTTATTTGTATTTAAACTGAGTTTTTATTTTATTATATATTTTTTCAATTTTACTTTTCTTTATTTGTAATTTATTCTTTTAATTGTATGACTTTTTTAAAGGAATGTGTTTGACTCTTACTTTACCCTTTATTTATTGTTATTTATTTTGTATAGGAAGAGTCCTTCAATCTGTTATATGTTCTGAGAAAAATATCAAGAATGGAACTAACCGAAGACGCAGGTGCCATCAATAATATGTCGTCAACAAACCTATAGTAAAAGGAAATCGAATCAAAGACAAAGCTCTAACCTCCAGCTTTTGCAACTAGATCCGCAATGACAGACGGAGAGTCCATAGGAGTCCCGTTATTCTGCCTATACATAACACTATCAAAAACACAGAAAGTAGAATCTAAAACAAACTGAACCGCTTTGATGAATTCCTTCTCCGGTAAACAACAATTTCTAGAAATAAATCCAATGGTCTTTAATACAATCCATCGCATAGTCAATGGGGACGTTAGTAAAGAGGCTCACAATATCCAGTGACATCAACTGAATTCATCACTCAAATATCTACCATCAAGTTCCTTAACAAGTTTAAAACTATTTTCGATATGACTATTCGCTTTAGGAATTGTTTTTATGATAATATTATGAAGAAATACTGCTAATGAATACAAAGGGCTATTCATCGAAGAAACTATTATACGAAAGGGGCAGTCCTGCTTATGTATCTTCGGAAGAGTGTAGGCTCTCGGAAGTATCCCAACATTACTTAACAAACTTCTATATGTGGAATTAGCTATGTTTTTTTCTTTCAAACTAACTAATAAAACGTGTAAACTCGTTATCATCCTTCTCGTCGGATCCCTTTCAACTACCTCATAAGTATTTATATTTACATCCTGAAGCATCTCATTTATCCTGGAAATATACACCTATCTATCCAATGCTACTGTCACATTCCCCTTATCCGCACGAGTAAAAATAATCCTATCATTCATATTCCTTACAAAAACCCTAGTGTCTTTTGCTAGTTGTGACAAACTTCTATCCACTTCCGTACAATGTAGGGAACAAGAAGCTAAGCTAGTTAGTACAGAAAATAAGTGGTTCGAGATTGAGGTCCGCTCATTAATAGATAATTTGTAAATATTATTTTCAATATACTTAATAAAATCGACCAATCTAAATCCAATCTATTGTTCAAAGGTGAGGTAAAGTTATCTCCCAATTGTAAAAAGTTCTGTATATTAGGAGATATGGAAACAGTTGATAGATTCACCAGCCATTTCTTTGTGAGGTAAATGAAGGAGAAGGAATCAGTGAAAGAAAGGGCTGAGGATTAATCTGTATTTCTCTAACTGTCTCAACATTTGGATTGTTGTATCCTGTTAGGATACAACGACAACTTAACATTAACACTACCCTCCAACATTCCATCCCCATGATTAACAACGGACACTGCCGTGTTTTAGGCGGACATGCCTATGTGTATTTATTGCCCGTAATAAAAATTTACAGTATATGTAATGTAAATTATATATTTTCAGTATTGGCAGTGCCTATTAGAGAACACAGTATAAGAAATTAAGTTTAAAATATTTTAAGAAATTAAAAATAAATTATAAAATAGTAGGAAATTAAAGTAACGGCTAAATTCATTACCGTTACTGTAAAAGTGTAACGTTACTGTTACCGTTACGGACAGAAAACAGTAACAATTGTTTCTGAAAAAAGTAACAAAAACAATAACGGCGTTACAAGTACCGCGTTACTTCCCAACCCTGAGTTTAATCATTGCAGAATGACGCTGGCAGATCTTCATTGGTGTATCATTAATGAAGAAGTAAGAGGAAAAAAAGTTCTGTTAAAATTAAATTACACAATAAAATATAAAGATTTATTTATTACTAAATTGTAATATTTCTTTTTCTAAAGAGAGAAATTAAATAGCGCACGTTAATTCAATGCAATACGAGCCTCTGAGACTTAAAACGCTAGATATAGGTATCAAAGTAGCGCATTTCTTTTACTCGAGCCGAAACCCCGATAATTTCCTATTTGCTATTTCGACCTAGTTAGTCTGTAATCCAATAAGCGCTTAATATTATTGGTACGGTTATAGTAAGTAAAAAATGGAGAATGTGTGCACGGGTGTATATCAATTGACTAACTTAAAATAATATAATTTCATTAGTGAAACAGTGAAAAAATTACTAGGAATAGAGCAATGTGAGTGGTGTTTGCAAGTGAACTGTGTGCAAGTGCACAGCTCCTCTTGTGCGTTATTTTGATATATCTAGAGCTTTACTGAGACTAAGGCGACAACGACGTCACGTGGAAGAAGAGGATGGGGGTGTCGCTGCACGTAAGTTGGAAAAATAAAAATATTAATTAAATGTTAAAAATTTCCTTTATAAAATACTTTTTTATAAAATAATTTTTTCTAGGAAGAGAGCGAATTGAATCTGAAGTGAATAATACTCCATCTCTACGAAACGTACGAGATATTCCCTTATCGTAACAGGTAAGACGGCTTTAAAAAAAATAACTCACTGTAAAATGTATATAATATGTTTTATTGTAAAAAGACGAAAAAGAAGAAAACAATTTTGTTTTAGATAACGCAGGCATCCGTGCAGCGAGCCCTGGAGATTCTTAGCGAACACAAGACTTGCCGATGACGTCATTTCTATGTCGTGTAAATTAAAAAAAATAAGATAGCGGAAATATAGAGTTAGGTTAGAAAAAATAACGGTAAAAATTATTTTCTAGCAAAACGCAAAATCGAAAAAGAGGAGGTGATGGAGGTAAAAGAACAAGTTACTGAAAAGAAAAAATAGAAAAAGGAAAACAATAATGAGGAGAAGCACAATGAGGACAATAATACTAGTAATGTTATTAAAGTCAACAACTTTATAAAAAGGCAAAAAGATTTGAATGTTTGTAACAATGTTATTTATAAAATTTTGTGCAATGTTTGTGACGCTTTATATGTGAGTCAGACGAAGAGACTAAAAACTACAGGTAAACTTCCGAAAACATCAAACCTCCGATTTTTATAAAATTTAGCAAAAACACTCTAAATAATATCAAATGCCTTTAAATGGATTTTCACCGACAAGAAGGTTTAATGCAAAAAATATTTACGTAATTTTATATATTACCTAAGAATGCATTACCTCTACATAGATCACTCTAAATCACTTCCGAGAGACTTTGATATTGGTCTTGACCTCCAAACAGATCCATGTAAAGCAAACTCCCCTTACCTTCTGCTTGGGGATACATAACTTTCATCTGAAGCAACTTCCCACCTCTCATCTGCTTGGGATCGCACGACTTTCACCCGAAATGACTCTCATCTCACCTCTTTCCTTGCTTGGAGACGCATGACTTTCATCCAAAGCGACCTTCCCCCCTGCTTGGAGGCACACAACTTTCACCTGAAGCGATTTCTTTCCCACCTCCCCTCCTGCTTGTGGGCGCACGACTTTCATCTGAAACAACTTCCATCTCTGCTTCAGGGGCATCCAACTTTCCAGGCAAAATGAGTTTTACTTTACCCCCCCCCCCCCCCCC
>NW_017304620.1:575949-592668 GCF_001594115.1 Trachymyrmex septentrionalis
ATCTTCTTGGAGGTCAAGATCAATATCAAAATCTTTCGGAAGTAATTTAGAGTGAGTTATGTAAAGATAATCTATTCAGGTGATACGTAATTTTACTTAAATATTTTGGCATTAAATCTTCTTATAGGTGAAAATCTATTTAAAAACATTTATTTGACGTCATTTATGTTCCATTAATGTTTCTGCGAAATTTTATAAAAATCGAAGATTTGACGTTTTTGGAAGTTTATCCTAGAGTCTTGGAACATAGAAAGAATTTAAATCAAGATATATCTAAACATTCTGTCATTACTAATCATATGTTGGAATTTAATTATATTATATGTTCGATTGGAATAATATCAAAATTCTTGATACAGAAAAGATTAATATCCAAAATAATTCATATCAAAGTTCAAAAAAACGGGATTAATTCCCGTTTAATGAATTAATTTAATAATAAATAAAGTTTAATGATTAATGAAGATACTGCATGTATATATGCATTTTCGTATTTTAACATCTTTGATAGGATTTATAATAACGATTATCGATTGTTTACATATTTTATGTCATTCCTTATTACATTACCTTATTACATTTCCTTATTACATTTAGGTCGTTACATTTCAGGTCCTTCTCAGGTGTCACAATTTATTTTTATTGTCATTTTCTCAAGCGTTGTCAGAATCAGAAGTAAACAATGATTATCTATATATTATTATAAGTTTGTCTTTATAATCTCTTTTTTTTTATGAATTTAATTTTATGTAGCGATATTGAAATTACATAAATAAACAAACAAATTAAACGGCGAAAGAAGAGTCATTAGGTTAAAAAACATTTAATTAGTTAAAAATATTAGGCGAAGATACATGAATAGATACGGAACAGCGCATATAGATGTATAAATGTATAAAAATGTATAAAAACCATAACAAGTTTCGGCTACGAGATTGAGCCCTCTTCAGATATAAAGTGTGATAAAATAAAACAATAAATAAAAAACAATTCATGTCGCAATTAACATAAAACGTAAAGAAGTAAAATTCAGATGGATCTCAAAAATACGATTGAGCAATCAAGATGTCCATTATCAAAGCCAGATCGCTAGACAAGACCGAAAAAGAACTTGTAAGAAAAAACAGACTTTAACAATTAGAAACACCGCAATCACGATAAAATTGCACACTTACCAGCAAACTTGAACAAATCAATATGATCCGCCGCACATGCAAAAGTGAACCATGTGTAAACCGTAACACTCCGGCAAGACTGCACACACCGGAGCCGGACATGTCGGCGTCGCTCACGACGTGACCACTCGCTTAAACGGAATACAACGCACTGAGAGAGGAGAGGAGACGGGCCGACAGAATCGAAAGTCATACTTTGTTTATGATCGGTAGATACGCTTTGTGAAGACTTTCGGTGTCAGTTTGTAGATTCAGACTATTTTTTTGTTTTTTAATATGCAACATTTCCGAGATTAGCCGCTTTCTGTAAGAAGGTTCTTCATCCAGGATTTGAACGTCGTCCCATTGAAAATCATGATCATGAAGAAGTCTATGCTCGGTAATGATGGAGCGGGTAGAAGTTTTATATCTAATATGGTTACGGTGTTCCGCAATTCTAGTTTTTAATTTTCTGCCCGTCTGCCCGACGTAAGATGCGTCGCAATCATTACATAAAATTTTATAGACGATATTATTTTTCAATGTACGAGGACAAGTGTCCTTTTGGACTCTGATGTACTTGCTCATCTTATTGGGGCTGTGGAAAGCTACTCTGATATCGCCTTTATTTTTGCGCAAAAATTGTTCTGAATTTTTCTGTGTGAGACGGAATGAAGGGGACCGTAAGCCAAGAGGTAGATTCCTTAGTAACGTCACTATATATGATATTGAAATTATTTCATAACCATAATTTATTTTCACAATGGTTATTCACACCATTCCATGACCATTTGACAATATCTAAGGTGAATTTGTAACATGATTCATTCCTTATCAATATTGATGTATAAATTTAAAATTTAATTAATCAAATAATATCAAGAGAACAATCAAATTACAATCATTTGTGTAACGATAGTAAGATATTAAGGACTACCTAATTAAAGCTGGATGTGATTATAACTTCTGTAACTTTTTATTTTATTTAATGTGTTCTCAACTAAATTAAAATTTGTAATTTGTATTTCTATGCGACTGATAAAAACTATATAAAGTCGAAACTAGTTTCGCTTAATTCTAGTGTGCATTAAACATTAATTTTAATCACTGTCATATAACATGTTAATTTATTCGCTTGTCTTTGGTCGGTTTTTCATTATATTAATAATGTAAGATGCTCTCTCTCCCCCACCCCCTCTCCCTCCCTCCCTCCCTCTCTCTCCTTCTCTCTCTCTCTCTCTCTCTCTCTCGCTTCCTTCCTTTTTTTTTTTCTTCTTTCCTCTCTCCCCTCCCTCCCCATTTCCTCCCTTCTAGGCATACGTACTTTCGCATAAGATGAATGATCGATTACGCGTCTTGTTTTAATTCGATTTGATATTCGGTTTTTCGATGCATCCTATCCCGGTAAACAAATCTTTATCATTAATAATTTTCTGGTAATCATTGTTTTTATTCTCAACTAATCGATTATCGCAATTAAATTCAAGTCTATAAGCTAAAAGAGATTTTTATCTGTATCTACTATATAGAAGAGAATTTCACATTCTTTTTTTTTCACCACGCATTTTAATTTGAACATACCAATAACCTTGGAGCATCTGAGTATGTCATCAACCGTGTGTCAGTTCTAGACGGTTTTTTTCGTGATTCCTAACCTCTAAAAAATTTGCAACGGCAGAATATTGAGCATTGTTGTCGTGTCCAGCTTAAAACTAATTATCTTATTATTTATCTTTACTTCCTAATACTCAAGACTTTTTTTTATTATTATCGTATAATGAGCCTACAAACAAATGCTCATTCAAACTCGAGCATTTCTCAACGTCATCTACTTTACTAGTGCTTGTGTTTTTTGTTCGCATTCCAGCTTTTTTTTTTTAAACATTGATTTTCGGAATAATTTTTTTGTTGTACAAATTTGAATGTACGCCGGACATTTATTACGTCATCTACTTTACTAGTGCTTGTGTTTTTTGTTCGCATTCCAGCTTTTTTTTTTTAAACATTGATTTTCGGAATAATTTTTTTGTTGTTGTACAAACTTGAACGTACGTCGGACATTTATTAATAAGATACGACCTACCGCACTTCTTACAACACTTCTTTAATTTATTTAATACTTGAATTGCCGTATCGATTTCCTCCATGTTGACTTCTCCGCTTGCTGACTTCGTCCATTCTTTTGTCGCTCTTGCATGCCGCCGTCGACTTTTGTATAGCTTAACTTCTTTCCTTGGACATTTCTATAAAATGGCATAATTTGATGACTTTTTCCAGAATTAATTCGTCGCTTTTCTCGTATAGATGTGCTAACTTTACATATTATCATTGATTCGACGAGGCTATCGTTCGATTCGCCAAATTTGCATTTTTTAGCTTGTTGTTTTAACTCGACCATAAACTGTTCCAAGGATTCTCCCGGCTGCTGCTTATACGAGAAGAATTTGTAGCGTTTATACGCAAAATTTTCCAATGGCGGGAAATGGTTTCCGAACTTTTTGATTAATACTTCAATCTTGTTCTTTTCGTTTTCCGCAAACGTAAATGTTTATGAATATATTTTGAAGCTGTTCTCATCGATATAATGGAGAAGTTAAGCACATTGAATCACTTTGCTTTTCTTGTTAACTTTTAACGACACTAGATAATTCTCAAAGCGTGTCCACCATGTTTTCCAATTCTTTGCATCGTTGCTTACCGTGGACATCGCCGCTGTTCGTCTGTAATCCGTCGACATGTTCGTCTGAATTCTTTTGAATTGAAATCTATTGTGTTTCTTTCCTCTGAATTTATGAGGTTATTTATTTAACTCTGCATCATGTAAAGTAAGGTTTGTATAGATTTAAGAAGTACACGATGCACTAGCTGTGTCAGATGCAGACATGTTCTCTATTCTAGCCTCAAACCGCGCGTCTTGCCACCGGCTCGCATCATCTCCTTACACCAATGTCGCTTGTAAACAACGCGTAAACAAGTGACGAAAAACGTACGTCTCTCTAGGCGATCTTATCTCGCTGCGCGTTTGTATTTAGTGGTAGACCAGGCGAATTTGACTATTTTTGTAATTTAATAACGTTAACTAATGCGAAAAATACAAAATGGTAGAGAATTTTTCTATTCAGTTTAGTCCGCTCTATCTACACAAGCACGCTTTGTCAATAATGCGGGACACCCTGCATAAATCGCGGTTAACGCTGGTCAATACGGTCGACACAATACGACAGCACTGTCAATAGCATTTAAGTGTTTGATGCTTAATTGTAGTTAAAACCGTTTAAACTACATTTCAATCGTTAAAATAACAACAATGACAGATTTGATATTGCTCCAATTGCTTTAATAGTATGTGAAATTGTACCTTAACTCGAAACTTTGAAGACGCAAAAAAAAGACAGATAGGTCATAAATATATTAGATATTCATGTTTGTTGTTCGTAAATTTCTTTTTGCGGCGAAAAATATTTTGGTCCATTTTGTCGAATTCACTATCTCCATATTATCACTCTATCTCTCAAAACAAATTTACGCTACGGAGCAAAACCAATCAACGCGCTGGCAGCTGTAGAGTGAATCAATCAAAACATGCTATTTAATTACCTTATTTAATTACCTCCTCTCCTCATATTTAATCAATTAGAGCGTGCCATTTTCCCAGATTCGCCCTGACTAGGCCACGCCTCTGACGCCAGGAATGGAGTGGAAGGGGTTTGTTTTGATGCTCACATGGCTGCCCACATACTACTTATGTGCTTGAAAAGCATAAGATTTCACGTTAAATTACAATTCATAATTGAAGTAGAAAAGAACATTGTATCAAATTTAGGACATAATTTTAAAGATAGCAAATAATAAAATTATTTTGAATCGTATGGTTCTATAAAGAATTTTATTCCGAAAGATATGTATTTTATTTCAATCACATCCATTTTGTCACAAAATTAACACAACATGCAGTTTAGTGGATAGGACTATTTTCTTGTTACACTCATTACACTACAAAAAAATTTAGTTTGTGATTAAAATGCTATTAACAATGGATACTGAATTGAGTTGACTTTTAATAAGATGTGAATAATTAAAAAAGCTATTTTCTACAAAAATTTAATGGCTTTAAATTCTAATATAATGATAAAAATAAAAATAACAAAAGAAAGGTTAAAGCTTTTCCATACCTTAAAAATGCTTCAGAAATTATATATTTAGCTATCAATAAAAACAAATTTTTGATTAGATACAGAATATTAAATAAATTTAATATTTTTATAAAGAGATATAAAGATAAAGATTCGACAGAATGTAATCTATAAAATAATGTAATCTATAAAATTTTACATAATGATTGTGAAGTATCGAACGTTCGTACGGGAGCCAAACGAAGAAACAATTAAGAACAAGAGTCTCTGAATGTAAAAAAAATTAAATCTAGATGTTTCAAAGGACTCTGCTATTATAAATTATATGCTTGAATTTAATTATACGTTTGGTTGGGATGGTATGAAAATACATGATTTTGAACAAAATTGGGTAAATGTTCACTTTAGGACAGTGCTGGAATTTACTTGCACATTTCGTTCTATTTTTAACTTGATTTTTACCCTTTACTTCATCAATCCGCGATCATTGGTATTTACGCTACGCGCGGGTTGGCGAAATAAAGGGCAGTAACCAAGTTGAAAATCACAGCACTGCTTTAAGAAATGCTCCTCCGATTATCTTGACCTTGGCATGTATGTCTTGTCAAGATCGTGACTTTGAATGACCTTTAACAGGTTTAAATCATTCATTATATATTAAAAAGTTATTAACACAAAAATTTTTTTAATAATGCAACAAATAAAAATTAAAGCCTATAACAGTTGAAGTTAGATCTTAAATGCTTTAATAATTTCTATGTGAATTTATATATCACATATGTAGTCGTTTGAACAGTGCGCCGAATTGGTTTTTAAAAAGTAACATCTTGTTTTTGTCACATACAATATGCAGAACATCTTTCCATGTATAACGGTTTTTTACATGAAACAAAATCTACCCCACTTTCTCCCCTGCCTAGAGATATACGACTTCCCACGCGAAGCAAGATCCACTTTCATAAATATTTATATCTAACACTAGATCGCTGACTGCCCTATATATCGTGCATAAAAATTGATTCCAAAACCTATGTATTACATAGCGTAATAGGAATAAAACGGTCACGTGGTCATAATGTGTAATGGTCGCGATAGAGCCACATCAGCCACACATATTTGATATATGCGTGATATTCGTACTTTTTACGTTAAAAGTT
Organism: Trachymyrmex septentrionalis; assembly: GCF_001594115.1. Classification (NCBI taxonomy): domain Eukaryota; kingdom Metazoa; phylum Arthropoda; class Insecta; order Hymenoptera; family Formicidae; genus Trachymyrmex; species Trachymyrmex septentrionalis. The sequence goes on from NW_017304620.1 coordinate 582,394, forward strand.
ACAATGTCGGTATCTTGCCGTGTGTAAAAGTTGTCACAGTTTAAGTGAAAAAAATCCGGAGATAATATTTCGTAGGTAAGTTGCAATCAATCATAGTATATGGTGTAACATGTGGACTTACATACGTATGCGTTGACTAGTAATACATCGCTAGTCTTACAGAGACTAGTCTTACATCGCGAACATGCATCATGAGTTTAGTACATACTTTTTGGAATCATGTATTAGAGCCAAATCAGCGATCTAGTGTTAGATATAAATATCTATGTCACTTCTCCCTTGGCTAGAGACATACAACTTTCCGCAAAAAGCGAGGTCCCATCTCCTCTCCCCCCTCCCCCCCCCCCCCCCCCCCCCCCCCCCCCCCCCCCCGCCTCTCTAGAGGCGTTCGATTTTCTAAGATCCACCTGCGTAAAAAGTCGTTACGTTCCTAGACAGGGAGAAAGATGGAGTGGACCTCGCTTCACGTAGAAAATCGAACGTTCGTAAGCAGAAGAGACAATGTATTGTAAATAAATCTTAATATGTACAGTAAAATAAAACGTTTTTTCTTAAACTTGTTTTATTAATAACTTTTTAATGAGGGATGAGCATCGATTAAAACCTGTTGAATATTATTCATTTCTTGAAATACATATGTCAAGGTCAAAGTTATCAGCGGTTGCTCCCCTTTTCAATTTTATCTAATCAGTTAATTAAATTTTAAACATTCTGGGAGGCACAATTATTTGCATTGTATTGTTTAGAAAGTATATCTCACAACAAAGTACGACGGATAAATAAAAAAAATTTGGTAAAAGCGGTGGAGCCTTTCTTATGCATATTTTTTGTATATTTTTATGTGCTAAATCATTTGCAAATATTAATTTCAAATTAATCTGATGAGAACATGTTGAAAATTGCATTAAAATAAAACAATTTCATGGAAATTTAAATTTTGCAATTTTCTCATTAATTAACTCAAAATTCACGTTTACATATAGTTAAATATATAAAAAAAAATAAAAAGCATGCATACAAAAAATTGCACCGCTCTAGTTAAAATTGACCTACTTTATTTATTCGTCTAGAACGTCAAGTAAAATAGCTAATTTTGAATACCTAATAATGTGCTAATAATTTATAAATGTTAATTTCAAACTAAACGATCAAATTCGAATTTCGACAAAATACATTTAATGCGATTTTCAATACTTTCCTATCAAACTATTTTGAAATAAAATAAGAAAACGTACATAACAAAAGTTCCATCGTTCAAGCCATACTCTGGTAATTTTACCTATTATTATCACTAATTGAAGAAATAATGTTTGCGCACAATTCAAGTCCCAATTTCATGAGGATATGATTATGTTCTTCAATCTCCATGTCTGTTAACAACTAGTTGCAAAATATATTGAGATGCAATATCCTGACTTTTCTCATAAAACTTATCTACAAAATAAAAATTATATTGTATTATACAAAACTTTTGACAATTTATTTGTGAAAACATAAATTAATAAAATTATATTGTACAAATATTAATTATATTAAAAAATTTCAGAAAGAAAATCATCTTTACACAGATTGCGAAAGCGTGATACTTTTTACAATCTTCGACTTTTGAAACATTTTCATAAATGTTATTGATATGATATAAATTTGAATGCAATCCTCTGTCTAATGAATAATCGATACGTTTTTGAACGATTATTACCTTAAGTTACGGCTTATAATTCAATGATACATGATTGTCAATAATTGCTTTAGGTACTTCATAATTTATTTTTGACATAATTCAAAAATTTGCGTACGCATTTAATGTATTAACTCTTCGCCTTACTAAATGTATAAGTCCGCAATATTTATCCTAAAAACAATAGATATCAAAAAGATTAGACTCTACGCAAGGTAAGAATATATGTAAAACGAAGCTATAGATACCGTATGTTAGTAATAAAACTTTCACTCTTTTCTTTTTAATCATAATGCAATTTGATATCTAATTCCTCAGTGATTTTTCTCAATTATAAATTATATGTTAATATTACGTCCAAACTCCGGTCATATGTGTGGATAAGTTTAGAGAAAAAAGGAATAAGAAGGATGGAATATGGAAGGACGTTACAGCAGACGCTTTGTTTCGTATGCATCCGCGGGAAGGGATGCGTGCGAGATCGAACGCACCTTTTATAGCTCTGGAATATGGATCAAAGTCTTGAAGGGATGCTGTAACACCTGTTTCCAATGAGCAACGCGAACGTCAAGTCGAATTTTGAGCCAAAGAATTTAACTCGGGATCAAACTATATACGATCTCTGACAAAAGGTGGGAGTCGGTACGAGGTCTTACGATTCTAAAATAAATGGAGATTGAGGCATGTCATATTATATTAAAAGTATTCTATTGGGTTATTCGGAAAGTAATTTCGTTTTTTCCCAACAGAGGACTTAATTGTATTTTTTCACAGCCAACTTCACACTTAAGCCGCATAATCATTATATATTTTGACAGCTGATATAGCAAGGTTTGCTTGTGGAAAAATTGATTCAATTGATTCAATTGATTCTACGCAGTAGTTTTTGGTTGATGCCCTATCAAATATGAAAAGTGAAAAGCAGCATTTTCGGCATATTTTACTTTTTTACTATCGAAAAGGAAAAATGCTGTTCAAGTAAGAAAAAAATTATCCGATGTGTGGAGAAGATGTATTGACAGAACGCCAGTGCCAAAACTGGTTTGCAAAATTTCGATCCGGCAATTTTGATGTTGAAGATGCACCACGTTCTAGAAGGCCAGTTGAAGCTGATGAAGACACAATAAAGGCATTAATTGATGCAAATCGGCGAATAACAACTCGTGAGATCGCTGAGAGATTAAATTTATCGAATTCGACCGTTCATGATCATTTGAAACGCCTAGGTTTAATCTCAAAGCTCGACATATGGGTTCCTCATGTTCTTTCGGAAAGAAATTTGTGCCTTCGCATTGACGTCTGTGATTTGCTTCTCAAACATCAAGAAAATGATCCATTTTTGAAGCGCATCATCACTGGGGACGAGAAATGGGTTGTCTACAACAATGTTAAACGCAAGAGATTATGAAGTAAAAAAGATGAACCGGCTCAAAGCACTTCGAAAGCCGATATTCATAAAAAAAGGTGATGCTATCTGTTTGGTGGGATTTCAAAGGAATCGTTTTTTTTGAGCTTCTACCGGACAACACAACGATCAATTCTGAAGTGTACTGTCATCAGCTGGACAAATTGAATGATTCACTTAAACAGAAAAGGCCAGAATTGATCAATAGAAAAGGTGTAGTGTTCCACCAAGATAATGCGAGACCTCAAATAAGTTTGGTAACTCGCCAAAAGCTTTTACAGCTTGGATGGGATATACTGCCACACCCACCATATTCTCCAGATCTGGCACCTTCTGATTATTATTTGTTCCGGTCTCTACAAAATGTTTTAGACGGTAAAGGTAAAAACCTTTACTTCAAATAACGAAGTCAAAAATCACCTGGATCAGTTTTTTGCCAGCAAAGAACAAAAATTTTATGAGCGTGGAATTATGCTACTGCCAGAAAGATGGCAAAAGGTATTGGACCAGAATGGACAATATATAATTCAACAAAATATTTATTCACTATAAGAAAATCGTCTTTCATTTTCATAAAAAAAAAACAAAATTACTTTCCGAACAACCTAGTAGTTTATTATTAATCCAAAATTTCTTAGTATTATATAGAATATTTTTAGGTAACATACAATATTTTTAGGTAAATGTATTTGTATTTGCAACCAACATATTATAAGAGAAATCTAGCCTTTTAATAAGAATTGTATATTATCAGTTGTATCTGCATTGGTAATTATTATTTTAACATGTTATAAGAGTAAGCTAATATTCTCTCTTAAATAATCTTATATTTCTAATTTATGTTATTGTTGTACTTATTTTTATAAACTATTGTAATTATAATACTATGGTATAAGCTGTTGTACATTGCGAAACGCGGTTATAACTTAAATCATTAATCGCAGAATTGCTAATTAATTACATAAAAGATCAATACGAGGTATGTACAAAAAGTGTACTCAGTTCACCAAAAATCCAAATTAAATTATTCTGTAATGGAGATGTGGTCACCTTCGAAGTACTCTCCCCTTGACAGAATACACTTGGTCTAACGCTTCTCCCATTCCTGAAAGCAGTGCTGCATGACTTTATCAGTTCTTTTAGAAGCTTCGTTATTTCTCGTTTTATGGTATCAACAGCCACAAAATATTCAGCCCGCATGATATTTTTTACTTTAAGGAACAGGTAGAAATCACAGGGTGCTAAATCAGATGAATAGGGAGGGTGGTCTATGATAGTGATATTGTTTTTGGCTAAAAACTCGCGCGTAACGAACACAGTGTATGAAGGTGCATTGTCCTGATGCAGAATCCATGCTTTCTCCACCTACAATTGGGTCATGTACGTCGCACACGTTTACGCAGACGCTTTAAGACTTCAACATAGAATTTTGCATTACTAGATTTACCTTCTGGAACATATTCATGATGAACAACTCCACAAATATCGAAAAAAACTATGAACGTGGTCTTGATTTTTGAACAACTCTTGTGCGCTTTTTTGATACGAGGCGAACCATGGTGCTTCCACTCTTCACTCTGTCTTTTTGTTTTAGGATCATACTCGTAAATCCAAGATTCGTCTCCAATTATCACCTTGAGAAAATTTGAATCTTGGGCATTTTCGATTCAATCATTGCAATAGTCAACACGTCTTTTTTTTTTACTCGTCAGTTAAAACTTTCGGAACAATTTTTGCACACAGCTTCCAGAAATTTAAATCTTCTTTTAAAATTGTCTGAATACTACCGTTACTTATACCAAATTTTTCTGGAATCATTCTAGTGGTAATTCGACGGTCTGCCTTTACCAAATCGTGAACACGTTGAATATATTCTCATCGACACGTGATGTTGAAGGGCACCTCGCTCGTGCGTCGTCATCGACGCTGTCCTTTCCCTTCTTGAACCGATCTATCCATTTATACACAGTTCTACACTTCATGGCAGATTCACCATACACCATTTCCTACATTTGTAGAATTTCTTGGTCGTTTTTGCCAAGTTTTATGAGAAAGTATTTAGATGTTGGTTCTTTACACGATTAAAACGTTTCGCTCTATTCCGCCAACAAAAGTACGTTAATAAAAACAGACATGAAAAGCAGAGATCTCACTCGACCGTAACCTAACTTTTACTAAGGATACGTGACGCTTCCCCCGAGACGTTACACCACTATACAAGCTTACAGCGTCACCATGTCGGCAGAATAAAATTCACTGCATTTTTTTGTACACACTTCATATACATGTTTTTGCCAAAGTTAGATCATTAGCGAGCGTGAGTCTGTCGTGTGCGTGCATGTATACGGAGAGGCAATACAGGAATTAGTTAATTTCGTAAATTACGGAGGAAGAGGAGAAGAGATTATAAAAGAAATTTACAGGAACGAGATAAGATTCGGATGATCGTGGAAGGAGAGACTAGGATGTGAACATGTAAAGTGGCTGGCCAGTTATGGTATTTCAAATTTCTTTTAGGTCAAAATAACCGATTATGTATGCATCTGGTGGGAGAGGTTGTGTTGCACGTGGAAATCGGTTAAATAAGGGCTCAAAAGAATCGGGATGAATGGGGAATTCATCCCGATGATTCTTTTGAGCCTATTCGTTTCACGGTGGAAGGAAACTCTTCCAGGAACTCTATGCTCGAGATCGAGTCAGCCGGTAACAATGGTCGAGATGATGGAGGGATGGATTGAATGGAAAAGTCGGGAGTTGGAGGTGGGAAGTCAGGGAAAATTCGCTCCATCAGAGCATCCAAAAACGCGGGTGATGAAGATCGAGGAGGAAGTGAAAGAGTTCGAGAGGGAGGTGACGGAGTTCGAAGGGGAGGTGAAGGAGAAAGAGAAGATCGCTTCTAATGCGTCTTGGTTAACAGGTAGAGCCGACGAAGCCGGTAGTGGCGAAGGTGGTGGAGGCAATGCGTCCTCGGCTGGGTGACTCCAATTCTGAGAGATCTCAAGGTACTCCTGGTACTTGGTCTAAGAGTCTCCGCGCTTCACAGTAGGCCCGGCTTTTAAGCCAACTCTTGTGGGGGCGGTTTAAGCGTGGCACTACGATTTTGCGTTGGGTTAGGCCTTGCGGTGAATATACAGATATATAAATTAAGGGGGAACTTACTACTACTCTGCAGGTTTTGGCTTTTGAAGATGATTATTGGAGGTCCGATCTCTGTGTCTGAAGGACTCCAAGACCTTCGAGTTTATCCTCGGTGATAAAAGGTGATCTTAGCTGGATGTCTCGGAATGTTTGGACACAAGGGGAGGGTTGACCCAGCGAATTGGAAGCTTCGATCGAGTCACTTGACGGTATCGCGAATAAGATGACTTGAGTGAGCCAATCGCGGCTTATCACCAGAATCGGTTAAGCGATTTTTGCGGCCGGTAGTGTCGATTAGCTAAAAAACTTTTACTGTATAGTCGCAAACTGGCAGAGTTTCGTGTTGGAGATAGAGTTTGACTGTCTGTCTGTTTGCAAAGAACTTCCTTTTTATATTTGCGAGTTAGTAATGTCGCGTGCAAACCTCGCTATATTACTGGTCTAATCTAGGATTAGGATTAAGGGTATCACTTATGAAATGGGATACTGGGATATGTATCTAAAACAACTGCTGTGATCGACCATTTGCCGGATGTTCAATAGTCACACATGTGTCATTTATTACAAACAACTGCTGTTTCAGTTTGTAATTCTTAATTTATTTACTTCTTCTGTTCCTCAGGATAAAGTTCTTCTATTTGACACTTGATTCAAATATTTAATCCAATAACTTCGTGGATTCCAATAACTTAGTGGATTATTAGTCTAAACAGGCAAATGTTATTCAGCTCGTCGTTATTGTAATTCCAATGGTAGAAACAGATGATCTACCCGATATTACTTGTTAATAACTTTTATAGTGACGAAAATTCTAATCAAAGAAAAAACTGTGGAATCTGGATATAACATTAATATGACAGATTTTCTAATTTTATACGTACTCATCTTAATATTTAATAATTAATTTAATATAGCCGAGCGACATTTTTTCTGCTAGATTTATTTATTTGAAAAAAACGCGTCAATTAAATTGATTCATTTTTTTCATCAATGAATAATTACCGATACTATTTTTCGCGTGTGTGTATACATGCTTTATGTGTGTGCGTGTGTGGGGAGGAGGGGGGGATATTAGAAAGTTTTTGCAATACTCTTTACCATGTGCGTATGCGTAATTCGGCTTTCCACTAAATAACACATTTTAGCGTTCACCGTATCTGGATACACGGTATTGCAAAAACTCCCTAATCTCACTTCCATTTCGCAATATACTCATCGAGGGTGCGTTCGAGGACAGCGCTGTTGCTCGTTCTATCCTTGATTAATGTAAGTTGCCATCGAGAGTTCAAATCGGGCCAAAGTCGAATCAGAGTCGGATTGAATTGAATGTTTTTACGATGGAAATACTACGAACTCTAATAAAATTTTAAGGTAAAATTCAAATGAGATTTGGTAAAAACAACAAGAATCGAGATTAATTGTTATAATAATATTGCCAACAGGATGAATCCAAATTGCGTTGTGCACATCAAACGTGAGCAAATGTGTTGTGTACATACGAGTATTTTCACTTTATTATAATAATAAGCAAAAATCAAGAAAAAAACAAATTGATCACTCGAGACGTTCAATCCTTTGAACATAACTCTGCAACTCTAGCGTAACTCTGATTCAGTAGGAACAGGCAAGCCAATTTAATTCTAACTCGATTCTGACCTGATTTTGACCCAATTCGAATTCTTGATGAAAACTTCGAGGACGTTTATACTGGTCGTAAGCGTATGCCGTAATCTATAAGAATTGACCAATCACAGTCGCGTATTCTCCTCTCATTCGACTGTAAAAGGGGAATATCCGACTATAATTAGTCGATTCTTACAAATTACGGCATACGGATACGTACATAAACGCTTCCTTATGCCTGTTCTACAATAGAGTCGCAATTCGTAAGAAATTGGCTAATCACAGTTGAATACAAAAATAATCTACAATTGTTAATAATAACTACGATTTGTTCATTTCTCACAGCTTACGGTTTGCCATCCTATTGTGGAACAGGCATAGACCTTGTTCTACGTCTAATAAATAAGGATAAAGTTTAGTTTAGTTTAGTTTAGTTTAGTTAGTGACACGGTAGCGTTGACAGCGCGCTCCGAACCTCTCAAGTATAGAAAGTGCAAAATGATGCAGAGAATGGCTGAGTTCGATATTAGTCGTGTTTCCAAATGCACACAATCATGCATCGCTAGCCTCTAGCGCCAGGAGCTATACAACCGTATATTTTCTTCTAATCGCGATAATGATGACAACAATAACGACATATCTTAAAAATGATAATTCAAAGATTTGCATCGCAATATCTTCGCTAGCACACGTAAAGAAAAAATAAAAGCACTTTTATTATATAATCCGAGTGGAAACTATTGAGTGTATATTAGAACTCGATTGAGCGTATATAAAATTTGATAAGCTGTTGAGATCCGATAATCTCGATCTGAGTCCGCAACTCACGAGATCATGTAAAAAAGCACGGCCAGTTTCGCGCCATGATATTGTTGCCCATGATATAAATACAAGGATACACTTATGTGCATACAATAGATAAATCACATGACGGTCAAGCAACCAAGAATTGTCATCAAGCTACATCATCATTACGCGGTGAATTCAAAGTTATTACAGTTAATTTCTTTGCAATATACATTATAGAAAGTTATTTATCTTGCCATTGTTGTAGGCATTATTGCAAAAAAAAACAGACATTTTATTGTGAATTTTCTGTAATACATTAATACGAAGTACTGATCGTGAGATATGAGATACGTACGTTTAAGTATATGTTAAAGTTTTATAACGGGAAAATTGTATAAAAGTAATATTTTGTTAAAAATAAAATAAACATAAAAGTTAATTTTATTATTACATTAAATTATTTTAATTGTAATACATATAAATAAATGTATACTTTACATTTAATACATGAATTACATTATTAAATTGACATTGTAATTTAATTATAAAAGGAGAGTGTATAAAAATAACCAAAATTGACCCTGAATGAGCATCTTTAAAACATATGCAGTTGTCATTTTGAAAAGTCCGTACATTCATGAAAAAATGCTTATTCATCCAGGAAAGTTTGGGAAACCTTCCAAAAAAAATAAAATATGTCGTTTAAACGCTCTGCAAAGAAATTTATTTTATGTCTAATGAACGATGACAGATTTCGTAATGGTGTATTTATATTTTAACATAAGTTGGATCATAAAATACTATAAGAATACTAGGAAGATCTACATATATATGTGCGTGCGTGCGTGCGTGCGTGCGTGCGTGCGTGCGTGCGTTCGTGCGTTCGTGTAAGGGTGTATCAAAAGTCTGGAAACAGTCGAATATCTCGAAAGTAAAGCATTCTTAAGAAAAATGTTTCAGGCAAAAATTGTAAGGCTTAAAAAGATCTATTCATTGATTACATTTGCTTGATCTTGGGTAGCGTCTCCAAGACCAGATCAAGGTCAAATTGATTTTTTTTTTAATAGAATATCTTATTTTTGATACCAGAACCTAATAGCTAATGTCAAAAGCTCCAAAACATTATAATGAAATTATTTTTTGTTAAGTATTTTTTGAGTTATAAGGCTTGAAAATTATAATACCGCCGGCATTAGCATTGCGCAAAGTGTCCGATCAATGGCTAAAACCTTTAATATACAATATATGTGTGTGTGTGTGTATATATATAGTATATATATATATATATGTATATATATATTGTATTTTTTTAAATATAATATAATATACATATTAGGTGTACAAAAAAGTTCTGAGCTTTAGATTTGATACAACCGAAATAACAATTTAAATTTTATATATCTTCCCGCCCTTTTGGGGTTTTAAAACAGTAACATTTAACCTCCTGAAATGCGATACGGTTTGGCGTTTGATGCACATAACCTCAAAAATCAGTAGTGTTCACGATGGCAATTACAAAAGAGCATATTCGATTTTCCATCCACTTCGCGTTTCATCTGAAGAAAAATGCTGCTGAAGCCACTGAAATGATTTGTGCTGCATATGGAGAGAACGCTGTAAGTCATGCAACATGCAAAAGGTG
>NW_017304620.1:592753-601858 GCF_001594115.1 Trachymyrmex septentrionalis
AAACTGCTTATAAAAAAGAGTTTTATTTGAAAAATTATTCTACAATTGAATGCTCCCCTTCAATGTACTCCCCTCCCCTCGCCACACACCGTTCCATTCGTTTTTTCCATTGGTCAAAGCAATGCTGGAAGTCTTCTTTTGTAAGAGCATTTAGGAGCTCCGCCGATTTTCGCTTCACCTTTTCCATCGACTCGAACCGGGTTCCTTTTAAGGCAGACTTGATCTTCGGAAACAGGAAAAAGTCACAGGGTGCTAAATCAGGCGAGTACGGCGCGTGTTCGAGCACTGGAGTGCCTCTAGCGGCTAAATAACGCTTCACAGACAGCGCGTTATGGGCAGGTGCGTTGTCCTGGTGTAAGATCCACGACTTGTTTTTCCACAACTCCGGCCGTTTCTTACGAACTCGCTCTCGCAGTGTTGCCAAAACTGTCAAATAGTAAGTTTGGTTTACAGTTTGACCCTCTGGAACCCATTCAGTCATCACGATGCCGTTGATGTCGAAAAAAACGATTAGCATGGCTTTAAATTTCGATTTCGACATCCTTGCTTTTTTCATTCTTGGCTATGCAGGAAGGAGTTTTCCAGTGCATGGATTGCCGCTTAGTTTCAACATCGTATTGGAATATCCAGGTTTCATCGCAAGTGATGATGTTTTCCATCAATTCAGGCTCTTCATCTAACCTCTCAAGAAAATCTAAGCAGATCTGTTGACGGACGAGCTTTTGGTCAGGGGTCAAATTTTTTGGGACCAACTTCGCACAGACTTTCTTCATGTTTAATTCGTCATGTAAAATTTTTCTGACAGTTTCTTTATCGGCGTTTACAGTCTCAGCAATCATCCGAATGCTCATACGACGATCTCCGCGCACAATTTCATTGATTTTGGTCACTGTTTGCGGAGTTGAAACAGAGACAGGTCGACCTGGTCATCTTCGGTGCTCTCTCGGCCTTCAGAAAACCGTTTATACCATTCAAAAACACGCGCACGAGATAGAGAATTCTCACCATAGGCCTCTTTCAACAACTTATAGCACTCAGTCGGAGTTTTTTTTAATTTAACGAGAAATTTCACATTGATCCGTTGCTTGTGTTTTTCATCATACATTGTTATCGGCAGAAAAAAACAAGTTCGTTTCTAACCTCTATAGAAAAAATACTACTACTGTGACAAAAACGTGTTTTCGTACTGGAATAATAGACACTTCCAGCTATCCAACGCTGCATTCGTTTCCCACCCTACCCCTCTAGGACGCCTTCTGCGCGCGCAGTCTCGTTATTTAAAGCCAGACCTCGTATATTTGTAGAACTTCCTGGTAGTGTATTCTTATAGTTCATGATCCAACTTGTGTTAAATGTAAACATTAATTTTAAAATCTATCATCGTTTATTAGACACAAAATATATTTCTTTGCAGAAAGACCTATTGTTGAAACGACTTATTTTATTATTTTTGGAAAATTTCCCAAGCTTTCCTGGATAAATAAGCATTTTTTCATGAATACGGACTTCCAAAATGACAACTACATAGATTTTAAAGATGTCCACTCAGGGTTAATTTTGACCATTTTTTTACACACCCTTCTTCCCAAATAAATCAATTACATTAAAAATTATAACGTAAAAAATAATTTAAATTGTATTTAATAAACTGATGAGGAAAAATCAAAGTCAACAATATAGAGTTCATAAGATCTATAGCCTATAGCTTATTATAGCCTATTAGGATCCCAAATAGGCGTTATTAGAGCCCTACATAGGCATTATTAGAACTGATAGGGCAAATTAGAGTCAACGTTTATCTCAGCTAAAAGTTTTAGGGCTTTTAGTCCGAATCTACAATAGGTTTTTGAGCCTTAAGCCATAAAAAATGGACGAATCGTAGTCAATTATTCTTCTCGTATTCGACTGTAATTGGTCAAATTCTTATGGCTTAAAGCTTAAAACACCTACATCCGGACTTATAGATCTTAATAGTGCCTTATATAATCTATTTATTGTCTCTTAAGGCCATATTTTACGGAGCCGAACCTGCTCGAATCGTTCTGGAAACAGTCGATGACATACGTTTGGTAACATCCCCTATTTCAAATTCCTGCACTACTATATGAGCATATCCTTGTATTTATATCACGTCGTTGTTCTCGTCTTAGTTCGGATCTACAATAGGTGTTTTAAGCCTTAAATCATAAGAAATTGACCAATTACAGTCGAATGAGGAAAAAAATCGACTGTGATTCATCCATTTTTTATAGATTAAGGCTTCAAAATCTATTGTAGATCCGAACTTAGCATAAAGACACTACTGTATCTTCAGATTACGTTAGCGCTAAGACAAAAGAAATACGCGTCGATAAAGTAAATTCTATTGAGATGTATGATTATTAAGGTTATTTATTTTACTTTACAAAATGTAAAAGAATACCTTACTGTACCGTTACATAATAGAACTACCAATTTCATAACATTTACTAGAATTCTAGTTGGGAATGGAAAGTTACTTTTTAAAAGTAACAAGTTATAATTACTTGTTATTTAGTAGAAAAAATAACAAGTTATTGTTACTAGTTACCAATTTTTAAAAGTAATTCATTACAGTTACCGTTACTCGAGGAAGTATCTTTTTTTCCACGCGAAGTGACTCTCACCCCACCTCCCCCCTGCCAGAGTCGCTTCGTGTAGAAGTCGTACACTCCTAAGGAAAGTTATAAAGTATACTTTAAAGCAGAAAATTTATGTTTTATATGGTAGAAAAGAAACATTATATATTTTTCAAACTTTTTTTGTTAATAATTTTTTAATGAATGATGAGCTAAAACCTGGTGGAAGTTACTCAGAGTCGTGACCTTAAAAACATATATCAAAGTCATCGGAGCCACTCCTCTATTCAGCATATTTACCAAAATAACTTGTAGTAACTTCGTTACGAGTAAGTTCCATGCCTTGATTCTAGCGTACTTTACACTTTCCTTCGTGTGGGATTCTCTCGAAAAATATTGCATTCAAATGATTGTTACCTTACAGTAAAATAAATCATACTCTATTTTCAAAACTGTAACACGAACAAATCAACACTTTGCACACTTGTATTTTTTATTGCGTAATGAAGTAAATTTTGTCAACGCTAAGGCAAAAGATACTTGATGAAGTAAATGACTGAAGATTCGCGCGAAATATGACGGGTCAAATAACAATCGAATGCCAAATTGTCTAGATAAGCATGCGATTATAGCTCAGTGTTAGCTTGTTAGGCTACCATCCCAAAAATCTTAGGTTCAAATCCAGTCGATACCGCATACACAGACAAAATTTTAAGTAATATGCGCTATAATTCTAATAAATTATGTGGAATTGGTAGGTTCATGTAGAAACAGGCGTCCATTTATGTAAAATTTACTTTATTTTTCTGATAGCAATCGTTGTATAGTCATACTGTAAAGTACTTTTTACATTTTGTAAAGCATAATTTTACATTATTATGACTAATCGACAATCACTCATTTATTAGAAATGTAAAGAAAATTGTATATAAGTCCCTATACATAAGACGCCTGTCCCATATTTACTTGAAAATTCCATAAAATTGATTAGAATCCGAATGTACATTATATTTTTCTCCATGTATGAATAGTTAAATGTTGACCGTTACTAATTTGAAAACTATTGTAGCTTTGATATTTTGATATATTAGAATTTATATATTTTATATATTAAAATTTATATATTTTTATATATTAGAATTTTTAAATCTTATTTTTAAATCAGGAATATGTTATTAAAATTTTAATCGCGAATTATGATATTCTGTACACTGAAAGAAAAAGACATAAAAAACAATGACTCACTCGTGAATGATTTTTACAGTAGGAGGATAAGATAACTCAATCTCAGTAATTTTCAATATTTAATTCATGGCTTTTTGCAATTTACATTATGTCATATGATATTAACATTCACCGGCAGTATTCAATACGATTTTAAAACAATAATGATCGCTAACAAGACACCTTCGCTAAATCAGCTTGTTAATATCATGCATTTTTCATGCATTTATAATTAACATGAAAATAATACTTAATTCGTATTTCCAGTGCATCCTTTTCCAAAAATATCACATGCTTTTATGTGCAAGCTTAATTGCTTTTTCTTAATAAAGCCTAGTACGCGTTATTTTAATTATTATTAGTTTGCTTATAAAAAGTCGCGCCACTGGTTATCAATTCATTACCATACTTTTTTCTGATAAAAATCTAAACAATATGTATGTCCAAGATCGGAACACAAGACGTTTTACATTTCGATTTTGGATACGTGTGCTGGATAAATTAGTTTGTGCTATAATAACGCAACACAACATTATGACACGTATCAAAAGTGTCATAATATTGCTTTTTTCACGTTTATTAATTGTTTAGGTCATATTTACAATTGTTTACCCTATCTATATACAAAAATCTCAGAATTTAATGAACAAACTACAAAGTTTATTCTATAAATGAATATAAAAAAAAATGTTATATGAAGTTTGACTAGATATTCTTTGTTATAAAGGGTACGGGAAGGGTTTGGGAAGTTCGCTACTAGCGCTATCGAACGCTAACGCTGTTCGAAGAGCTCCCTACCAACGCTATCCGTGACGTCATTGTCGGTAGCGTTTACCGTCATAACTTGCACTACCAACGCTCTTGCTTCCGAAGTAGTGCATGAGTAGCATTAGCGTTTGTGAGTTTTATGAACGCTAGTAGTAGTAAAGATAGTGCTGTTTTTTGCCATTTCAGTTTCTTGTGGTTTCCTGTCTCTTCTGTTCCTGCCATTTTCATAATTTTTATATATTAAAACATGCAGATATTAATACATTACGCTATTTTTATCACGCAACTTTTTAATCATAATCTCAGATAACATAACTTTAAATTATGACAAATATGTGCAAATAAATAACATAAAAATTTTACTTTAAACGTAAATATTAAATCTATTTTATACCGTACAGTATAATTTCAAAGAAAAGGAGGATTACCTTGGAATCAAAAATTATTTACAGCGATGAAGAGGTACGTTCGAGGAGACACTATCAACGCTACCAGTGCGTCGTAAATGCTAAAAATCGTTCATAAAACTCACTATCACTATTGGCTACACGAATAGTGTTAGTAGCGTTTGCGTTGATAGCGTTGATAGCGTCTCCTCAAACATACCCAAAGTTATAAATAAATATTGCAACAGAACAAATATTGAAATAGGAAACAACAAATTATCTATTGCGCAAAATATGAAAGTAAACATTTTGTGTATGAAAGGATTGAACATGTTTATCTCGTATGTATATTCATATCACATTTACTATCTTTAAACGATTCCATATTATTTTAACCTGTGTGTGAATATGATATTTGTTTAGCCTTGAAACAACGACTACGCTCAAAAATAATAGTTGTTAAATAAATTTCCATTGTCGCAACTGCCATTAAAATGTTGAAATAGTAACTGCCATTAAAATGCCAATGTTTCATTAAAATACTATTAAAATGTTCAATTTTAAAATTTATTTATAATTTAGCAATAATTTTCTAACCAAACTTCATACATCTTTTTTTCTTATTTCCACTGTATAGAATATGATCTCGCAGATTATCTGTTAAATCCTGAGACACCCTGTACATAAAAATGAGATAAAAGGATTAATAAACAATACGATAGAGAATGTGAAAAATCAAAGCTTAATGCATATGTGGAAATTTTTGAAAAAAGGGAGAAGATCTAAAAAAAGAAAAAATCAGAAAAAGAATGAGAATCAAAAGAGTAGATTATTGTTTAAGTTTATAATATATTATATAAAATATTGTCCCAATATTTTATAATGTATTGGGTTGTTCTAGAAAGTTTGTGCGATTTTCTTTAGTTCAAAATTATACATAGAAAAAATACGAATATGTTGCGAAACCTACTCGGTTTCGACCTATCATAAAAGTTTGAAGTTTTTTCTACAAAATCGTTTTTTAAAAATGTTCCTACGACTTTTTCTTCTTGAGTTACTTGCGAGTTAAATAAAAAGGATTATTGTGACTTGGATTGATTATAATTCTATTAAAAGTCATCATATTGCAATTAAAAAACAAATTCTTAAAACTGAAACTTTGCTTTATCAAATAATATAATTGCTAATTTTTTTAATGTAAAATATAAATAAATTTGAGACAAATGTGACATTACTATTCTTTTAAACATTGTGCAATGCTAAAAAGGTAGCATTACTGTCTTTCTAAGCATTGCACAATGGTTACAAGGAAAGTAATGTCATATTTTTAATTAAAATTTATATATATTATATTTTTTTAATTGGCAATTATATCACTTGATAGAGGAAAGTTTCAGCTTGAAGAATCTGTTCCTTTAATTGTAGTACGATTTTTAACAGAGTTATGAACAATTAAAATCACAATGCTCCTGTTTAATTCGCGAATAATTTAAGAACAAAAAAGTAGAAACATTTTTAAAAATGATTTTGTAGGAATAATTTGAAGTTTTTACGATAGATAGGCGAAAATATTTTTCGCAAATTTTTTTTAACACATGACAGACCCAAATAAAAAGCAAATTTTCCATCTTTTTTAATTCGTAGTTTTCCGAATGTAAAAATTGTCAAACTCACAGAGACTTAAAAAACAGAAAGTAACCTTTTGAAAAAATAGAGATTTCAAGCTTTAAAATCCTTTTTTTAAATTTAAATTTTATTCACTTTTAAAATAAATTGTATATACAATTTTGAGTTTTAAAAAATTTCATAAACTTTCTGGACAACCTAATATATAATATTATAAATAACATATAATAAAAAGAATTTATAATTAAAAATATAAGTGTCTTCTATGGAGACCCTGTCGTAGGGTAAAAAGAAGAGAGAAGGCGGAGCTACTGGTGGTACTACTGGACCGAACGAAATTATTGCTTGCACTAACTGCGGACCTAATCCTTGCACACATACGACAACAAACGGTTGCACCGCCGAGGTAAGCAAGTTATTATATATACAAGTATAATAGTATATTATATAAAATACCATTGTATTCCTTTCTTGAGAAATATAAAAATGTATTTGGAATGTAAATAAACTTAATTAAACAATAAGAAATAGAAATAATGTCCATAACGGTCAAAACTAAATCTTTAATGCTTAAATAATTTAATCTGAATAGTATATAGTATATACTATATACTATATACTAAAGACTATATAATATATACTATATACTATATATGTACATATATACCATATATGTACATATATATTTACCATATTTGTAGACATTCGAATTGCGCGCCGAATTGATTTTTCGGATTTGTAAACAAAATTAAACTACTGTAGTATTGTAATATTACAAATTAAGTTGACAAGCTGCCCCTGCTCATAAGCATATAGGCAACCCGACTTACTGATTTGTAGATATCAGAAGCACTCTGTATATACATAGTATATATTGTACAATAATTCAGATTGAATTATTTAAGCATTAAAGATCTAGTTTTTACCGTTATAGCCATTACTTCTATTCTTTATTATTAAATTTTCAAATGTACGGTCCAGATTCTTATTGAGATTCTTATTGTTTAATTAATTAATTTAATATATTTTTTATTAATATTAAAAATAAAACATCATTAGTCAGTGGCATAAGAGTAATCAACAGTTCTCTGAAAAAAAACCGAATATATTAAAAATTAAAGTTATATTTTAAAAGCACATTATGGTCACTAAAATGCATTTACTTAATTAATGACACTAATTAATGACACTCAATTACCATTATCGTTAACACTTCGTTGACACACATGTTTCGCGATCTTTACTTAGCACACAGGTGCGAATTCGCATCACTGTGGTGGTTTATAACTCCTTCACAATAAAGATAATTTAATCCATTTTTTTTTCCATTTCAAGGAAAAAAGGAAAGGAATAATTTTGACTCAATTATGTAAATATCGAAAATCATTATATTAGTAAAAAAAATCTTTTAAATTGAAATTCTGAAAAAAATTACGTTTTTTTTTCAATAATCATTTTTTTAATAATTAATAGAATAGTAATTATTAGAATTTAAAAAAGTGCACATTTTCAAGAGGAAAGATAGTACTATAAGATGTATACCTATATTATTTTTCCAAATTTCTCGGTGACCTAGTTTTCGTTCGGTGCTGACAACGGATAATTTTGATTTACTTTATTGCTTGCTCAAAGAGTCGAAGGATATTAAAGACTATTATGCATGGAAAGTAGAATCCTTAACTTTTTTTACGGACGGGTGATAGTATTATATTAAAGAATTTATTTTCGAACTAGTTTTACAGCTAAAAAAAAGAATGAATTAGCAAGTGTTAGTTATAGCTTATCGTCGAGATATGATTCTTATAATATTTTCGACTAAAGTTTTGAGTAAAAATCTTTAAATCTTCTAAATGTGTCAAAGATAACTGCTTCAAAATAAATATTCGTGTTTCGCATCAAAGCTTCTTCGTGATTAATCAGATATTTTTAATCGGATATGCGTCCAGAGATTAATCAATCTATCGATCAATGATAAAAGCTTGTCTGGTGGAAAATATGATGATAAGCTATATTAATAATAACGATAAATAATTGGATGCTATAACTAAATGCATTTTAATAAATGTAATGCACTTTTAAAAAACTTTTAAATTTTTTTTTTTTTTTAATATACTCGGTTTTGTTTAGAAAACTGCTATTTTTGTGTCATTAACTGTACATAATGACGCTTTATTTAAAATTAATTGAATATATTTTTAATTAATTAATTAAATGCTGGAAAAATACTAGAGATCCAGGTATGACTCCCAACTGAATATTTTTAGCAATAAATTTATGTACCGAAGAAACAAGCAATCATTTGCTTGGCAGCACTGCGTGAACGAACAACTTTTGTTGGTTTTGGTTCATTTTGAAATACCCAAACAGTGGATTGTTGTTTACTTTCGGGCTCATACGAATAGATTCATGTTTCGTCCCCAGTAACGATATTGTAGACCAAATTTGATCGACCTCGGTTGAATTTTTTGAGCATTTCTTTGCTTCATTTAACACGAGACTGTTTT
>NW_017304620.1:601958-603955 GCF_001594115.1 Trachymyrmex septentrionalis
TAAGCTTCGATCAAATTGTGTAGGATCCAACGACTGCAAAGTTTCCGTACGCTCAAGTGATCAAAATCGTATGTATTGCTTTCATGTCAATGCCTAAGGATGCCTGAATCTCGCGGTATATTATATGCCGGTCTCGCTCAATTATTTCACGCATTAACATTAGTGGCAATAACAGACGTGGATGGACGACCTTCACTAGGAATTCATCACTAAGAAAGGTACATCCACGCTGGAATCGGCAAACCAATTATAAACAGTCCTATTGGATAGTGCTTCATCTCCAAAAACCAAATGAAGTCGATCTATGCATTGTTTCGGGGTTAGATTACATTTGTAATCGTAAAAAATCGTTGCTCGAAAATTTTCTCGCGAAATTTCCATTTTCTTACAAAATAACTTCTTTTAAAATACTATGCAAACAAAACTAGTTGGCTTGGGTACAAAATGTCAATTGAATTATAGGTTAAAAACGTCTAATTTTACGGATATGATAGTAGCAGAACGTTGGCGCCACTGGAAGTACTAGATTGCAGAAACTTTTCTAGCAGCTTACGTATCACACCGCAAATTTTTAACGGTAAAATTCATAATTTTGAATGCTTATAATTTAGAAACTGTTATATAATCTCGACATTTTAATATTTTTATTTTATTTAAAATGACCTCAGGAATATATTTTTACATCGTTACAATTTTTGTGGGATACCCTTATATGTACAATATATATTTACTGACAAATGTTAAAAAACAAAGTTTTTTTTAAGAATTTATAAGTATATTTTTATATTTCCTGAGACACATTTAAAAACTAAAAAAACCGTAAAATAATACTATTTTGATAAACAAGAATTTGATATTATGGTCAGTTTAGGTATAATAACCTCTCTTTTTTTTAAATATGGTATAAAAATAACAGCTAGATGTCAGCCTATTAAACATAGGTGTATTTTACACAACTCTTATTGATTTTAACAATGTTAACTTAATTGTTAACTTCACGCTACAGGAGTGCGTAAAAAGATGGAGAAACAGGAAACTTAAATCATGTTTGACGCGTACAATAAAAAATACGTAAACTCTCATAGCCCTTCATCTCATAACCCAATTAAAATGAAAAGACACGGAAGAAAAAATAGAGAGCCAACTTAAAGGGATACTGGAGCGACGCCTAAACTTAATCAAGGTTGATATTACAGGTTTTAATTTCCATGTATAAGATGCTTACGCCCTGAGTTATATGATCATACAAGAAATTCGATCGATGAATTATCAACATTTTTATTGTGTTTTCTACATTATCATCTTAGCTTAGGGACGAAAACATGTATTAGGCTCGGTCCCATAAATGTGAGATTTATTTTATTTTGGAAAATTTTCCAATTTTAGAATTGAGAAAAAAATAAACCGGGATTGAAGTTAATCTTATATTTGTGGAGTCGGATCTTAGAAAATATAGTTGTATTATGTACACATGCAATAATGGCCGCGTTCCATTATATACCACTAGTACTAAAAATGTCTGTAATATATATAAAGTACAGATTTTTAACTAATAATTATATCGATACGAAGCCGTAGTAGCATTTTTTTCTTACGTCCAATGCCACTTTAGGATAATATATTATCAATAAATGAATACAACATTGCACGTACATGATGTAAGTCTCTTTGCTCTGTCTAATAAAAAGAGATAGATACTTATAGTACATATTATTAATATGTCAACTTATATATCCATATAGAAAATTGTATGTATATTATACTATGTAATGACACATATACACACACGCACATATTATATATAAACAGATAAAGTTACTCATGTTGAGATAATCATGCAGATATTATTTATTTATACGCAATATTAGAATTTTATGTACATATATCGTATAATGTGTATGTATTCACATCGCACAAAAATAACATTTATAATTCTAACATTGTTGTAACAATGTATATATATCAAATATATGTATATATATATATATATATAGTAT
>NW_017304620.1:604282-630847 GCF_001594115.1 Trachymyrmex septentrionalis
TACATGACGAATTAAACATGAAGAAAGTCTGTGCGAAGTTGGTCCCAAAAAATTTGACCCCTGACCAAAAGCTCGTCCGTCAACAGATCTGCTCAGATTTTCTTGAGAGGTTAGATGAAGAGCCTGAATTGATGGAAAACATCATCACTTGCGATGAAACCTGGATATTCCAATACGATGTTGAAACTAAGCGGCAATCCATGCACTGGAAAACTCCTTCCTGCATCGCCAAAAATGAAAAAAGCAAGGATGTCGAAATCAAAATTTAAAGCCATGCTAATCGTTTTTTTCGACATCAACGGCATCGTGATGACTGAATGGGTTTCAGAGGGTCAAACTGTAAACCAAACTTACTATTTGACAGTTTTGGCAACACTGCGAGAGCGAGTTCGTAAGAAACGGCCGGAGTTGTGGAAAAACAAGTCGTGGATCTTACACCAGGACAACGCACCCATAACGCGCTGTCTGTGAAGCGTTATTTAGCCGCTAGATGCACTCCAGTGCTCGAACACGCGCCGTACTCGCCTGATTTAGCACCCTGTGACTTTTTCCTGTTTCCGAAGATCAAGTCTGCCTTAAAAGGAACCCGGTTCGAGTCGATGGAAAAGGTGAAACGAAAATTGGCGGAGCTCCTAAATGCTCTTACAAAAGAAGACTTCCAGCATTGCTTTGACCAATGGAAAAAACGAATGAAACGGTGTGTGGCGAGGGGAGGGGAGTACATTGAAGGGGAGCATTCAATTGTAGAATAATTTTTAAAATAAAACTCTTTTTCATAAGCAGTCTCGTTATTTAATAGCCAGACCTCGTATATATTATATGTATAAACATTATTAGTGAATATAAATTATAATTATATTTTATATGTATTATAATGTATATGTACACAATAATGTACCCAAAATAATTTTAATATCATTGGACATATCATTAATTCACTAATATGTCTGTATTCAATAATACAATAGAATAATATTTTGTGTCGTTGTGTGTGTACATACATTGTAATATACATAAAATGTAATTGTAATTTGTATTCATAAATGTCTTTTATATACAACGTTAGAATTAAATTTTATATATATCATACACATTATATATTATAATATAAAATTCTAATATTGCATAAAAATGAACGAATGAATGAATGTAGAGAATATCTGCATGAATATCCCAGCACGAGTAATTTTTAACACTGTGTGTTTTTTGACATTATAATATTTAATTATAATACACGTAAAATTTAACAATATTACTATGACATAATCATATAAATATACTATAACATTGGGCTTGTCTTAGCATCAAGACACTATCGTATCTCCAGATCAGTAATATCTCTATATTTGAGTATAGATAACTTCTACCTCTCTTTTTGATAGCAAAAAATGGTGTAGCTACATATATACATATACATATATAGTATACATGTATATGCATCACGTGTCCATATATTGACAATAATACATGTTACATCTTGATCTAAAATGACATTGGTCTGGTTTCATAGGAAAAGGATATTAGGACTGTGTACCGATATAGGCTGCGAGTACTGAAAATATGTAATATATGTAACTATAGATTTTCAGTATTGACAATATATATTGACACATGGCCATAATAGCATTTTCCCTTTCGCACAATGTCATTTTAGATCAGAATGTAACATGTATCAGTAACACATATATAGATATATTACACATATAATATACGTAGCTACTCCATTTTTTGCTACGTTTAATAAAAAGATGTAGAAGTTACTCATATTAAAATATACAGATATTAGTGATGTGTGTACTTAAATATAATATACATACGAGGTCTGTTCAAAAAGTACCGCGAATTTTGAATTTCCGCGGGTTACGTATATTCGATTTTCGATTTTTTGTGGCGTTATGTTGGTACTCATGTCTCTCACTTATGCCGACAAGTTCGGCCATTTTGAATGTTCAGTTAATTTTTGACAGCTGCTTTGCTTGCATGTGTTTTGGCTCGTCTTCGATTTTTGCCTATTCCAAAAAATGAATCAAAGAATCTGTATCAAATTTTGTGTGAAAAACAAAATTAAGTGCGCGGACGCATTCCGAATGTTGACTGTGGCATATGGTGAAGCTACCTTGGACCGAAGCAACGTTTATCGGTGGTACAAAATGTTCTCAGAGGGCCGAGAAGATGTGAACGACGAAGAGCGTGCCGGACGCCCGAGCACGTCAACAACAGACGAAAACATTGATGAAGTGAAGAAAATAGTATTGGCCAATCGTCGAATCACCGTTAGAGAGGTTGCTGAGGACCTAAACATATCGATTGGCTCGTGCCATTCGATTTTTACCAATGATTTGGGCATGAGACGGGTCGCCGCGAAATTCGTACCAAAATTGCTCAATTTCGACCAAAAACAGCATCGCATTAACATTGCTAAGGAGCTGTTGGACTCTGTCCGCGACGACCCAAATTTGCTCCAGAGGGTCATAACTGGTGACGAATCATGGGTTTATGGTTATGACGTGGAAACCAAAGCTCAATCATCCCAATGGAAGCTGCCGCACGAGCCAAGACCGAAAAAAGCGCGCCAAGTTCGGTCGAATGTGAAGGTTTTGCTTACAGTTTTCTTCGATTGCAGGGGCGTGGTGCATCATGAGTTCTTGCCACAGGGTAGAACGGTCAATAAGGAATATTACCTGCAAGTTATGCGCAATTTGCGCGAAGCAATCCGCCAGAAACGCCCGGATTTGTGGAAGAACAAAAATTGGCTTTTGCACCATGATAACGCCCCTGCTCACACATCGTTGCTTGTGCGCGAATTTTTGACCAAAAACAACACACTAATGATGCCGCAGCCACCGTATTCCCCAGATCTGGCCCCCTGTGACTTTTTCTTGTTCCCGAAACTGAAGAGGCCCATGAAAGGACGACGCTACGCTACGATTGAGGAGATAAAGACGGCACCGAAGGAGGAGCTGAACAAGATCACAAAAAATAATTTTTTGAAGTGCTTCGAGGATTGGAAAAAACGTTGGCACAAGTGTATAATATCTGATGGGGATTACTTTGAAGGGGACAAAATAGATATTCATGAATAAATAAATAATTTTTGAAAAAACACAAAATTCGCGATACTTTTTGAACAGACCTCGTATGTATACTATAATGTGTGAATATACACACGTTACAGATAGAAGTTATTTATGCTAAGCTACTTCATTCCCTATGTTTAAATATACAATATTAAAATTGTATGTATACATATAAAATATAATGTGTATATATGTACACATAAAATTTAATTGCAATATTTTGTATAAATAAACATAAGAAATATTTGCATGAATATCTCAGCATAAATTACTTCTAGCTTATGTTACCTCTAAGTTATGTAGATATTCACACATCATAATACACACATATGCAATATTCTAATATTGAGAAAGACAATTATATAGGGGACTTTAAATCTATAAAATACGTATAACTAACATAAATTAAGGTTAATGAGGCAATATAGATATATTAGGTGTACAAAAAAGTTCTGAGCTTTAGATTTGATACAACCGAAATAACAATTTAAATTTTATATATCTTCCCGCCCTTTTGGGGTTTTAAAACAGTAACATTTAACCTCCTGAAATGCGATACGGTTTGGCGTTTGATGCACATAACCTCAAAAATCAGTAGTGTTCACGATGGCAATTACAAAAGAGCATATTCGATTTTCCATCCACTTCGCGTTTCATCTGAAGAAAAATGCTGCTGAAGCCACTGAAATGATTTGTGCTGCATATGGAGAGAACGCTGTAAGTCATGCAACATGCAAAAGGTGGTATCAAAAGTTTCGCCAAGGAGATTTCAGTCTTAAAGATGAATCGCGTGCTGGACGCCCTGAAAAGATTGAAACGGACGAATTGCAAGCACTGCTGGATATAAACTCTGCGCAAACTGAAAAGGAGCTTGCAGAACAGCTTGGCGTTACGCAGCAAGCCATTTCCGTACGATTACATACGATGGGAAAGGTTCAGAAGGAAGGCAGATGGGTTCCGCATGATTTGTCCCAAGACAACAAAAATCGACGGCGTGACACTGCACTCAGTTTACTCTCAAAGTTCCGGAAAAAAGATTTTCTGCACAAAATCATTACAGGCGATGAAAAGTGGATTCTTTATGATAACCCTAAACGTAGAAAATCATGGGTTGATCCTGGTAAACCTTCGACATCGACGCCAAAGCCCAATATCCACGCCAAGAAGGTTTTGCTCTGTATCTGGTGGGATTGGAAGGGTGTGTTGTACTACGAGTTGTTACAACAGGGTGAAACAGTCACGGCAGACCGCTACCAACAACAATTGACCAATTTGAGCGATGCATTAGAAGAAAAGAGGCCATTTACTGGCCAAGGACATCGTAAAGTGATCTTGCTTCATGACAATGCTCGACCTCATGCTGCGAAAACGACTCAGGAGCATATCTTTGCGTTAGGCTGGGAACTTCTCCCGCACGCGGCGTATAGCCCAGACATGGCGCCTTCCGATTACTACCTATTCCGGTCGCTGCAGCATCATTTGGCTGATACACATTTCGTGAGATTAGAAGAGATACGAAAATGCATTGATGACTTTATCGCTTCGAAGCCGGTGAGTTTCTATCGTCAAGGAATTCGCAAGCTCCCCGAAAGATGGCAAAAGGTCATTGATGCAAACGGAGAATATTTCGCTGATTAATATTTTTTCGTTTGTTTTTAAATAAAGATTGAATTTTACAAAAAAAAGCTCAGAACTTTTTTGTACACCTAATACAACGAGAAACTCACATATCCAAAAAGATTGTGTCACTCACAAATTGCCAAAGATGAATGGTAATGTAAAATTTTAATAAATAGAGAGCGTGTCAAGAAACTTTGATACATAATTGATCACAAAATTACATTTATACAAATCTGTGAGTGGCAATCTTTTTGTATTTGTGAGCTTTTCGTAATATATCTATATTAGTGAAGGATTCCAAAGTGAGTTGAAATGTACAAAGTAAAGAAGATAGAGATAAAGTAAGTCTTGGATGTAGGGAAACAAATACTATTACGTATACTGCTATATACACGACCGTAGTAGTGTCTTTCCCTACGTATTCAATTTCATTTTAGGTCAGGACGTGACATGTATTTTCAATACATAGACACATATATTGGATATACATGTATAGCATGCAGTGTTACATTTAATTAAAAAAGACAGAAATTTTTCTTGCTCGGATATTTATGCAAATATTCCCTATATTCCATATATGAATTTACACGAAACATTATATTTAATTTATTTTATATTACTTTTTTATGACTGTATAGTGTGTATATGTATATACGAGTATATATATATATATATGTAGTCTGTTCAAAAAGTATCGCGAATTTTGAATTTCCGCGGGTTACGTATATTCGATTTTCGATTTTTTGTGGCGTTATGTTGGTACTCATGTCTCTCACTTATGCCGACAAGTTCGGCCATTTTGAATGTTCAGTTAATTTTTGACAACTGCTTTGACAGCTGAACAGACCTTGTACATACCATAAAGCGTATTCTCAAAAATGTAATCCTTCAAAAATTTAAATGAGTATCTGATAATATATTACCATGACAAGTAACTGATATATTATTGAAGGTGCCAGTTCAAAGTAAACATACATAAAGTGTATATATTATCTAAATTTAATATAATATATTATCATGAAAAGTAATTATTTTTCATTGTACAGGTTAGTATAAATTTCAAATCAAATCTCAATAAACGACTTTTATGTTTTGTACACTAAGAATAACATATCGCTCTTATTTTCTAGTATCAAATTGTAATCTGTTTTACTTGTATGTATGTTTGTTTTGAACTCGCACCTTCAATAACATATGAGCTACTTTTCATGATAATATATTATATTAAATTTAGATAATATACACTTTATGTATATTCACTTTAAACTGGCACCTTCAATAATATATCAGTTACTTATCATAGTAATATATATGTTAGATAATCATTTAAATTTTTAAAGGTTGAAATTTTTTAGGATACACTTGATGTATGTTCACTTTGAACTGGCACCTTTATTAATATATAAGTTACTTGTCATGGTAATATATCATCAGATAATCATTAAAATGTTTAAAGGTTTAAATTTTTGAAAATACGCTTTATGTATGTTTACTTTGAATTGGGACCTTGAATAATATATTAGTTACTTTTCATGATAATATATATTGTTAGATAATCATTTAAATTTTTAAAAGTTTACATTTTTGAAGATCTGTTTTTGAACATGGCCTGACCTTTTCATTTTAATAAATTTTTAGGGATATATTACCTACTTTTTAGAGTACAGATATACGGGGCAGCTTTCTAGTAATGCAAGTATCACAAATGTATATATTTTCGATTCTTATCACGTAACCTTCTATAAATTACAATTCATGCAATACAATTAGAAAAAATTGAAACATATGGTATATACATATAAATATATATCGTATACATATACATTATATTTAATAGTATATACGTAACTTATAATTATAATAAATATTGACCATACAATACATATTTATTTCAATTGCAACAGAATGAATCCTTAATATTCTATGAATAGACTTAAAATAACGAATGGGCCCCTCCATCGCCTATTCTCGTAAGGACGTAACCATATTTTCTTCGTCTCTTTGATTTTAACACAATCTTTAATATTTATTTTGATTGCAACAGAATGAATTTTTAATATTGTATGAATATACTTTTTTTTGTTTGTAAAGAGGAGAAAAATCTTCACATAGCCCTTCATCCGGGATGCTCCCGAAGAAAAACTTAACTGGATGAGGGGAAGACACCCAAGAGCAGGTCTCCTGATTGTGCAGGATTCGATGAGCGTCCTTCCTATAACTCATCGCTTACTTGCTAAAAAAATTCCCCCTATTCAGTACCTTCGCAAGACCACATTGGGCACACCTCGGAATCGCTTATCCGGCGGCATTTCATCAGAGTGCACCCAAATCATGGAGTATACGTTTTCACCTATATCATGGTTCGGTACACTACTCAAAGCTAGAATCCTATCCTATATTATATTAAACACTATTCTAAATATGTACATTATGTATACATTTTTACACATGTCATTAGACCTCAGAGAGGCCCGAGCTAAAAGAGTCCTTTGCCTCTCCAAGGCCTGACGCTCCCACTCGGCCCGCTCCTTCTTGCGCATGACGGCCTCGCAGAAATCCGCGAAGGCCGTCCAACACGCAGTGGAGCACATTGCAGCCCTGACAATGGAGCCGTATGTCCTATCAAGGACATCGAGTCCTAACCACTCAAAAAGTGACGTTCTCTCCGCGGCTAAAGACGGCTCAAAACAATAGCATGTGCATTGCCGTATCCGCAGTCGCACAACAATGCGCACAAATCGGCAACACATTACGCTGTATCTCAAAAAGGTAAGCCTCAAAGTACTCATGATCCATTAAAATCTGAATCACGTAGATTGTATGAATGCGGATTGTATACTAAAAATAAAGAATGAGCCCCTCCATCGCCCATTCTCGTAAACATAACCACATTTTCTTCATCTCTCCGATTTTAACATGATCTTTGTCATAGAGATTTATTTCTTAATGATGCTCTGAAATATCATAAAGTTCTTTGACTACAATAAGAAATTTTTGTTGTTATAGTAATGTATCGATACCTAGGGCAAGCCAGAACTTTATTGCATTTGTTTTAATACAACGCTTACGGCAGCCTACATACAGCGTCAGAGCAGCCGAAGTGTTATTTCCGCGCTTATGGCAACCCTTATACAGTGCTAGAGCAGTCGATGTTTTAATGCAGCGTTTATACGGCGCCGGAGCAACCGATGCTTTATTTCAGCGCTTACATCAGCCCTTATACAGCGTCAAAGTAGATGATTAATTGTTTCAATATTCTGAAAATAAAATTTAATTATAAACCTCAATAGTTTATTAAGGTTCACGTAAACTTACTAGAAGAATTCCGTTCTATTCTAAGAAAGTGTCATTATATGTATTATAAAAATTATTTCCAAACTTACTTAATCTGCTCGAAGAATAACATGTATGCCCCTTATGCTCCTTTGGATCATTTCTTCTTGATAATTTGTGAATCATTAGAGTAACATCATTCCGATTTTTTGTCTGCTCTTAACATACACGTGTAGTGACCACAATTTATTTCTTCGCCCTCGTGAAATATAGCGCTTATTACCTTGTAGTTTTTTTTTATTAATTGTGACAGTACTCGTCGGTACGGCGTTAATTGTCGATAATTTTTCTAGAAACACCGTTTAAAAAAGTGTATAAATTGAGCTGTATTACTAAGCGAATGAAATCGATTCGATTACGTTTTTTTTTTCGGTACCCTTACATTCGTTACAATTGCCATTTATCATTTCCCATTTCGAAAATTCTAAATCAATCAAAGTTTGCAGAGTAACAGCTTTTTTATATCGACTGTATAGGTAATATTAGCAAACAATTCTTTTCCAGTGTAGTTACATTGTAATTACATTTGGCATTTGAACAAGATGTTACGTGCTTTAATTCTAATACATCATTGATTTCGGATACGTCGACATTAGAGCCGTGAAAAATTCCGAGACATCTTGTTGTGTTCGTTCTTCGAAGTGTTCTCCGACAGATCTTCTAACCACTAGAATATTGCAACACTTACGCTCAGCATACGCGCAGATAGCATCAGTCAATGCGTTCGATATTTTATTTTTCAGTATTTGTTGCCTGATACGTGATGAAACACATTGCAATATTACATTAGCATAACACGAAACATGATCGTTGCAGAGGCCGTATATTTTCCATGTAACTATACTTTCTGATTCCTCGCAATCATAACTCTGTACATCATCAATGATATTAGATAGGCCCATCGATAGTCGTAAATTTTCACAGCCTTTTTCTCAGACGAATTGATTTGTGGTAGCTAAACTTTGAACACAGATCTCAGTTGATTATATTCTACAATGGCTCCCAAGTTTAACGGATACCGGATTAAAATTTATCAAATGTAGATCTTCCAGTATACTCACGTAATAAATCTTCATAGGCTTGACCATCACTGAACACACTCGTTCCTAGATCCATCATGGCATTTTTATGTAATTCCTTGATTTTTGTATTATTCCATAACTGAGAGACAATGGAAATTGTTTCCTATGTGCCATTTTGTGAAATACTTCGAATTTAATATTTACTTTTGTTATTGTGATTTCTTTGTTATCCGAAATAATTGTTTTAATGAAATCAATATGATTTCCGTCAACAGAGCGATTAACTGCAACTACATTGCCTATCGTTCCATTGACAAATTCCAAAGTTACATCAATGTTTCGTCGAATCATCATTTCAGTGCCAATTTTAATCGCTGTTACTTTTTCAATGCTGTTTCCGAAACTTTGTCATCCAAAATTTTGTGCACTCTTTTTTTCATCACTGGAACACAATCGACATCATCTTCTGCTATCAGTAGAATTTCATCACCATCAATTTTATCGAGCATTGCTGTGTTCAAAACCTTGCACAAATAACACGTGAGTAATAAACATATTGTATCAACCAATAATTGATTCGCAACTACTTCCTTTGAAATGGATTTTTCTCGACTGAAGAACATTGATATCAGAATCAGTTACCAAATCTATTCGTATTTTAGAAAGTATATCACGATATGTGTTGTCGCATCTTTGTCACATATTATTTAAAAGTTTGTCGTAATCGAATCTCCACAACAATCTCCACAAATCAGATCCACCTAAATACTTGTGAATTTCTGATCGAGACATTTTCACGAACGGAGATTGTTCTTTTACACGAGGAATCTGCAACAAGTCTCCAAACAGAAGAATATGTTTTCTGCCAAAGAAATCATTATCTGTATCTGTCGTATCAAAGATTTCACATAATCGTAGATTGATAAACATAAATGTCATATTCGAAATCATGGATATCTCATCGATTATAAATAATTCGACAGTCTTTAATTTGTTTCTCAAAGTTTTCAAAACCATGTCTGACAAGTGGGTATATTTTGCCGTAGATTCATGGGTGACAGGTAGTTGAAACATTCTATGGATCGTCAAGCCATTGATATTGAAATATATCGCCGCGATACCCGTGAAAGCAGATATGGCAGTCGCTTTTTTTAAATGTATTCTGATTCAATGTTTAATCGTTTCAATAAGAAAACTTTTTCCTGTACCACCCTCGCCACGTACAGTCGCAGAATCTGATTTTTATTTTGTAAAACTTGGCATACTCTATCGAAGACTCTTTTCTGGTCTTCGTTCAATCGCGACATCATTTGCGATAAATCAATCGGGCATCGTCAATCTTACCAAAATGTATCAAATCTTTCATCGCATCGTCAGCTTCTATCAGATTGCAATCCAGTTCACTGTCATCAATTTGTCTCTATCTGCTGTTTTCAGATTATTTTCGCGCTTCTCAATTAATTCAGCAACGCGCTCAAAAGCTGTCTGTATTTCTTCGAGCCTTTTGTGATATTTCATCGCCTTCGTCAAAGCAGACGCTGAATTCTTAAAGGCATCCGTGTTAGTCTCGTATGCATCTTTGATTTCACTCAAATCTCTCCATGATTTAAACAAAAGAAGCAATGAGTAAAAGTATTTTTCGGATTCAGTTTTTACATTAAATCGATAATAGATAATTAAATAACACTTTTTTCGTTTTTTTTTTTAAATAAACCCGATACAAGTTTATAACATTCGACTTCGTCATTTTTTTGCATCTGTCTCGTATAATTTCCCAAAATCTGGCAAAAAGTATACAAATTCAATGATTCTAATTCCTTAGGTCTGCTTAGATAGTAATCATCGATGAGCGACGGACAATAAATATTCATCAAATTTTCATGGAGAGCTTTAATTTTATTAAATGTTTTAACTTTTCTATATCTCTTCTCATTAACGTCAATCCATTTAACAATGGTATCATTGTCTATACCATAGGGAGCCCCTAGCAGTGTGTCTGCAGCTTCTAAAGCACCGCATTCTCTGTTATTCAATGAATGCATCACAAAATTACAGTTTCGATGCCAAGGGTTTATTGGAATCTATTATTGTAAAGTCTATATTGCATTTCTCCGACTTTGTCATGTATTTTATTAAGTACGAGTTTAAAAACTCTGATTTTTCTCCAATAAATTGTATGTCCATATTCCCTTCCCAGGCTAATTTGATAGCCAGATTATAATCCATTTAACAAAATTGAAGAACTCTTATTATACAAAATAAATAACAATAAATAAAGGGCAAAGTAAGAGTCAGCACATTTCGTTTTTAAAAAAGTCATCTAATTAAAAGAAAATACAAATAAAGAAAAACAAAATCGGAGAAAGTATATAATAAAAATAAAAGATAGATAAAAAATAATAAAAGGTAAGAACTAAGTAAAAATTTCGTCACAAATTTCGGCTGCAAGATTGAATCTTCTTCAGATAAATATATCGGAAAAAAAGAGTAACCGCAATAAAAGTTCGTAAATACATCGTAAGCACAATTCGGGTGAGTCTTGATGTAGAACTCGACAATATTCACGTACGATTACACAGTCGCAAGTGTATCATGTCTCTTGGAAAAGTTCTAGTTGATAAAAAAGATAAAAAGACTTCTTACGAAAAAATAAAAATATAAAACGGAAATTTACATAACGGAAATCTAATACGAAATAAGAACTCACCAAAAACATAAATTGTGCAAAAAGCGTGTCCATACAAGTATAAAAAGGCTATTGTGATATGTAAAACCAAGAGAAATGCAGAAATAAAAAACGAACATTGTGTATCGCTTAAAATGTATCGCTCGCTGATACGGATAACGCAGACTGAGAGAAGAGACGGACCGTCAGTATCACAAAGTCAAATTCTATTTACAATAGGCAAATAAGCCTTATAAAGATCTTCCATGTTGGTTTGTAAATTCAAACTGTTATCCTGTTTTTTAATGTTGAGCATTAAAGCTCGGAAATTAAACGTTTTCTATAGCAAGGATCTTCATCTAGAATTCTGACTTTGTCCCATTGGAAATCATGGTCATATTGCAGCCTATGCTCTGTTATGATTGAGCGGACAGAAGTTTTATGTCTAATATGATTACGGTGTTCAGTAATTCTGGTTTTAGTTGTCTGCCCAACGTATTACAATTATTGCACGATATCTTACAGACTACATTCCCCTTAGATGTGTGGAGACAAATATTCTTCTGTACTTTGATATATTTATCT
Organism: Trachymyrmex septentrionalis; assembly: GCF_001594115.1. Taxonomy (NCBI): domain Eukaryota; kingdom Metazoa; phylum Arthropoda; class Insecta; order Hymenoptera; family Formicidae; genus Trachymyrmex; species Trachymyrmex septentrionalis. Next base: position 616,585 of record NW_017304620.1, read on the forward strand.
ATTTTATTAGGACTATGGAAAGAAACCCTGATGTCGTTTTTATTAAATCGCTTAAACTTTTCTGTGTGAAAAAGAATGAATGGTACCGTAAGCCAAGAAACTGATTCTTTCGTACAGACATTGTCAACCAAATCTTTATGTATCGAGTGTCTATTTTTAATTAATTTTTTATGCGTTGATGAACAGTGTCAAAAATAAAAGTCAATGGATAATCATTAGTAAGTAAAATGTTAATTAGAAAAGTCAAATTTTTTAAATAAAACCTAAAGTCTGGAAGTAAGAAAGCTCTGTCAACAAGTGAAAAAATTGTACCCTTTTTCAGTGCAATTGGGTGATTCGAGTTAAAATTTAAAAACCTACCTGAATAGGTAGATTTACGATACAAAACGAAAATAAAGCGATTTCTATGGATAGATATGGTGATGTCAAGAAAATTCATTTCATCTCCCTTCACCTCTGTGATGAATTGGAGACGAAGTGAAATGAATTAAATTGTTGTAATAAAATGTCGATTTTAGAGGGCAACACCGCGGTGCATATGTCATCAACATATCTATAATAAAATAAGATGTCCAGATTTAATGACATCAAGGACACTGTCTCTAATCTCCTCATTACTACTCCGCAATTATAGATAATAAAGGCGAGCCCATGGGAGTACCGAAGCTTTATTTATAAATTTTATTGTCAAAAGAGAAAAACGTGGAATCTAAGACAAACCGTATCGCTCCCAATAACTCATTCTTAGGCAGAGAGCAATCCTTGGAAATAAAATTCCATTGCTCATTCACACATCGACCGCTATATCCATTGGAACATTAATAAAAAGTGATGTCACATCTAGTGAAATTAACTTATGATTACCTGTGGGCCGTAATCTTTTTAATTTTTCAACTAGTTGAAAACTATTTTTGATGTAACTATCCGCTTTTGGGATAGTCTTGAATAATGTGTTATGTAAGTATTGTATGTAGCCAATGAATATAGCGGACTGCCTATCGATGAAACGATTCTAAGAGGACAAGCAGGTTTGTGAATCTTCGGTAGTCCATAGACTATCGGAAGTGATCCGTCGCTACAATATAACGATTTATATTTAGAGTCATTGATATAACGTTCGTTTTCCATGTGGTGAGCATAGACCTTAACGATGTCGTAAGTTTCTTGGTAGGATCTTTCTGAACATACGTGTCTAGGTCACGTAATAATGTGGTCATTTTTGTCATGTCCATAGCAACCGTGACGTTATCCTTGTTAGCGTGCGTGAAAATGATGTTCGGATACGCCGACACAAATGTACGCGTATCAGACTCCATGTTTAGCAATTGTTTGTCTACTGGTGAAGTAAAGATAGGAGAAGAGATAATTTTGTTCAGGATAGGAATGGCATGATTCATAACTTCAATTCTCCTATCAAGGGGCATTCTGTGCGTGCTACTCTCAACCCCTTGATGCATTCAAAAATTAACTTATTTTTATTATTGAAAGGGAGCACAAAATTCTCTTCCAACTGCAAAAAACACCGTATGTTACAAGAAATGTCAGAGGATAATAAGTTCAAGAACCATCCCTCTCTGACTGTGGTTAAGGAAGAAGACCTATGTGAAGGAAAAGAGAATATATGGAAATAAAGGAACTCGGGAAACAACTGTACTATTGACCAGAAGAAGGATTAGTAACATACGATGTTGAATCCTCACATGAAGAGTCATACCCATACTGTATCGGCGCAATCTTACTCACAGCCTGTTTATCTTTCTTTCTGCTTAACCACAGAAATTTATTTTCAAGTCTCCTTTTCTCCCTGTTCAAAAATAAATAACACGATTTTTCCTGTGTGTTCAGGAAATCATCGCAAATTTTAGTCGGGAGACAATTGGCAAGGATTATAATCATTGATAATTTCCGATTTCTTGCAAGGAAGATCATATAATCTGCTCTTACTGCGTAAAATTTTTCTACTCACTATCGAAGTGATGACATCTCTTAAAATAAAATTGTCAGTGGCCGAGGAAAATCGAACTAAAACTTTCTGTAAATATTTGTTTCAGTTTTTTTCGTACGCACGCAATACGAGTTATGTTTATGATTCTGATCACTTGTAACCGTTCCGTAAAACGTTGGCGAAACGTTTTCATCTAAAATTTCGCACGTCACGTATTTTCAAATAAACGCAACAACATTTTTATCCGGCGATTTTCCTAGCACTAGAGCATCTTTTATCCAAATCATACAATGCATGTGCTGGATACCTCTACTTTGATATTCCAGTTGCCAGAAATAGTGAATGACCTCTCCTATTGAGTTATCGGACAAACAAATAAAACTAATCATGGCTTTAAATTTTATACACATAAATCTAGACGTACTTATAGGATCGTATGCGATTAGTTCGCTAATGCCCAACTTCTGTTTATCAAGATTCATGTCTCGTAAATATTTACACAAATCGGACCATTTCCATTCACTAAGACTCAAAGTTAAAAACGTCGCCAGACTATAATATAGAGTCATGAATTTGACATTGGACGGTTGTCGTCAAAATTGATCCGTATTTGTCAGTTTTACAAAAATACTCATTAAATTCGATTCCAATTGTTTGTCTTTCAATTCATTCAAGTATCTACCAGCAGTGTATCTCTCGTGAATTAGTAACCATCATAGTATAATAGATACCATTATTCAATTCTCAGTAGTTAGCATCATTGAGAAGAAAAAACAGGTACTGTAGATTCAACCTGAATCTACTGTATCGAATCTACTGTTTCGACATCAATCGCGTTCTGATAAATAAATAATCCGGCAATGCAAAGTTTGTATCTTCCCGTTGTGCATTGACACCTTCGGGATATAAATCAGGAAAACACATCCAGATATTTATAACGATTATCCATTGGAACATCTTCAATTTTCAACATTTGATGTTGAACTTGAATATAGATTCATTATCGACTCTTTTCGCCTGTATTGGGTATATTATATACTGATCATTAATATCCGAATCTTTAGTGATTTGCGTGAGGAAAGCCTTACGTTTTGAACGTAAACGGTTTGATCATTATTATCTTTGTTGTGCTGTACAGTGTCCTCAATCACCTCGTCTATTTTATTACTGTCGCTTCTGTCACCGACGATCCGATTCTGTTTCTTGCAATTTATCATTTATAAGAGCGTCAGACGTCGCTGGAAGACGAATTTCCGAGTAGTGAGGATTATGGTCTTTCAACTATTGTAAAGCTTTATAAACTTTATTAATATCCATTAAATTTTCCCAACTTTAGACCTTTTGGATATACCTCGAACGAGAATGTGCAACTCGTGATTCAAATTTATAGGATCTTCCGGAAAATATACTTGTAAAAGCAGAGGTAAATGAAATGTTCTACATTTACTTTGCGGATCATTTGTTTGTGCGGTACATGTTTGTTGGAAACACAACCTACCGTTTGCACTACTTGGAAGCTGCTCACTCTCTTGATTAAAATTTTTTTGTAATCATTGAAATTCGATAAAACATCTGGTAATGGTTTTACGGCAAAATTATTCAAAATGCAAGCAGGAGGCAACACGCCTCTATGAAATTTGCTCAAACAAAGCTTATAAATAATGAATGAAGTATCGGTATTGTGTTCTGTTACGTAGGCCATCAGATCTTTTCAAAAAAGTCCATCCACTGTTTTCCTGAATTTCTCAAGCTTAGAAACGTCTCTACTCACACAATTTTTCGCATGAGATACAAGGGAGACATGATAGATCCAATAATCGCTTTTTCATAACTTTAAACGCTTCGTAATTTTGCGAGAAAATCTTCTCCTCGTCCAAACTAACATCCGTTAAATTTCTTGGATAACATCTTGCTTTATTCTTTAAATTATTGGAAATTTTAAGCTATTTATCCATATTGACAAAACTCAAAGCTGAAAACAACTGATAAAACTTTTCATAATTGCCAATTTGTAGATATTTTTTCGAATATTCCTCACGAAAAGAAAATGAGGCGATAAAGTACTTATCGTTGTAATGTATGATTTGCAAAGATTAGGATTTGCATAGTATTTCGAAGGATGTCCTAATCTGATACTCGCAAGTGAAATGGAACAATTTCTGAACCGTGCCATGTGAATTTAGAATTCATTATCTTCTTCAAAGTAGAAGATAATCCTCCCTCGAACTGTTCCAAAAATTCAACAAATTTTTCCATGGAAATGTCATTTATGTGACATTTATTCTCACCATAGTGCCACATTTTTATTTTTTTACCATTGTTATCCGTTAACGGAAAAACATTAATCACTGCGTGAGGAGTGTCCCGTTATAAGTGGTTGTTTAAACTTTTTCCTTTGCTCATAAGCAGTTTCATAAAAGTATATGCTTCGGAAAACGAAATATGTTTTGATGAACCACAAAGAGTTCTAATTCGATCGCTTTTTGAATATTTCAAAGTCTTACATTCATTGAATCGCAATAGCACAGCTTCAGCAGTATTCTTCAAATACGAAAACATTTTTCTTGCTGCACTGACGCACGATTTTTTTTGCTACTACGCACCACTTGAACATCTATTCGGCTTCCAATCGAACACATTTAGCGGTTTATTAATTTTCCTCGACATCAGTCAAATATATAACTCTGCGTTCTGGAAAGTTGAAACACTTTTGCCAAGACCGAACAATATTGAATTTTTCCTTCAATCTCTTGATCGTCTTCCATCTTTGTACGATAGACTTCTCGCCACGTTTTACGTTGCATTTTTTGTTGTACCGTTTATTTTTTAAATCTGTTTTGTACGCATCACGCACCCTCTGACGTTTTGTTTCAGGATCTTTTTCGTACTGATCGCGCATTCTTTGACGTTTTGTTTCAGGATTTTTTTGTATTGATCATTCTCCTTCTAACATTTTATTTCAGAATTCATAACATATTTTTCCATTCATTTCGAACGCTGTTTTTCAGTTTCCTTGCTACGTGCAAGTCTTTTTCTTAGTGCATCCGCCTCACGTCTTTTCAACGTCTCCAACGGCAATAGCGTTAATGGAGCAGCTGAATTATGGAGATACAGAAAATGAGTTATTGTCTGTCTTGTAAACATTGCGGACAAATGAGGTCTTAGCAAAGATAGATCATACGTCACGATGCAAAAATTTATGCCGAACAGAATTGATATAGCAATCACAACCGCCATAGGACCACAATTATAACTGTCGCTTTGCGACTGAACTTCAGGAAATACTTGGATTGTTTTGAAAGTCATGAAAGGGAAATAATCTGTCCACAAAAACTCGAATTTCTTCATTCAAATTTTATATATTAGCATTACGGCTACCTTTATAAGAATATAATAACAGTTTTTGTGTCGTAATGGCAAGCAACCCAATGCCCGCCATCGAAATCACTGTGCAGTATTTGCAACGCTTCTTCTTCAAATTGTCGAGTGGAACAATTCGGGAAATATTGTCAACCATACAGACCGAGGTGCAATCAGAATTTCTTTCGAGCGCATGGAAACTATCTATCATAGATTCCGTCAATCATTCTTCGAAAGTCAAAATGTTTTTTTCCGTATTATCATAATAGAACTTGTGACACTGACGATTTATTTTCAGTTGGCGTTTGAGGCAACCTTCTAATGATGCAAGTATCAAACCAGATTTTTCCAATTAGACACCTACGGCAAGCCAAAGTTCTGCTACTGCAGCCAAAAATGCTATAATAGGGATAAACTTTAGACCTTTTGAGTACACCTCGAACGAGGATGTGCAACTCTTAATTCAAATTTATAGGATCTTCAAGAGGACATACCTTATTCAATGTTTCTTGTAAAGGCAGAGGCAAATGTAAACAAATTATGTATTATTAAAACAAAAAAAATAAAAAACAAAAATAAAATATTCTTTATTATTATTTATAAATAAAATCTTATAGAACCCTATAAAACCCTAACATAATGTATAGAATTTCAATGAAATGAAATCGCAAAATATTATTCAGACACTTTAGACAGAGCTCGATTGTATTAGTTTTCTTGATTTGAAGAGTACTATAATTAAATCATTTAATTATTTTTTTAATTCAAGTAAGTTTCGTATTAGTATTTCAACAAAAACAAAGCAAACTTTTGATTAATAATGATAATTTTTTTCAACGTTTTTAATGCTGTTATGTGAGAAATTTTATCAAATAACATTGTATTTGTTTTAAATGTTGCAGTAGAGTCAAATTTTATATTTTTATAATCGACCAATGATATATTTTATTTACTTCAACGAAAAAAATAATTAAATCACAAGAAAACTAACATAATCGAACTCTGTTTCCATTATAATTTGCGGATTAATCATTTACACGATTTCTATTAAAATGTTACTATTAAATTATTACTAGATTATTCATGTTGCATTATATATAACGAAGAACACCAGAGAGGATGAAAGAGAATGAGCGATGACGAAAGAGAGTGAGAGAGGACGAAAGAAAGTACGATAGAGCAAAAGAGAAAAGTAGTGGGGGGTGGATAGTGGGGGAGAAAGATGGAAAGGGAGAGAGAGTGGAGTGGGTCGAAGTTGGTAGTCACCGAATCAGAATCGTTACATGATTCCTATCTTCCTATCATACAACCTCTTTCTCTCTCCTAGTTATTTTTTTCTCCATGTCTGCCTAGCTCGCCTCCCCACTAATCAAATTTTAATTAAAAAAGTTATAATAATGCGCTATTTATACACTATTCATATCCACACAAAAAATTTTTGTGCTCATTCTGTTTAACTAAAAAAATATTTTTGTGGGGGGACTGAGTAGGCAGTCAGCCCCCCACTCATTAAAAACAATCGATTTGGAAATTTAAATACACAGGATTTATGCGTTATTATTTCCAAGCATTTTCGATTTTTGCGCTGCAATCCTTAAGGCACTTCCCTCTTGGAGCGAAAGTGTTGGACACTTTACGGCAGCGAACTTCCAAAAGAATCAATGATTAGAATACGATGATTTAAGAAATCAACTAAAAAACTTCTATCTCTATGTTAAAGATAGTGTTAAAATCGGAGAGACAAAGAAAATATGGTTGCATTCTCACGAGAATGGGCGATGGAGGGGTCTATTCTTTCTAGTATATTCATACAATCCGCATGACCCAGATTTTAACAGGTCTTTAACAGGTCATGGGTATCTTTGAGGCCTATCTTTTTGAGATACAGCATAACGCGTCGCCGATTTGTGTGCATTGTCATGCGAATATGACGATGCACACTGGTTTTACCCGTCTTGAGCCGCGAAGAGGATGTCACTTTTTGAGTGGTTGGAGCTCGATGTCCTTGACATACGGTTCCATTGTCAGGGCGGCTATGTATCCGCAAGGGCCGTCATGTGCAAGAAAGAGCGAGCCCTGGGAGTGGGAGCGTCAGGCCCTGAGAGTGGCAAAAGACTCTTTTAGCTCGGGCTTCTCTGGGGTCTGACGACAATCATGTGTAACAATGTATATATAATGTACATATTTAGGATAGTATTTAATATAAAATTGGATAGAATTATCTTTAAGTATACCGGACCATGGAGATGGGAGCGTATATTCCACGAAATGCCGGGTTAGCGAGGTGTGTCCAATGTAGTCTTGCGGAAGTGCTGAATAGAAGAAGTTTTTAACAGGTAGACGATGATTGTCTGCTGTCCTTCCTTATACGAGGGACGCAGACTCATCAAATCCTGCACAATCAGGAGACTGGCTCCTGGATATCTTCCCCTCATTCAATTAAGTTCTTCTTCGGGAACATCCCGGATAAGGAGTTCTGTGAAGATTCTTCTCCTCCTCGCAAACAATAAAAAGAATACTCGTATATACAATATTAAAAATTCATTCTGTTGCAATCGAAGTAAATATTAAAGATCGTGTTAAAATCGGAAAGACAAAGAAAATATGGTTGCATTCTCACAAAAATGGAGGGACCCATTCTTTATTTTAAGTATATTCATAATAACGCGCTACATCAACTGCAACGTAATGTCAGCTTTATAATGGCAGGCTGCGATAATGATCATCAGTATACATCCACTATAAGTCTGGACACATATTTTTTTTATCTCTTTATCGACCGGTTTAAAACCGTTCTATTTTAAATATATACAATATATGTATATATACTACTTACTAGTATATAGACTACTTAGTACTTGTAAAAATATATATATATCATTTTGTAATTATAACATTGAAAATGACCCAATCGGGCTCGGAACGGTGTTTGTTATTTTTAATTTGTCTTAGTTCTTTATAATTATATGTAAACTTTGGATAGCCTTTTCATCATATTATAAACATTTCGATAACTATAAATAATAAAGAGCATACAGCCACAACAATAGATGCAAAAGTGAATCATATATTTAAAATTCACAAATAAATGAATAAGTAAATGTTTCAGTCAAGATTTGACCATCATCAGTACATAAAAGATGACAAATAATAAAAATATTACAAACAAGAAACAATTAACAGTAGTCGGAAGGTGTTACAGTAAAATCAAATTCGAAGTATTAATACATAAAAATTATTGAAAAGAAATACATAAAAATACGTGCGCAAAGTTCGCAAATTAAAATAAGGTGAAATAATGTTTTCCCTTCGCTTGTGGTAAAAGTTGAACAACGTGAATATAAATCAAGAGAGATGAGTAATATTTTAATCTTATGATACACACACACACACACACACACACACACACACACACACAATATATGCTCTGTTACAATTCCTGTTATCTTAAAGAGCGAAGCGCAACTTCGTGTAAAAGTACGGAATTTCCCAGTTCTATTAAATCAAAAAAAGACTTTATTTTGAATTTTTTTATTCTTCTTTATCAATACCAAACATTTTTAAATTCATAACAATTCATGGAAAATAATTTGAAATTGTAATGAACAATGTCAATCAAAACAATTTTTTATTGAGGATGGGAGAGTGATTTTTGATAATTAAAAAAAGCCTACTAATTCTGGAAGATATCTAAACTTTTTTTCTAATCATCCTGTAGAACATAAAAGAGGTGTAGTTATTGGACTTTTAGACAGAAATATTATTTCTTTCCCATCCAAAATTCCATGAAAATAACATAATTGCTCTAATTAAAACTCTCCAACAGAACGGATATCCTGCTAAATTTTCACAACAATTAATATGGATAAAAACTGTCTTTGAAGAAGAATTTTGATTGGAGAACATGATGTGATTTCTAACTTGGATTCCTCCAACTTTAATAAGAGATTTTTTACTATACTTTTTTACTATTCTTACTTCAAAAGAATGTCTGAGAAATTCAAATTCCTCACAAGCAAATTTGATTTCAATATAGCTTATAAATCAATGAATAGTATGAGCACTTTCATTAAAACTGATAAAGACAAAAATTAAAAAAGAAGACCTTTCGAATGTTGTCTACAAGTTAATTGTCAAGACTGCAATTATTCTTATGTGGGTCAGACAAAAAGAAAGTTAAAGAACACATTAAAAATTTTAATAAACCAACTAATTCCCTATCAGTTATCTCTTGTCGTCATAAACTTGATAATGATCATACGATTGATTGGGATAATACTAGCACTCTTGACTCCGAACAATCGTATTATAAAAGAATGATCTCCGAGGTGATACATATAAAAAGACAAGAAAAAGGCCTTAACAAGCAGAGTGATACAGAACGTTTTCCTGAAATTTATCTCTCTCTTATTGGTAATTAGTTCCTCTCCCCACTCTTAGTATTTCCCCCTCCATTCTCATTTCCTCTCCTTTCCTCACATGATATAAATAGTCTTCCGTTTTAGACAGGTCTTCATAATTGTCGGAATTAAAAATTTTTTTTTTTTCAGTTATAAAAGTTTGTTATTTATTCTGGTGTCTTAGTTGTGAGTTTTCGTACCATTAGATACGTGGTAAGTTTTGTTCATTATAATTTCAAATTATTTTCCGTAAATTGTTATAAATTTAAAAATGTTTGGTATTAGTATAAAGAGGAATTAAAAAATTTTAAATAAATTCTTTTTTTGATTTAATAGAACTGGGAAATTCCGTACTTTTACACGAAGTTGCGCTTCGCTCTTAAAGATAACAGGAATTATATCAGAGCATTGTATCATAAGATTAAAATATCATCTTTCTTGATTTATATTCACGCTGTTCAACTTTTACCACAAGCAAAGAGAAAACATTATTTCACCTTATTTTAATTTGCGAACATTGCGATTGTATTTTTATGTATTTCTTTTCTATTTTATGTACTTCAAATTTGATTTTACTGTAACACCTTCCGACTACTATTAATTGTTTCTTGTTTGTAATATTTTTATTATTTGTCATCTTTTATGTACTAATGATGATCAAATCTTGACCGAAACGTCTACTTATTTATTGATGAATTTTAAATACGTATATATGACTCACTTTTACATCTATTGTTGTGGCTGTATGCTCTTTATTATTTATATTTTGTAATCGTTTAGCCACTTTCTAATATTTTTACTTTTATTTCGATAACTTTTACTTAATTTTATGCCTTTTTTTAATCTGGAATTATTACTTAAACATAGACCTGCGGCATACGATACTTGTCTTCCCATTAGATTTCCTGCAACCTTCGGAAGATTTAGTCCCTCATCTCACGTTAAGAAGTTATTCAAAATGAAATAGGGAATTCAATGACGCTGATTGTGACATATATTGCCAAGGTAATGATCAAAGGATAATTCACCTCCGATGACCTTGACCCTCCCACATATTATGAAGATCATCATATCAAACATTCTCTCGAAAAATTGTAGCAGTCACCCATCATGCATTACAAAATTATATAAAAAAATTAATACGACCTTGAGTCACATTGTCAAGATCACGACCCTGAGTGACCATTAGACACTTTCAGCAGACAAGGGTGAGAGAGGACGAAAGAGAGAGCGGTAATAATTGTGGGTAGTCCAGGAAGGGGAGGGGAGGGAGAAGGATGGAGTTGGTCAAAGTTGGGGCAGGTGTGAGTGAAAGGTTAGAGAGAAGAAAGGATCATATGACTGCGGACAGAGAAGAAGAAGAAGGAGACGTTACTTCATTTTTGACGAAAATCATCACTTTTCGACCGCTTGTATGTCCAGAACGGCAATTTTTATTTCTTTCGGCTCAAATTACTCGTGGCGATGCCACCTTTTAGGATATGTTACGTGTGATTTAAAATTTTTTATATTTTAGTAATTCTGTACCCTTAAAAAATGAATTTTGGTGGCTCGGGATAAAAGACTTATAGTGTTTTTATGTCTTTTACTTTTTTTTTAACATAGCCGGAGACATTACCGCGTCTCCTGATATTGTAATTTGCTGTTAGTCAATGTATACATTAACCAATAAGCATATACATTTACTAAAACACTTTGAATATGATATATAATACTTATATACATTTCATAAATGTACAGCGTCATATAAAAATTATGCATATGACTATTGACCGTGTAATGTATGTTATATATATATGTAGCACATATATACTAAGTGCGCAACTAAGTTTCCGGGTGTTTTTGATCAATGAAAAATGGAAAATTTCAAAAGAAAAATGGTTTATTCAAAGTATCATCCCTCGCTAGCTACACATTTTTGCCATCTCTCTGGCAATAATGAATACCGCGACGATCAAACGACGCGTCTTTGGACCGAAACCATTCATCCAACCAATTTTGCACTTCATCGAAATTGGCCAAGTGTAGCCCAGCCAAGGGCTATCGACCTATGCGCCATCGACCGGAACAAGTGATAATCGGAAGGGGCCAGGTCTGGCGAATACAACGGGTGCGGTAACAGATCCAATTTCAGCGTTTTAATGGTGTCCTGGATGATAGAAGTGCGATGACACGGAGCGTTGTCGTGCTGCAATATCACTCGTTCGTGTCTCGTGTCCCATTCTGGCCGTTTTTCGAGCAATGCATGGTTTAAATTGATTAGTTGTTGTCGGTAGCGATGCCCACTGACAATTTCGCCCGTTTTCAGCAGCTCATAGTACACGATTTCTTTCTGGTCCCATCAAACGCAGAGCATTGTCTTCTTTCCGAAGTGATTTGGCCGTGCCGTCGATGTTGATGCTTCGCCAGGTGAAAGCCACAACTTTTTGCGTTTGGGATTCTCGAAATATATCCACTTCTCATCGCCATAACAATTCGATGCAGAAAACTCTTTCTTTCATGCCGCAAAAGCAAAATTTCGGAAGTGGCTCTTCGATTTTCTATCTGTATTTCAGTCAACTCATGCGGTACCCATTTTCCTTCCTTTTGAATTTTTCCCATAGCATGTAAACGTTTGGAAATACCTTGGCGAGTCATGTTTAATGCCTCCGCAAGTTGATCTTGTGTTTGCGTATCATCTTCATCCAATAACGTTTGCAGATCGGCGTCCTCAATTATTTTTGGTCTTCCGGAGCGCTCCTTTGTCCACAGTATCGAAATCGCCACTTCTGAAGCGTTTAAACCAATTTTCACAGGTAGTTTTCGATGGTGCATGTTTGCCGTAGGCCTCCTCAAGCAAACGACGTGCTTCAGCTGCATTTTTTTTCAAGTTAAAGCAAAAAAGCAAAGCTTCCCACAAATGCTGTTTATTTGGCACAAAACTCGACATCTTCGTTGTTAGAAAAAATATTTTTGCATTGCGATATGTGTTGCTATTACGACTGGTTATTGTTAACAGATGTCCAAGCTATAAAAAAAACACAACTTCAGACATGTATGTCGACTACATATGTCGTTAGCGCCCATCCATGTGTGAAACCCGGAAACTTAGTTGCGCACCTAGTATGTATAACATATATATTATATAAGGTGTCTAAAAAAATCCCAGATTTATGAACTGAACATAAAGATGACTATAACTAAATGAAGGAATGTGAATTGTATACATAATACGCTAAAATATAGTGCGTTGATTTGACTATGATTCACGTTCTATGACTCAATTACGGCCATCCTGGTGCTAAAGCCCTTACATAACATTTTTGGAAGAAACGCTTCAGACAAAAGTTGTAAGGTTTCAAAGAAGCTATTTACTGATATTCAGTTTGATCTTGGGTGGCGTCTGCAGAGTCAGATCAAGATCACATCCATGTTTTTTTAATGAAACATGCTATTTTTATTGTAGACTCTAATGCACAGTTATTATTGATGTGTTAACTTATACGAGGATATATAAGTCCGAAAAGTTCTCGGTCTAATACAGAAATGATCCCACAAATATCAAACTGTTATAATTTTAGAAAAGTTTGATCCTTCTCAGGATTACTGTTAAAATTTCAGACAGATGTGTTTATTAGTTTCTTTGTTTCAGTCGTGTCAAGCAATCAGCTTTTGATTCTATCATGACAATGCATCCATTCACATTTCTTCAATTACAGACGCAAAATTCTACAAATTGGTTCCGCAATCATATTTCACCAGATTTGATAATTGAAATGCCTCTGGCAGTAAATTAAAAATAGTCAGCCCACGATGAACGCCTTTGACATTTATCTATAACTAACCAATTTACGGCTATGGTATTTTGTTATAACTCGCCAGCCCACGATTAACACCTCTGGCAATAAATTAAAAATAGTCAGCTCACGATGAACGCCTCTGACATTAGATCATTAGACAAAGCACAATTTATTATTATAACATTTAATCGTATCACTTGTATGATAAATAAAAGTGATATTTTCATGAATGACATAAAGATACTAACCTTTCCTATTCTGACTTTACAGGGTGCCTTCCAACAAGAAACACATATGACAGTAACCTTTTAACGATCCAACGACATATATACCTAGACCAAACATTCCCAGCTTTTCAGTGATAGAGTTGAAGCCGGAAATTGATAGTTTAGTCTACACTTTCTGCGACTAGTGCTGCCAAGAATACATAATTTTTCTCATATATATTATTTACAAATACAACACATTTTCGTCATTTGTGTTTCTCTCTTCGTATTGTACTTTGAATCAACGGAATCAATAATACACAAGCGATGCAAAAAGGTTAGTTGAAAAGAATATACTAGAAGATAAAATGAGATAACATGGGTCCACTTAAACTGTCAATTTCCGGCTTCAAGCTACGAACAGAATTATGCTTGGTCTAAGTATGTCATTAGTCCGATTACAGCTCCGGAATATAAATTCGATACATAATCTATACTAATACAAACTTATCACTACAAACGTGCATGAAAAAAAATATGGAATATAGGCAATAAGAACAATTTTTCGACACT
>NW_017304620.1:631127-644666 GCF_001594115.1 Trachymyrmex septentrionalis
GTTGGATTTCTATTGCCTCTTGCCTGCCGCTTGATCTGTTTTGAGGTTATATATTCATTCGCAAATATAGCTTTGGCAATTCTTTAAAAAATTTTTCATGCATTAGGCTGGTATTACATTTGTCGTACAACAAAGTATTTCAAGCCTATCGATTGGCTGCAAGGAAGAGAAGTCGCATCTCTCTATCCTACAACCAATCAATGAACTCAAAGTCTTTGTTGTACGACATATGAAATATCGGCCTTAGTATACATAAATATATAGGGTGATTAAAAGTCCCGGACCGATGAAATATCTCGAAAACATTTGAAAATTTTAGAGAAAAATGATTCAAAAACAAAAGTTGTAAGGTTTAAAAAGGCCTATTTATTGATCTGTATAATCTTATTAGATGGCGTCGACAAGATTAAAGTCACGATTTTTTAAAATACAATAGGATACCCTATTTTTTTATTCCAAAATCTAATAGGCGTCAAGAGCTTTTCAAAACGCTATAATAAAGTTCTTTTTGATTCAGTACCTTCAAGTTATAAGGTTGAAATTTCGGTGCCGCCCATGTAATCTTTCCATCTTGATACCGCTGGTATTACCCAAGTCCGACCGATGGCTGAAATCTCTTGAATGTTGTTCGAGCTCATGATCTACATAACATTTGTAAAGATTAAGAACATTGAAGGTTGTTCCTCTTATTTTCATTTTTATATAAAAATAAATAGTGCAAAAATGAAGATAAGAAGAACAATCTCTGACGGCCTTAACAAATGTTATCCAGGTAATGATCCTGAACAACACTCAAGAGGTTCTAAACTGTCACGCGTTGGTCAGATACCTTCAGTAATGCTAATGCAGGCGGTATTGCAATTTTCAAGCCCCAGTATTTGAAATATAATAATTCAAAAAGTACTTAATAAAAATAAACATTGTACCCTGCTGAAAAAATTTCACTGAAATTATTTCATGTTTTGAAACACTTTTCGGCAAATTTCAGAAAAATTTCAGTTTAATTTCAGTGATTTTTGCCGAAAAGTTCATTTTCAACGAAATTTCAATTCAATTTCAACGATTTTTTAGTATGTTAGCTGAAAAATTTACTTTCAGTAAAATTTGCAAAACGTGGAATAATTTCAGCGATTAAATTTTTTCACTAGAGTAGTATTCTATTCTAAAAAATAGAAATAATAAGAATTTTACTGGACCGTACATTTGAAAATTCAACAATAAGAAATAGAAGTAATAGCCGTAACGGTCAAAGCTAAATCTTTAATGCTTAAATAATTCAATATGAATTAATAAATATATTATATGTATTAATATATATACTATCTGTATATGTACTTGCATATATAGGCTGTCCCAATAATCGCCAAATATTTCATGAGCAGGTAGAGCGGATTAAACTGAATCAAAAAGTCCTGTACCATTTTGTAAGTTTCCTCAATAGTTAATGAAATATTAATCCTTAATGTGCTTGCCAGGCTATCCCGCTCTCCACGGCCCGCGCGCCAAGCGATCGATGAACGTATACACTTCGTAGTAGTAGACCAAGTAGGCGCGCGTATTCGGCTATCTTTAAAAATTAATATCTCGTTAACTATTAGAGAAACTTGCAAAATGATAGAGGACTTTTTGACTCGGTTTAGTTCGTTCTGCCTGCCTATGAAATATTTGGCAATTATTTTAGGACACCCTGTATATCATATTTGTAATTATTCAAACTGCGCGTCGAATTGTTCTCCCAGACTTATAAACACAAATTATTGTAGTAGCAATATTTATGAATTAAATTGACAAGCAATTTTAATAATTTGATGCTCAATCAGGCACTCTATTAAAAAGATATTATATGCTGAAAAACTGTAAATAAATTTATTACGAAAAATATTACTTCAGCTTAATTCTTATTGTTTACGTTATCTGAAAGAAAGACATTTCCATACATATACTGATTATTGCGAAGAATATTACTAAGGCAGTCTAAAGGCTTAGGACGCTCGTACAAGAAATCCGGGTTCGATTGTCGACCCAGATAATATTTTTCGTAATAAATTTATTTAGTTTTTCAACACATTAACTTTTTAATAGAACTGACCATCAAATTATTAAAATTGCTTGTCAATTTAATTCGTGATATTGTTACAGTAATTTAATTGCGTTTATAAATCCGGACAATTTGGCACGTAGTTCAAATGACTGTAATACAAATATGGTATACATTAAATACATATTGTTTAGTATAATATATAGTAATTCTATCTATAAGTCGGTTTAAAACGTTCTTCAATGTTGTCCGACGCATAACATCTACCCTCTTCGATACCCTCAGTCCTCTGGTATTAATCTTCTTTCACTCATAAATTTTTACCATTCCAGTCTAGGTCTTCTTCTCTTCCTTGTTCCTGCTAACTGCTACTGTAAGATTCGTTTGGGCAATCTTGTATCTGCCATTCGTTGTACATGGCCATACCATACAAGTTGTTTACTTTCTATATCCTGGAAAATGGTGCCTTCTATTCCCATCTGTTTCCTTACTATCTTATTTCTTACTCCGTCTCTTCTTAAAATGCGCATGGATCTCCTCATTGCGTCTATTTCAACGCCTTCACTGTTTTCTGTATTCGTCGGTGATTCTCCAAGTTTCTGCACCATACAGCAAAGTTAACGTTTTTTAATTTCCTTTGCATCAGTACCGATACTCTAAATATACGTATTCCTGACAGCCTGAGATTTCCTAATTATTTTCTAATTCTAAGTTTCCGTTTTGATTTCTAGTGTAAGATGTATTTTGTTTTGTTGATGTTAATTGTCAAGCTACAGTTTCTGTACTTCTTTGTGAGTTTTCATCATATACTGCATGTCCTTTTTGTCGTTGGCTATAATGATCTGGTCGTTAACAAATTACAGGCTGAACATGTATCCGTCACCCAGTTCTATCCCTATCCCATGAACCTTTCTTTTCCAGTATTTTAGCGTTCCTGCTACATATATCTTAAAAGATGTGGGTATAAAAATAGAACATTGCTGAGTAGTCCCTTATTTATTTATTTATTATTGTGAACTCTTCTATGAGGTATTGTATTTACTTATCCTTATTCTTGATTTTCCTTATTGTTTATTTTCTTTATACAATTGCCTAAGTGCAGCTATGTAGATGTAATTGATGTTTGACTGTTTTAATACTTTCCATAATTTCGAGACGGGGACGGTATCGTACGCTTTCTAGCAGGTCTAAAATGTGGCGTGAGTTTCCAAGTTTTTTGCACTTCTTTTTTCAATAATTTGTTTCAAACAGAAAACGTTGTCCGTACGTTGACCTTCCTGCTCTAAAACTACATTGTTCTTCTTCCTTTTTCTCTTCAAAATCAAGTCATGCAGAATTTTTCCATATAGTCTGCTTATCGTATTTATACTATCCCCCGATAGTTATTGCATGTAAACGTTAATTTTCCAACATATATAATAATTCAGATTGAATTATTTAAGCATTAAATATCTAATTTTGATTGTTACGGCCATTACTTCTATTTTTTATTGTTAAATTCTAAAATAGATTCTGAAATAAAAAATAGAGCGTCCCATTTTAAAAAATTGATTTGAACTTGACTTGACCTTGGCAATGTCACCCAAGATCAAACAGATGTGATCAATAAATAGATCTTTTTAAGGGGACCGTAAAGTCATCTGTATTACTGACTAAATCATATAATTTTTGTATAACAATTCCTTTTTTGCTTCTTATTGATTTGAAAATCCTTTTCCAGAATTAAAGTATATACGCATTAATACTTGTTTGTAAGATAAAGTCTATGCTGAGAACGATAAAAATTTGGAAAGTAAGATCTTTACCATTTCTTAGTCCAATATGGCGCTCCAGGCCTGTCACGTCTGGAGACCCTTTACTAAAGATTGGATATCTACTCTACAAATGGTGGCTATAAATCGATTCCATCGATCATTGTCGATTTCATTCGTGGTTATTATATTTGTTATGTCGTCAATACATGTAGAGAGATAGCTTGTAGGTACATATTAAATTTAAAATAGAACGGATTGTGATTTTTGATTAATTAGTTTTAGTATTAGAAGAAGATTTCTCTAATCATAATCTGTTTTTGTGATAAATTTGATTAGAGATTGATTATTTTATTGTTGTTCTGTATATTGTTCTGTATATATTTGTAAGACTGTCTAATTACATTTCTATTGAGTAAAAATTTACATTCTACATTCAATTATGTATAATATAAATATAAATTTACGTATTGTTCTTAATTTTTTATATATTTGTAAAAAGGACTGTTCCTTTTGCTTATACCTTTTTAGGCAGAAATCAACTCCTTTCTAATATCTTTTGTGCCCATTCGCCCTCGGCTAAATAGTGTTTCTTATTGGCACTGCCATTAGTAGAGCAGAAGTCACGTGCATCAATCAGCAGGAGCCCTAAGTGTCCAGTCTCTAGTAAAGAGTCTCTAGTATGATAGAAGAATTAAAATCGTGTCCTCAGTTTGCAAAGCTCTCTCTCTAATTCTCTGCCCTCTCGTTTGTTCGGTGATCGTTCAGATCCCGGTTTAGCCAACTTATACATAACATAGAACTTATAGTAATGAAAGGAGAATACGGATGTCGAGCTGTGAGCAAGATCTAAAGGACAGAAATATCTTTCTATCCTCTTTTGACACATGCGCAGAAAGAAGAAAAGAAACACGACAGAAATATACATCTTCTGTCTCTCAGTCTTGCTCACACTTTTCATTCATTGATTGGATAAGCTATTCCTCTTTTATTAATAAATTCTATGAGCTAACCTTAGTTATTACCTTCGTAGCACGCACATCATTTAGATTCGATCTCTTTTTATCATATACTTATACTTAGTAATATCAATGTTTGTTCGCCTCGCATGCTCTTACCATAGCTCCTGCTCACTTTAACGCGCTCGTTGGAATGAATAGGAACTATAACAGGAATTGAAACACATTTCATATATATTCAAAATATCTATACTTTTCTTTTAGAATTTTTCCTAAATATCCATTTTGAAATATTGTAAGATTTATATTTAATTTAAGATATTTTCTAAACTATTTTATAACAAAATTGAAGGACTCTTATTATACAAAATAAATAACAATAAATAAAGGGCAAAGTAAGAGTCGACACATTTCTTTGAAATTACACGAAGAATATATTACAATTAACACGAGGTAAAATTACATAAAGCAGAATTAAAATTAAAAATAAAAAGTTACAAGTTTTGGCTACCGGATTGAGCCCTCTTCAGACATTAACATATCAAAAAAAACTGCAGTATAATAATAGTTAACGGAAATGTTCGCATAATCACAGTTCGGGTGAATCTTGATGTAGAACACGGCATTATTCACATACGATTAAACAGTCAAATGTATTCATATCTCTTGAAAAAGTTCTAATTGATAAAAGATAAAAAAATAAAATAAAATAACTTTTTATGAAAAAATAATAAATGCAACTAAATTAACATACCGGAATTCTAAAAAACTAATTAAAACTCATCAAAAAAACAAGTGTAAATTATTTAAAGTGTGTCCATACAAATATGACAGACCATCAGAATATACAGAGTTAAGTAGAACGCAGATGTGTAAGACGGACATTGTATATCGATTGCTATGTACGCTCGCTAATATGGATCATCAAGGACTGAGAGAAGAGACGGACAGTCGCTATCGCAAAGTCAAATTCTATTTACAATAGGCAAATATGCCTTATGAAGACCTTTCGTGTCAGTTTATAAATTCAAGCTGTTATGCTGCTTTTTAATGTTGAGCATCTCGGAAATAAGACGTTTCCTATAACAAGGCTCTTCATCTAAAATTCTGACTTCGTCCCATTGGAAATCATGGTCATATTGCAGTTTGTGCTCCGTTATGACTGAGCGGACAGAAGTTTTATGTCTAATATGATTACGGTGTTCAGTAATTCTGGTTTTTAATTGTCTGCCCAACGTACGACGCATCACAATTATTGCACGATATCTTATAGACTACCTCCTCTTAGATGTTTAGGGACAAGTATCCTTCTGTACTTTGATATATTTCCCCATTTTATTAAGACTATGGAAAGAAACCCTAATATCATTTCTATTAAATCACTTAAACTTTTCTATGTGAAAACGAATGAATGGTACCGTAAGCCAAGAAGCTGATTCTTTCGTACTGACATTGTCAACCAAATCTTTATGTATCGAGTGTTTATTTTTAATTAAATTTTTTATGTGTTGATTAACAGTGTCAAAAATAAAAGTCAGTGGATAATCATTCTCAAATAATGCATATGTCATCAACATGAAGGGTGTCCCAAAATTAACGCAAGATTTGAATTTGCCGCCATTTGTGCAGTAAAGTGTTGGCAACCCAAAAAAAAAAACAATTTAACAGCTGACAGTTTAGTGAAAATGGAGCGTGAAAATGGATTATTGAACATCAACAAATGGATGCTGATTTTTCGAACAAAATCATCCTAAGCAATGAAGCACATTTTCACCTTGATGGCTTTGTTAATCGCCAGAATTGGTCCCCTAGATCGTGTGATTTAACACCATTAAATTTCTTTTTATGGGGTTATTTGAAATCACAGGTCTATGTCAACAAGCCCACAACCACCCGTGCATTAAAGGAGGAGATTCAACGCTGCATCAACGAAATTCAGCCACATTTATGCAAAATGGTCATGGAAAATTTCGACAAACGAGTGCGTATGTGCATGCAAAGCCGTGAAGGCATTTGCCCGATGTGTTATTCCACAAATAACCCTATTCTATGTACTTTATGATTCAATAAAAAAATAACAATCAAAAGACTAAAAACTGTGTTTTCTATTTAATTCAAATCTTGCGTTAATTTTGGGACACCCTTACCTATAATAAAATAAAATGTCCAAATTCAACGACATCAAGGACACCGTCTCTAATCTCCTCATTACTAAGTCCGCTATTACCGGTGACAACGGAGAGCCCATGGGGGTGTCAAAGCTTTGTTAAATTAAATTATCAAAGGAAAAAAAGGTTGAATCTAAGACAAATCGGATCGCTCCCCAAAAAAACTCTTTCTTAGGAAGAGAGCAATTCTTCAAAATGAAATCCCATTGATCATTCACACAATAATGCCGAGTTCTACATCAAGACTCATCCGAACAGTGATTATGTGAACATTTTCGTTAACTATTATTGTACTGCGGTTTTTTTGATATGTTAATATCTGAAGAGGGCTCAATCAAAGCCGAAATTTGTAACTTTTTATTTTTTATTTTAATTTTGCTTTATGTAATTTTACCTCGTGTTAATTGTAATATATTCTTCGTGTAATTTTTAACGAAATGTGTCGACTCTTACTTTGCCCTTTATTTATTGTTATTTATTATAAAATGATATAGAAATTCTAAAAATTCAAAATTGTTTTATATATAAATTCTAAAATATTGTAAGATTCGTATAAAAAAATTAGATTTTCTAAAATGTTATAAAATTATACAGAAATTCCATGCGAAGCATCGTATGGCCCGTAGCAGGAGAGGTGGAATGAGAGTCGCTTCGCGTAGAAGTCATGCGCCCCTCAGAAAGGGGGGGGGGGGGAAAGTCACTTCACATGGAAGTGACACGCCTTTCGCGAGGAAAGTTAGAAAATGTAATTTTATTAAATTTTAAAGCAGAAAATTTCTGTTTTATATAGTAGGAAAAAAGATATAATTTAAAAAATTTTTTTTGTTAATAACTTTTTAATAAATGACGAGCGACGGCTAAACCCTGCTGGAAATTACTCAGAGTCATGATCTTAACAATATATGTCAAAGTCAAGATCATCAGCGGCTGCTCCTCTTTTCTGCACTTTTATCAAAACATTTATAATAATATAATAATATAATATATATAATAATATAAAATAATATATAATTTTATATATATGGACATATTTTATATATAACTAATTGTGATTTCCATATACTATAAACAATTCATTCAATTATATACATATAAAACATTTTTTCCTGGATAAATGAACAAATCAATACATAAATAAATAAATAAATAAATACAATTTATACCAACAATACTTATACCAATGTATAGCTCGGCGGAATCGTCTTCAGAGCACCTACGGAATTATTCCATTTTTCCTCGAAAATCTATGTACACAATACAAATCTACGGAATAATTGAATGATACCTATAAGAATCCATTTCGAATAATTTCATAATATATACTCTAATAAACTCTTGAAATCACATTTGACACTTGCTTGATAGTTGATGTTGCTCCACGCTTCGAAATGAAGAGAGAAAAGAACATATAGCGGAATGCATAGAGGTCAATCGCAACATCATTTATTTCTTTGCAGTTGGCAAACCTGGATTCTGAACAGAACCATAACTAACTAACGTAGGCAAACAACAAGGACGTAATGATTCACTATGTTATACTGTGTCTGACTATGTCCTTGCTAGTGTCACGTCCAAGCTCTACATGCATGGAACTGAGAGTGTGAACGCAATAAAAACCGAATTATTAGATCGATTTGGTCGTATCCAGGCTCCAAACTACAAGGGAGCAAGGGGGGAAGGACCGACGCAAATCGGGAGGCACTTCACTTCATCTATGGAACTTAACCGCGGGAGAGCTTACAATAAATATAAGGAAAGGTTTTTCAAATTAACAAACAATAAATACAAGGAGAGGTTTTTCAAACGAGAGTTAGATGTAATAGTACTATAATAAAAGAAATATTTAGCAATACATTTTTCTTAAGTATAAAATACAATCCTTTAGTAGTTCTCTATTCTAAAATGTATTAGCGTACGAATTTATGTATGTGTCAGTGTGTGTGGATATATCGTGTGACAGAAAGGAGAAGAGAGACGAAATTAAAAAGGAGTAGAATCATAAAGGAGGAAGGTAGTCGGAGAAAATGAAGAGGATATGATGAGAGGATACGGGGACGAAAAAAGGATAGTCGGCTCCTTCGATTCGGACCACGACTCGGTTGACATCAGAAATAGATGTGAAAAGGTTATGACAAATTAATTTGTCAATATTATGGAAAAGAAAAGGGACGGGATCGGGCGGAAGGAGAAGTTACGGAGAGCGAAGGAATAAAAAAAGAAGGAGGTATTGATGAGTGGGCTTGATTTTCCTCGGACGATGAGTATTAACGGGACACGAGCGACCGGTCGTCAGAGATCAAGCCATTATTGTGAGGCAACAGCGACAGGGATTGAAATTATAGCGTGAACGGACTGCAATGTTTTATTTTCTTTTACATAAGAACTCAAAAGGGAGAAAGACAGAAAAAAGAAAAGAATAAAAATAAAATAAAAATAAATGAATAATAAAATGAAATAATGAAATAAATTACCGAAAGAAAAAGCGAAGGCAACCAGAGAATAGAAATATACCGACTTATTACTGAGATACTTATTGGTGGAAGTTCGCCAGGATGTGCGAGGTTGATAATGTTTCTTCAGCACTGACTCTAAATCTTTAAGTCTTGCTGATCAAATATGCGAAGTCGATGGAATTTCTCCCGCACTACTTCTAAACTCTCAGTTTTAAAGTGTTGACCGATTAAGAAAATAAGAACTTCGGACCGCTAGGAAAAAAGGTGCTGAGTCCTGTGGAACCGGGGGTTTTCATAGTAATCTGCCTTAATAGCATACTGATAATTGCTGGATAGATTTGTTAATTAGGTGATGGGGACCTATTTCTTACTTTCTAATTGGTTAGGGGAAAAGGACATTAACTGGAATCTGTAGCGTGTATCATCCTTAATTTTATAATCTAAAATTTATGAGAAAAGCGCACGTGCAGCGTCGGCACAAGACCACCCAGAATCAATCTGAACGTCGCATGTCGCTTTTTAGATTTTGTGATCACGGACTCGTGAGAATCGTCTGCAACTTGATCGTTAAAAAGTATCTTAGCGTCAGTTTTACGCTTCCAATGACATATGGTATTTATTATTATTTTAGCCACAGTGTCCGAGAGGCATAAACTCGGTCCTTTTGGTCCCTCCGCTCATGCATGTGCACCGATTTTTAGTTTATCTCGGAGCGACATTTATGAGGAGATACTGGATTCTTCGTTTTAGTTTTTAGTGTGGAAAAAGAAAATTTTTAATCTTCTCTAGGTTATAACGCTAAACTTGTTCATTATTTGCAGCTGTCTCTTTATTTCAACAAATTCCAGATCTCCACGAAAGAAAAGAGTCATAGGAGTCTGCTGGATGTAACATTAGAAAACACCCCATGTTAATCTCTTCTACCATGGCATGGGTCTCTAGTCACGTCATAATAATATTTGCTTCATGTAACAGCTGTACAATCTGTACAAAATAGTAGTCCACAGAATAATCGTTTGCATGAAAAAACAGCGTGGAGTTCTTAAAAGTGGACTTAGTTAAAACGTGATTGTTATATGAAAATTTATATGTATGTGTGGCATGCGCGAGTGAGATATTGATGTCAATAAGAGATGTGTGATCAATAACACATAAATCATCTGTGTGTGTTATTTACAATACGACTAATTGTCTTTAAGATCCCTTTAAACTCTACAACTTTTGTCTGAATCATTTTCCCCAAAAATGCTTTTTTTTTTACCTTAGCCTAAGACTTTTTACTCATCCTATAAACATACATAAACATGTATAAACATTCATAAACATATATAACTATATGTATATGAAATATGTTTATATACAAGATGTCTAAAATTCGCGCATTCGAAGTATTATATAAGGTGTAGTAAAAAGAAATCTATTATTTTTGCATTAAATTGAAGGCTTTATTTAGCATAGTTAGAATGATCCGATTTAGGTCAAATATGCATCGTTTTGTTCGATAACTTGTTGCCATTTTGAAGGTAATTTCATTATGCCTCTCTCATAGAAACCCTCGTCTCTATTGGCAAAAAACTGGACAGTCGATTTTCACAAGCTTCTCTTGAGGCGAATTTTTCACCAGCAAAATCATTCGCCATAGACAGGAACAGGTGGTAATCACTTGGTGCCAGGTCCGAACTATAAGGTGGATGCATAAGAACCTCCCAACCATGCTCCCGGAGCTTCTGGCGAGTCACTATCGATGTGTGTGGCCTGGCGTTGTCTTGATGGAACACAATTCCTCTCCTATTGGCCAAAGCTGGCCGCTTCTGGGCGATTGCTTCTTTCAGACGGTCCAATTGTTGACAGTACAGGTCCGAATTAAGAGTTTGGCCGTAGGGGAGCAGCTCATAGTAGATGATTCCCTGCCAATCCCACCAAACACACAGCAAAACCTTCCTGATCGTCAATCCTGGCTTGGCCACCGTTTGCGCCGGCTCATCGCGATTCGACCACGACCGTTTTCGCTTGACGTTGTCGTAAGTGACCCACTTTTCATCACCAGTAACCATTCGCTTCAGAAATGGGTCGATTTTGTTGCGATTCAGCAGCGATTCGCAGATGGAAATTCGGTCCATGAGGTTTTTTTGCGTTAACTCGTGTGGCACCCATACATCGAGCTTCTTTTTGTATCCAGCCTTATTTAAATGGTTCCAAACGGTTTTTTGTGCAATGTTTAGCTCCTGGGCAATCGAAACAGTGCTTACATGACGGTCGGACTCGACGATTTCCATTATTTTATCGACATTTTCGACAATTGGCCTTCCAGAGCGTGGTGCATCTTTGACATCAAAATTACCGGAACGGAATCGACGAAACCAAAATTGCGCGATATTGACTGTTACAGTATCAGGACCATAAACACTATTCACATTTTCAGCCGCCTGGCTTTTCGCCTTTATCGAAGAAAAACTGTAAAATATGGCGTATTTTCTCTTTTGGTGTCCATCTTTGACACGCGCTCAAACAATACTGACTCAAGCAATCACAAAACTGTCTGAGAAGTTTTTTTAGTACGAAATCTTATCTTTCTAACTCCATTTGGCGTAACCCGATCGCACTTATACAACGCGAGATACAGATTACTAAAGCCATCTATTGGAAAAATAATAGATTTCTTTTTACTACACCTTATATAAAGCATAATACTTTATATACTATGTAAGAAACGGATAATATCACGCCGTTACTCTGGCGTGTTCTTCAATGCGCTATTTACACGATATTCCGACTTTTGTTTCAACCGTCGAAGTAATCGTTATGCTGTATCGCGTTCTCTAAAAACCACTTAATAAAATTAATCAAATCCAAGCAACCTTTGTCCACACTTAATTCTTAAATAAGCAAGACCCAGGCAGCACAGTAACGTTTTAAAAATATATTTAAAATGTGGACGTGTTGGACGTTTTGGACATATTAAACATTCAGATTAGATTCATGGATATTTAAAAAATGTTTTAAAAGCATACAATATTATCACTTCGTTGGACTTCTTAAAAACGTCTTTTAGGACGCAATGGACTAAAACTGGATTAAATTAATATATTAAATAAATTTTAGACCACAATTAAGACAAAATTTTCAACACAGCACAGGATATCCATGGGATGTTCAAAAGACGTCTCCTCCACTAAAGTCCCTAAAATATCAGGGTCTGGCCATCTTCTCTTGTGATTGGCATGTCCATACAATAGCAGTACCAATCGAAAACGCAGATACATTCATATCATCAATTGAGAACAAACACACATATCAGACACGCACGTCATTTTTAGAACATGGCCAGATTCTGGTTTTCTAGGGACTCTACTCTCCATTGGCTTCTGACTACACACTGGAAACAAAAGATTCCAAACTCTTATCACTGCGAGCAGCAAGCTATTGCTGCTTGACGCTTGTCACTTGCTGTCTGAACTAAGCTCTAATTTGATAAATTTTCGTTACCGGAGGTAACAAAAGTAAAACTCCTCGTATGATCTTAAAAAATTTTTACTTGTCAAGTCAGCGAAAGCAACACGTTGCAAGAGATTTACAAAATTTTTTGCATAAGAAGAACATTTTAAAAATGTTCAAATATAAACATACTTTGTACATTGAATAACGTACGTTTTTAAAACATTCATAGTCCATGGACGTTTCCAAGTCTGGAATTTCAATTTGGTTCAAACGTCCAGTGGATGTCCTGTACTGTCTGGAGTATATTTGCCTTCAAGCCGCAAGATTTTTCAACTAAAACAAACAACTTTTTCCTTTGGCAAAATTGTGTTCAACGAATAGTTTTTGCAGGAGAGCAGGTTAAAGTTAACGAATGAGCACTCTTGGCTATGTGACGCTCAAGATCGGCGCGCGCTCCTCACTTTCTAGTCTTTGGCTAATATTAATAAACAATCAATATTAAGAATCTTGAATATTGAATTACTAAAGAATATTAAATTACTAATATACACTATATATGCACATATACGAGGTCTGTTCAAAAAGTATCGCGAATTTTGTGTTTTTTCAAAAATTATTTATTTATTCATGAATATCTATTTTGTCCCCTTCAAAGTAATCCCCATCAGATATTATACACTTGTGCCAACGTTTTTTCCAATCCTCGAAGCACTTCAAAAAATTATTTTTTGT
>NW_017304620.1:645883-665599 GCF_001594115.1 Trachymyrmex septentrionalis
AAAATTAAGTGCGCGGACGCATTCCGAATGTTGACTGTGGCATATGGTGAAGCTACCTTGGACCGAAGCAACGTTTATCGGTGGTACAAAATGTTCTCAGAGGGCCGAGAAGATGTGAACGACGAAGAGCGTGCCGGACGCCCGAGCACGTCAACAACAGATGAAAACATTGATGAAGTGAAGAAAATAGCATCATGAGTTCTTGCCACACGGTAGAACGGTCAATAAGGAATATTACCTGCAAGTTATGCGTAATTTGCGCGAAGCAATCCGCCAGAAACGCCCGGATTTGTGGAAGAACAACAATTGGCTTTTGCACCATGACAACGCCCCTGCTCACACATCGTTGCTTGTGCGCGAATTTTTAACCAAAAACAACACACTAATGATGCCGCAACCACCGTATTCCCCAGATCTGGCCCCCTGTGACTTTTTTTTGTTCCCGAAACTGAAGAGGCCCATGAAAGGACGACCCTACGCTACGATTGAGGAGATAAAGACGGCATCGAAGGAGGAGCTGAACAAGATCACAAAAAATAATTTTTTGAAGTTCTTCGAGGATTGGAAAAAACGTTGGCACAAGTGTATAATATCTGATGGGGATTACTTTGAAAGGGACAAAATAGATATTCATGAATAAATAAATAATTTTTGAAAAAACACAAAATTCGCGATACTTTTTGAACAGACCTCGTATATGTACTTGCATATATATCATATTGTAGTCTTTTTCAAACTGCGCGCCAAATTGTTTTTCCGAACTATAAACGCAATTAAAACTACTGATATATATGCAAATACATGTATAGTGTATATTAGTAATTCAAGATTGAATTATTTTAAGCAATGAAGATCCAGCTTCGATAATGTAATAGACATTTTAAATTTCTCGTATTGATTAATAAATAATGTCTTAAGAGGCTCTATTATGATTAGTTTATGGCATTTAAGACTACTTAAGATAGTCTTAAATAATAAGAACCAACTATGAACATTGTTGATGTTTTCTTATGTATTGTATTACTCAAAATATGAAAAGTTAACAAAACAAGTATTACTTTTATTTCTTCCGTAATAAAGAAATAAAAGAGTTATCTGATTCCATAGTACCATCTGAAAATAAAGACAAATATAAATAATAATATGCTTTGCGAGCTGTGTGAGTGTTTTATGGATAGAAAAATTTTTTTTTTAGATTCAATTAGATAAAAAACTGCATTTCTAATTCAGAACAACTTAAAAAACTAAAATTTTTTTTAATTAAAAAGAATAGAAACGTTTGTGCTTTATGCAATTTTTATAAATGAGTAAAAATACATTGGCATTAAAAGGGATTTCAACATTCGCACTTCTGAATATCCGAATCTAACTTAAACATGTACATCTCATTTTAAATTCCAAAAGTATACATATTTCAGCCACAAAAAACAGACTCATTAAAAACAGAACCATTATTATATTGTAGCAGAGAACTTGAGGCTTGCATTTATTAAAAAAAAAGTCGTTTACTAGACAATAAGAAAAAATTGTTTATTTGATTCAATTAATTTGTTTGTCTTTATTTCTTTTTGTTTTGTGTATGATGCTGTCACCTTGTACGAAAGGCTCGCTCGCCAAGGTGCCATGTAATAACGACGACTGTCTTTGTAATAATTTAAACTTTATTATTAAGTCGAATTAAGATTTGTTCAAAACGAGCGGTAAGCAATGTTCGTAATCCGATAATTGATATGTTTGGTTAGATGCATGTACAGGTAAGTCGCACTTGGTACGACGTTGAATAATTTCTCTCAGCTAAAAAGAATGTGTATTGCAAGCAGCAACAAGACCGACAAATCTCGCCAAAAACTCAGATAATATTCGCGCATTGAATGCCCTCGTGGTACGCGTATACCGATAACGTTACGTGACAAAATACAGCGTTGATACGCGATGAAACTTCGATGTGGTTTGCTCCGAATATTCGGGATAAGATGCGTTAAGCATAAATATTGATAGATGATCTGTATTGATCGGGATCGGTAAGCGAACTGAACAATCGCACGCGGAACGTGTACGCGATAATCAACTTTTCGAGTGTCGCGTAAGGGATCGCGTGTCATTTGAGATAGATAGCGTGATTAGAACAGGAGCGAGATATACTCATGTTTTGAATGAAATGTCGCCCGCAGGCGTGATCGAACAGGGACGGCTCGGAGTCTGTGAGCTGTTTACTTACCATCCCCGAGAATACATTTGAAATAAGTATGATTCCGGAACATACCCCCTCGAATGTAGGCATTCGAAATAATTCGCTTCACAGCACGCAAGATACGAGGGCAAGTCAATAAGTTTTTAGAAAAACATAGTAAAACACATTTTTTTTATCGATTTATTTTTATTTTTCAATATAGTCTCCTTTCAGCTCGAAACAATTGATTCAACGATTCTCCAACTTTTTCAAGCCGTCCGAATAATATGATTTGTCCAACCCTTCAAAATAAGTCTCTGTTTTGGCGATGAGCTGCTCTCTCTGGTGATGAATCTCTTTCCTCCAAACCATTTCTTCAGGTTTGGAAACAAGAAATAGTCGCACGGGGGTTAATCTGGCGAATATGCTGGATGGAGAAGCAATTCGTAGCGGAATTCGTTGAATTTGGCCATCGGTGCCGGGCACATGTGAATCCGTGCATTGTCTTGATGGAAGAGCATTTTCTTCTTCGCCAAATGGGGACATTTTTTTTTTAAATATTGTTGAAACGGTCTAATACGGCTGCATAGTAATCGCCATTGCTCGTTTGCTTCGACGGAAGGTAATTGATATGAATTATACCGCATGCATCCCAAAAAACTGTGACCATTACCTTTCCGGCCGACTTCACGGTCTTTGCTTTTTTTGGAGCTAGTTCACCCGGTGAAGTCCATTATTTTGACTGTTCCTTCGTCTCGTGTGTGAAGTAATAGATCCATGTTTCGTCCACAGTAATGAATCGACGCAGAAATGAAACCACGCGATGAATTCCGCTAAAAATTTGAAAGTAATCAGCTGAAAGATGCTACTTGTCAAAAAATAATGTGACATGACACTGCGAGTGCCCTCTGACAGATTTTCTAAGAACCTATTGACTTGCCCTCGTACAATAATACAATAATAAAAATGATTTGAAAATGCAATAATAGTATATACCAACGAAAATGATTTGAGAATACAAAGATCGTGGCGCAATACAGTTGGAGCTTAACATTTGCGATACTGGTAACATCAGATACGTTCAACAGAAACTTCGCCCGCCGTGACGAATCTTTAGATACTTCGGTATTGATCGTGACGGGTAGAAAACGAAGTTTCACAATTAGTCGCTTATATTCGGAACGATCTGTTAGTTACGACGCGAGTTAACTCGTCATCGCTGGGATAACACGCCGTAATCCGGCCAACTTTTCATTGACTCGGTGGAATCAGAGAGTTACGCATAAGGACATTTTGGGCGTTGTTGAAGGGTATGTAAGTAATCACCGGATCAAGACTTCCAAAAACTTTTGGTTATATGTTGAACCATTTGCCAAACAAAAATCTATTTTCATTTAAATCACACTTGGCTTCGGCGGAAGCGATAAGAGAGGTTCCAATCAAAAAATGACCGGGGGTCAAAGCATAATAATCGTCGAGATTATCGGAAACGGGAGCGATCGAACGCGAATTAAGACACGCCTCGATTCGACAGAGAAGCATAGACATCTCTTCAAAAGTTAACGTGTGGGGGCCGATGCATAGTTTTAAATAATGCTTGACAATTTTAACACTGGCCTCCCGCAAGCCGCCGAAGTGCGGCGACGCAGAGGGTAGGAAGTGCCATTCAGTTCCGTCGGTAGCGAATCGGTTTCAGAAGTTATGATTGCGAATTGCTTTTGCATACGCATTGGACAATTCGCAATCGGCGCCGTGAAACGTGGTTCCGTTCGGAATACATGGACGTCAGTAGTCCTCGGCGAGAAACAAATTATTGATATGCTACTATAAAGGTAAAAGAGGTATAATCGCTTACGAGCTCTAAATGTAGAACTTTGGTCATGAAGCATACGAATAAAGCGATATAGGCCTTTTACGATTTATGCCCTTATCGGGAGTCGTTCAGACAGCGATCGGATCTGCGTAATCAAGGCCGGTATGGATAAAGGCGCTAGCGGTGCGATTGACTCTCGCAGCCGGGAGGTCGCCGGGCACGTCGGCACGTTCACGCGTGCATGGTATGCACTTATAAAAAACGGATCGAACGGTAGCGCGAGCCCGGAGAATCCAGAATTCGTGTTGCAATGACGCGAGCGTTAATTAAGAACCGGCATGCAACCATTCTAAGATGATGATGCTGGATAATGAGTACTAACAGCGGATGTGCGCGTAAGACAATGGGGTTCCTCATCGCTCCTACGAGGCAAGCTCGACGGTGTCTCTCTCGAATACGAATGAATCTATCCTCGTCCACATAAGAATTAAGAACAGAGAGCGGGCTATTCTTCGGTACCGGGCGCTGATGTTTTAGAGCCGCAATCTTATTAAGAAACATGTGTGACTGCATGTTTTAGCAATTTTAAGCCAGTAACGTTTGACGTTTTGAATTTCTTCAGGCAGCAAAGTCACAGTATTAACTTGCGGGTTTTTAGAGTGTCGGAGTCGATTAAGAAAACGATAAGTAGTAGTTCGTAACAATTTTGGTCACGAAGAATAACGCAACACGAGATCCCAATTGGGCGTAGTGTGCTATGCATATACTGGAGGCTCTGGGCGTTGATCAAGAGGAATATCAGAGAGTACCGAAGGGTATGAGATCGACCAAGACTCGGGAGGATGATGCAACCATGGAGGGCCTGATCAACATAAATCATGTGTCTCGAAAAGATCGGGAGCGAGATGCGCAGTCCGCGGGATTGTCGTGTGTCGGAATATAACGCCAAGGAATTCCAGGAAGAAATGATTGCACAGCCGAAACACGATTGGCGACAAAGGTTTTCCATTGGAAAGGTGATTGACTCAACCAGGCAAGTGTAAGGGTGGAGTCCGTCCAGCAGTAGCACTCGAGATTCGGGAGTTGGAGCACAGAGCGCGCAAAATGCATCAAGCGAGCGAGAAGCACCGCAGCGGATAACTCCAATCGCGGGACGCTGATCGTTTTGAGAGAGGCTACTTTTGATGATAGAAGAGAGACGGTGATTGAGCCCTCTATATTAACGGTGCGAAGATACACTACTGCTGCAAACGCCGCAGTCGATGCGTCGGAAAACTCATAAAGGGCGTAGTGTAGAGTATGAGATCCGTAAGTAATCCAGCGCGAAATGCTAATTGCATTGTGTTCCGGAATTATCGTTACTTTTCATATTCTCGGAGCAGACAAATAACTCATCGACATCGAACAGTCAAAACACGAGCATATCTGTGCTAATCACGCTGTTTGTCTCAAATGGCACGCAACTCTCCTTGCGCAAATCCCGAAAACTGTTGATCGCGCACACGCTCCGTGTGAGAATCATCAGTTCGCCGCCCGATTCCGAATACACATTACATATCGCTCTTAGCTTTTAACGCATCTTTGCGAATATTAAGTGCGAACCAATCGACTTGTCGTCGCGTATCACCGGCATTACCGGTGCCTTCTGTCACATAACGTGATCGGTATACGCGTACCGTGAGACCGTTCAATGCGCGAGAATTACCGACGTTTCCAACGAGATTTGCCGGTCTCGTTACTGCTCGCAATACGCATTCTTTTGAACGGTAGCGAGAAATTACTCAACGTCGTACCAAGTGCGAATTACCTGTGCACGCATCGAACCGAACGCATCAATTGTCGCAATATTATTACTACGAACATCGCTTACCGCCTGCTTCGAACAAATCTTAATTCAATTCATAATAAAATTTAACTTATTACAATCATCATTATTATATGTCGCCTTGGCGAGCGAGCCTTCCATACAAAATGACACCAGCGACCCATCACAAAACACATTGAGACACGGAAGTCATTGATGGTAATCGGACTAGCAATCAAGAAGTTGGCTAGGGATTTCGTCATTCCACCGGCATTAGAGTGACCACAGTCGCTGCATAAAAATTTTAGCGATAAGACTGACGGGAGTAGCCCATCCTAAAGGATTGAAAAACTTGGTGATAGTCGACAGAATGGCTCGTTTGATTCTTTCGAGTGATGACGGTACGCGGAATTGAAAGATATCTAGCTTAGGATTCCAAAGTATTCCTAAGATTTTAAGATGCTCATCGTCTTGAAAAACCTTATGAGTGGCTAAACCATGATTGGCGAAACCGAGATCGGACAACAGAGCCGTGGCGTTGCTAGTCCATTTTCAAAGGGAAAAGCCTCCTTTCTTTAGTAACTCTATCAATTGATCGCGTGTTTGACGAGCAAGAATCTAGTCATCTGCACCGAAAGTGCAATCGTCGACATATGTTTGATGACATAAGACGGGAACCGCGAGTGGAAATTCAGTACCTTCATCGTCGACGAGTTGATCTATAGTAAAATCCGAAGGATAGGGAACGGCGGCTATGCCGTAGGTAACGGTAAGAAGACGGTAATCCGTGATTAGTTCACCAGGGTTGCTACACAATGCGCTGGTAATCGGTATCCCGGAAGTCTAACTAAGATTTGCCGATACATTTTAGCAATTGGCGGTAAATACGTAACGATATTGACGCCACTGCATTAGGACGATAGCTAAATCCCTCTGAAGTTTAGGGCTAATGAGCATATGGTCGGTCAACGTTTTGAGGTGCGGCATGAAGCGTTGAAGACCACTCGTAAGTGGGTGGTTGCACTGCTGTCACCTAAGATAGCGTAATGCGGAATACATATAAGTTTGCACTGGTTTGACAATTTCTGTCGGCTTTTAGTCATATGATCGAGTGTTTCGTCTTCTGCGAGAAATTCGCGGTACTCGGTACCGGTAAGTCGCTCGCGTTAATTGGGTTTCGAAGTAAGCGTTGTTCCAAGCGGTGAAAGCTCGAAACAGCAGTAGAGCGCGAATCGCCTATCGAGATAGGTGTTTCGTTTTTAAACGGTAGTCAGACGATATAGCGTCCCTCTGACGTACAGGAATGTGTGGCTCTGAAGTGCTCTTCGCACTAGTGCTCCTCAGGACTCCCAGGAGCTTTCTGAGGCACTTCCCAGAAGCGACGAAGATCGCGATCAAAAGTTTCAAGAACAACTCCGTAATGCGCAAACTTGGAAATTAATTCAGTAGTCGGAAACGAGGCTATTTGTCCAGAAAGGATCCAACCGAGAGTAGTATTTTGCGCGGTAGGCTCATGTTCGGAACCTTTTTGAACACTGTCGAGAATAAGCATGCCGAATAGATCGGCACCTATTATAATATCAATCGGATTCGAACTCATGGGGTCACAATCGGCAAGTTCCTGCGACGTGTTTCCAATTGTACGCGGTATCGACTCGATTCGGGAAATATTTCGTTAATGATCGAAGTATATGTTAAGTTTTGTTTCTTCAAAGGTGATTTATTATTTATAGAGATTACAGAAATATTTGCTTATATAATACATTTATCTTA
This sequence comes from Trachymyrmex septentrionalis, assembly GCF_001594115.1. Classification (NCBI taxonomy): domain Eukaryota; kingdom Metazoa; phylum Arthropoda; class Insecta; order Hymenoptera; family Formicidae; genus Trachymyrmex; species Trachymyrmex septentrionalis. Next base: position 653,444 of record NW_017304620.1, read on the forward strand.
CTTGTAACGCTATATATCTCTATACCGCCTCTTCTGCCGAACGCTCTCACATGATTAAGTCTATACGCTATGAGCGCCCCTACAGATATTCACTTATAGCTATACTAACATGGAGACATCCGTAATGTAAATTTACCGCGTAATTCAACAGTATAAACGCAGTCATAGTATAGGCAGGTCTGTCGTGATACGCCGGAGTAATCGTAATTTGGGCAGCATGACGCACGACGGACTGCATTTCGCTAATGCCGGTAATGGAAACGGAGCGATTAATTCTCGAAAAGCGTAGGCGTTGATCAAGCAATTCGGAGGTAAACTCAGAGACGGATCCCTGATCAAGGAGCGCACGAACGGTGACAAAACGTTTATGAAGCGAATAAACTCGCACGCGCGCAATCGCGAGCAAGATTTTGAAGCTCGACGCTACGGATTTTGATAATAAGTTCGTAGCGACGGCGGTTACATTCTCGCTACTCGTGGGTAACGATTGCTTAATGTCGACAGGCTGAACGGAAATTATCGAAATGTAACAATGTGTGATGCCGTTTACTACACTGTCAACACGCGCGGGGATTTGTATAATCTTTCACAGCATGCTTCGTACTGAAACAGTTCACACAGCGTTTCTAGTTTTTAATGAATTCAAAACGTTGGAATGGAGTTTGCTTTAAGAACGTAGAACATTGATACAATAGATGGTTCGCATGGCACAATGAGCACAAGAATGGAACGGTAGACGTGGTATGTAAGGCGAGAGTTTTCTTTTTAGAGATCGTCTGTAACTTCTTCGTTGCATTCGCGGATGCAAACGTGCAAATGCGAGATGCGAGAAATTGATCAGTTCGCGATAACGCGGGTAATCTATAGTATCGCCGAGTTTAAGTTCCTAAGTTTTTCGCGATGATTTATCGAATTTTTGTGCAACTAGAAAAACAAGCCAATTATCCCAAGTTCAGTAGCGCAACCGAGATTGCTCAGAGTATCGCTTTATTGATTTAATCGCGAAGCGTGCGGAGATCGTTAGAAGTTTCTGTCGTAAGTGAAGATAAATTGAAAAGCGATTATAAATGTATCGTAATAAGACGACGTTTATTGTCGTACCGAGAATATTCTACGCGATGAAATTATCATTGGTTACGGCGAGGTCAAAAGCGTTACTTGCATCCCCCTTTACACACGAATACAAATAATGCATGCGCTCGACATTTGTTAAACTTTGATCATCATGGATCATCGATTTAAATTTATCGCGAAAGCTTTCCCATTTATCAAAACTCCCGTCGAAGGTCGACAGGTTGATCCTCGGGAGATGCGACGATGACCGGAAAGAGTTATTGAGACTACTTATGTCATGTGCAGCGAGACGGGATTTGCGGACTTCGTGACCGTCCAGTACTTCAGCCATGTAGTCGGCAGCTTCGTGGTAATCCTCACACGTCAGAAAGTCCTGTGTGAAGTACGCATGGGTTGCCTTCAATTTTTCGTCCGCAGCAAGCGTAATTTTACAATCCAGCTCTTGGAATCTGACGAAGGTCTCCTTGAGGATTGCGAGACGTTGGCGCGTTATAGCATATGTTATCTTAGCTTGTCTCAGCTTCTTAAAATTAGTAAGCGTGCGAGATATGGCGCCCATCTGCTGGTTTTGTATACTCATCAGTTCATCGAGACATGATTTTCAACGGAAAAGGCACGACTCGGAATGTTCGAGTTAAGCAAAAAAATAACTTTCCTTGGCGACGATCCGGTTCGAAGGACCAAAATATGTTTTGTGTATGACGCTGGTGTCACCTTGTATGGAAGGCTCGCTTGCCAAGGCGGCGTGTAATAACGACGACTCTCTTTGTTGTAATAATTTAAACTTTATTGTTGAGTCAAATTAAGATTTGTTCGAAGCGGGCGGTAGGCCATGCTCGTAATTCGATAATTGATACGTTTGCTTAGATGCGTGCACAGGTAATTCACATTTGGTATGACGTTGAATAATTTCTTACAATAGAAAGAATGTGTATTGTGAGCAGCAACGTGACCGGTAAATCTCGCCGGAAACTCAGATAATACTCGCGCATTGAATGCTCTCGCATATATCAGTAACGTTACGTAACAAAATACAGCGTTGATACGCGATGAAACTTCAATGTAGCTCGCTCTGAATATTCGGGATAAGATGCGTTAAGCATGAATATCGATAGATGATCCATATTGATTGGGATCGGGAAGCGAACTGAATATTCACACACGGAACGTGTGCGCGATAGTGAACTTTTCGAGCGTCGTGCAAAGGGGGTCGCGTGCTATCTGAGATAGATAGCGTGATTAGAACAGGAGCGAGATATACTCATGTTTTGAATGAAATGTCGCCCGCAGGCGTGATCGAACAGGGACGGCTCGGAGTCTATGAGCTGTTTACTTATCATCCCCGAGAATACATTTGAAATAACGATAATTTCGGAACACTTTTGTTAAAGAATGTATCTAACAAATCTAAGGAGGTCTAGGTATATAACTCATGGAGTTTGGCAAATTTGATATTAAGATAGAGAGAGCTTTTGACGTTGTAAATATAATGTAATACGTAACATTTAAGAGCCAATGCACTAAAGGATCGAAGTTATAAAATTTTAAAGTTTGAAATAGCTGCAGGGTATCATAGTAAACGTGACGGGTATCATAGTAAACAGCTAGTCGTTGTCACGTGTTCGAGGCAGACTAGGTACCGCAGGCAATTGAATCGCTTATAGTTTGACTTATGGTCCTTGTAATTTACGTAAAATTTATATTTTAATATAAATCGGCGTATTGCCGATTTTTGGCAATACAAGATTAAGAATGTAACTATATTTTCGATGACAAAATACCGTTTAAAATGCTCAATTTCACGGATTCTGCATTCCTCCTCAGGAATTGTGATACCAGCAGACCGAGCAATTATAATGTGGTCGTGGATCACTCCACACTCAAAATTTAGCTTAGTGTGAAAATCCACACCAAAGGAATTTCTTAGAATTCCACATCCAAAAATTGAATCAATTAAAAATCAATTGTGAACTTTTTAAAATATTGTGTGCGGATATTTATGATGACAGTATAATTGCGCGCATAGCAGAGATTCAACTTTTAAAACTCATTTATACTGGCCGTAACTGTGTGCCGTATACTGTAATAATTGACTAACACAGTCGAGCATTCCTCTCTTACAATTGAATGAGAGCGGAATACTCGAATGTAATTAATCAATTCTTACAAATTACGGCATACGATTACGGTCAATATAAATGATCCCTTACCGACTATTAGACAGAGCGTCAAAATTTGCAAAAAAAAGGGGGAACGGCAACAAAGAGCATAAAAAAAATAAAAAAAGGTTATTTTGTACTTTCCTTCCTTCTTTCGTTAGTCAAAAATTCCACACCCACGAACGCGGTAAATTGCTGGCTCTGAATACCAGTATTCCTCATTAGTTTTCTCGCTAATATTGTACTGAGGAACTCTGTCGTCTCACGCAATTTCATTTTTCATAGACCTCATTCATACATAGAAAACACAAATTATCCGCATTGTCTAATTGTAACATCGACCGTTTTGCCACGTCTTCGAACGTTAAGGTAGTACTAGCATAAAATGATTTTCTTATAAATATGATAAATTTTGACATACAAGTAAGTTAAAGTGCTCTCTGTATTTGTGTGCAATTAGAAACATATTGATCATCTAGTTTTTGAGATAATTGCAATCAAAATATGCAGTTTATCATGTGAAGAGGGGCGAAATTTAACGAAACAGTGAGAAAACGCTAAAAAATCTTAATGACGGGTGACAGAAGTATCGGAGGAGTGCAATTCGGAGTTAAGGTATAAAAGATTGTGGAGGTAAAAAATGAAACATTAATGAATATCTAACCAATCGGAACTGGTGAAAGAGGAAAATAGGTAGTCGTATTTCGGATATGAAAAGAGGCAAGAGTTTTGAATAATTGGATGCGTTGAATACGAGATAACAAATCTGAGCTAGTAAAGGAATGTATAATACTACGTCGGCGTAATCAAACGAAGAAACTATAAGAAGTTTTGGAAGATTAAAAGTTTTTGAGAAATATTTAGGATATGATGAAAAAGATATAAAAGACGAAAATGAAGGAATGACATTTAACGGAGACTGAGTATAGAAAGTTCAAGAAGAATCAAAGTGGACTCCAAGAATTTTAATGGAGGCTGAGCATAAAATTGTGACATATGGAAACTGGAATAAAGAAAATATTAACATTGATAGGAAGATTGAAAAGTTGAAATTGGCAGTAATTCGCATTAATAATAAAAACATTAAAAACATTAAATACAGCTTCTCTACGACGGAATCGCGAAATACTGTCTCTGAATTTGTACCTTCTAAAATCAATCAAATTTCTACTAAAGAATTGACAGTTAGTATTTCTAACGTAGTACATCACATTAATGTCAGTCCCGAGAAATTTGTCTTAAACTATAAACTTGATAATTTTAACAAAGACTGGCTAATTAATCTCAGTAATATAGATATTCCGGACAAAGCAAAATATATTTTACAATTAAGGCAACGTTTCAATCTTCCTAACAATGTCACTAATAAAGAGAAAATTATGTTTGAATTTATAAAACACATAGAAAACAATATTAATTTAGATGATCGAACAAAAAATCTAATCAGGAAAGACATCATACCGATTCTTAATAGTATAAAATACAGTTTCTCCTAACAGAGTTTAATAGACTCCTTATTACGAGGGTGATCCCAGAAGTACCCGACCTGATGTACAGATGGCGGTTGTTGTATTAAAAAAATCACTGTAGGGGAAAGCACCAACTTTCTAAAGCTTAACTATGAAGTTTGAAGACGCTACGTTGTTCAGTATTTGTTTGGCAGCCATCAATAGTGGACGATCTCGGTGAATTTGCAAAGATGGAAAAAATTGGTCATCGTTATGTGATACAATACTTTCATTTGAAAGGTCTTAGTCCAACCAATATCAAAGCCGAGCTGGATTCTACTCTGGAGGAGTCTGCTCCTTCGTTTACAACAGTAAAATATTGGGTGGCAGAGTTTAAACGAAGCCGTACGAGCTGCGAAGACGAATATCGCAGTGGTCGACCAAGTGAGGTGGCCATTCCAGAAATGGTGAAGAAAATCCACAAAATGGTATTGGGTGACCGTCGATTGAAAGTGCGCGAGCTAGCAGACATGGTAAACATTTCAAAAAGTGCTGTACATCGCATATTGACTGAAAATTTGGAGATGAGAAAGCTGTGCGCAAGGTAGGTGCCGCGCTTGCTCACAATCGAACAAAAGCAGCGTCAAGAGGATGTTTCAATCGAGTGTTTGGCGATGTTTCGCAGCAACAAAGCCGAATTTTTGCGCCGATTCATAACCATGGATAAAACATGGGTCCACCACTTCACACCTGAAACGAAGGAACAGTCGAAGCAATGGACTGAAAAGGGGGAATCGGCTCCGAAAAAAGCAAAAATAGTTCCATCGGCAGGCAAGATCATGGCGTCAGTTTTCTGGGATGCGCGTGGCATAATTTTCATTGATTACCTTCAGAAAGGAAGAACAATCAATGGCGAGTATTATGCGAACTTATTGCAGCGTTTGGGTGATGAAATCAAGGAAAAACGGCCACATTTGACGAAAAAGAAAGTGTTGTTTCATCAAGACAATGCACCAGTTCACACATCCATTATCGCGATGGCCAAAATCAATGAGTTAAAGTTCGAATTGCTTTCCCACGCATCCTATTCGCCAGATTTAGCCCCCTCGGATTATTTTCTCTTTCCAAACTTGAAAAAAATGGCTCGGCGGTAGAAGATTTACCAACAATGAAGAGGTGGAGTCTGCGGTTAATGGCTATTTTGAGGAGTTCAACGATTCTTACTATAAACAGGCCATCGAAGCTATTGAACATCGCTGGGACAAGTGTATCGAGCTAAAAGGAGACTATGTTGAGAAAGATATATTTTCCCAAATTTTTTGTGTTTTCTTTGTTAGATCGGGTACTTCTGGGACTACCCTCGTAAAACTTGGACTGAAAGAACTCAAACTATTTGACTAATCATCCAAATCTTTTAATAACTAGAGCTGACAAGGATAACACCGCAGTAATTTTAACCACTAAGGACTATATAGATAAAATGCAAAAAATTCTCTCGGATAATAACACTTATAGAATGATAAAAAAAGATCCTACCAATAAACTGACTACGGTAATACGATCGCTCTTAACATGTTGGAAATCAAAGGGCTTTATCGATTAATTCGTATATAAAAAATTGTATGTTTTCGATGGAGATTTACCGAGATCGTATGGGCTTTCAAAAGTACACAAGGATGGCATCCCTCTAAGAATGATCAATAGTCTCTTTTACAAGTTAGCTGTTTTTTTGAAAGATATTATTGACAAAAGTTTAAATAAAAATTTCAGTTACATAAAAAACAGTTTCGATTTAGTTAAGAAAATTAATGGGTTGCCTTTGCAGGAGGATTACCGAATTGTTTTTTTTTTTTTTTACATTTCGTCTATGTACTCTAACATTCCTAATGAATTGGCGTTAAAGAGTGTTTTGGGTAGATGGGACTTGATTTGTAATAATACATCTATCCCTCTTCATGAGTTTAAAAGAGCCATTTCCATCATTTTAAATTCTACTTTCTTTAAGTTTAATGACAATATTTACGAACAAATATTTGGTCTGCCCATGGGATTTTTTCTTTCTCCAATTTTAGCGGATGTTGTGATTCAGGATTTGGAGAGCAACATTTTTAATACACTCACCACGCACATTCCATTTTATTATCGGTATGTGGATGATATTGTTTTTGCGGCTCCGAATAATCTTATTAGTAGCATTTTGGATTCTTTCAATTCGTACCATGAGCGTATCAATTTTACGGTTGATTATGGCGATGATAGAGGCATAAACTTTTTGGATGTCAAAGTGTTGATTGAGAACGGAAGAGTTATTTTTGACATATACAAGAAGCCTACTCGGGTATCTTAACTTTTTTTCCAATCACCCTATCAAATACAAAAAAGGTGTTGTGATTGGTTGGATAGGTTTGTTCAATAGAATTTTATTTCTTTCCCATCCTAAATTCCATAACATCAATATCAGTTCCTTAATCATCACTCTCCAACGGAACGGATACCCTTTATAATTTTTATTTTCAACGATAAATAATAGAATTAAAACTTTGTCAGTAAAAAGAATTTTGATTTTATTAAAGAACAAAATGTCAACTCCAACGCAGATATGTCTATCATTAACAAAAAATTTTTTACCATTCCGTACCTAAAGAGAACTTCCGAAAAATTCAAATTAGCTTTAAATAAGTTTCATTTTGATTTGGTGTACAAACCAATGAACAGCATGAATAGGTTCATAAAAACAGGCAAAGAGAAGATTAAAAAAGAAGAACATTCGAATGTCGTGTACCAAGTCAATTGTAAGGATTGCAATCATTCATATGTTGGTCAGACCAAAAGGAAATTAAAAACTCATCTTAAAGAACACATAAATGATTTAAAAAAAACCTACTAATTCTGGTTCGGTTATTTCATGTCATAGACTGGATAGGGACCATGAAATTGATTGGGAAAACGCCAAAATACTGGATTCAGAATGTTTCTACTAAAGGTTGGTTTCGGAACTGATACATATCAAATTGCAAAAAAATGGTTTAAACAAACAAAGTGATACCAAACGGTTTCCCGAAATCTATCTCCCACTTATTGAAAATAGTCTTATGCCCCACTCCTAATATTTCTCCTTCCTTTCTCGTTTACTCTTCCTCTCCTTTCTTAATATAAATAGACCACGGTTTCGTTGGCTTTTGTCATTGTCAAGAGTAAAATTCAGTAATTACTAAAATTTGCTACATACTTTTGTTGTACCGATGAGTCTTTGTGCCCTAAGATACGTGTAAGTTCTGTTCTTTTTACAATTTCAAATTAAAAAATTTTTTGGGTTTTTGTTGTTGCCAATTTTTATCGTTTAATGATTATGTTCTTACATAAAGAATAAAGGAAATATAAATTTATTTTAAATTAAATTTTGTTCTTTGTATTTTTGTTTTACAATAGAACTTGATAATTGCGTGTCTTTTCATGAAGGGTTCATTGTTTTTTTTTTTAAGAATAAAGATAAATAGTATTAGTACACTGTAACAAAACTCCTATCTTATTTTCATATTGTTGTGAAGAAAAACAAAGTTTTTTTTATGTAAATTTCAACGAATTCTTGCGATTGTTAATATCATATAATTTTTATCTATCTATTTCTATTTTAACATCTGACTTGCGTTTTAGTTCTAAGTTTTAGTTCTTTAATGTTGTCATCTTTTCTTGTACTGAGGATGGTCAAATCTTGACCGAAACGTCTACTTATTTATTTAACTTTTTAAAAATATATGACTTGTTTACATCTTTTGTTGTGGCTGTATGCTTTTTATTATTTAACAATTGTGACATAGTTTAAAGAGACGTTAAAGGAAGAAAAAGCGAGATAGCGAGGATGCGGAACCAGCGATTAACGAACAAGATTTAGAAGAATTTAAATAAAGAGAATTAACAGAGACCCATTCAGCAACAGATTTAATATCAAAATTCAGAGCCGCCGCATCCGAGAGAGAGTCAGATGTTCTCAAAGAAAGAAAAGAGAACAATAGTCAGCATATATCAGAAGTTTGCAGTTAATAGAGATAGAGGAAAATCTTCGGTTTTCAATATTGTTATTTTAATTAAACTGAGGCTTTAATACAGGAGAGATGAAACATCTAATAAAAAATCACATGAGAATACATTGTAGCAAAATAAATTTAAAAATATATAAATAAAAATAGTGAATATTATTATCTTCAACCTACTGAAGATAATCTGACTTCTTTCTCGTTCTTCTTTCTCCTCTTCCCCCCCCCTCTCTCTCTCTCTCCTCTCCCCCTCTCTTCCCCCTCTTTCCTCCCTCCTTCCTCCCATCCTCCCTCCCTTCCTACCTCCCTTCTTCCCTCTCTTTCGTTTTCTTCTTTCACTTCCACAGTTTTCTGTGTTTCTTCTTCTTCGCATTCCTTGAATTATCGTCGTCATTAGCTTTTTCCTCCTTCTTCTTCGCCTCCTTTTCCTCTACTACTTTTTCCTCTTTCTATTCTTCTTCTCTTCGCCTTCTGACTCTTTCTCTTCTTCATCTTCATATACTAAAAAGTAACATTTCGTCATTTATATAAACTTATTTTGGATTTTCACTAACGTTTTAAAACTTACGTATGGCGAAATAACGGGATGTTTCGGGCTTGGCAGGCTTGGGAAGATAAGAATATTCGAATTTTATCATCTAAAACTAAATTATTATATTTATTTATATATTTGAAACAATCTAACTTTTACTGCTCGTCGGTACGAGATAGGAAAAATTTAATATTCGGTTCGGGAATGAAAGAAGTTCAAAGTAGGTAAAAAGAAAACACAATAACTTTATAAAAAAATAAATTTATAAAATATAAATATAAATATAAATATAAATTTATACAATTAATATATTTATTAATTGTACACTAATTAGAGACGTTGCACACAAATAGCTAGATTAGTAATTATTTATTACACAAAACAAAATATACGGCATAACGTATATTCGTGGTGATTTAAATGTACGCAAACCGTATTTTGTTTGATTGGAATGCGGAATTCGCGGAAATTGTGGTCAAATTCACTAACAGTGAGTCGCTGATTTGTGGAACAAATTTGACAGGTGAGACACCAAATACCATGAGCGCGATGCTTACTATGACAACACACTCATACACGTTACAAGAGCGCGAGTATACGCTAGTTGTATCAATAATATGTGGATGCGTAAATCGCAAATTGCGGTAATGGAGTTCCGATAAAAGTGCCTTCCCTTTTCGAAATGCAACGGCGGTGGCTGTTAAGAACGCTCGGCAGAGGCAAAGAACATTTCACCCTTGTTTTCTTGCAGAAGCCATAAGGTTGATAAGCGAGATAACCGAGAACACTCAACCGAGACTTAGAACGCTCTATTCCAAGACGGTACGGGACCACATCGGTCGGGAAGTTGTGTAAGCGGCTCGTCGACTGAACGCTTAGCGGAGGCAGAGAATGATCTACCTCCTTGGGTTGTCAGGTAGACAGTGAAAATGAGAACTTTTGTTATGTACGGGACGCTAGTTACCGCGCCGTTCCGCGAAAAAATTGCTTCGTAAGATGCAGTCGAGAATGGAATTCCTCTCAATTGTACTGCAAATAAAGGAGATACTCACTGGCTGGTCAAATAGTAGCTTTATTTTACGCAACGGAGACAGTACACGCGCGAACAATTACGACCATTACAATTCTAGGCTTCTAATCTTCTTCCTGCGCGATCTTCGTGGGCAGAGCCACTCGAGAGGGAAGAAGGTAACGAATCATGCCGAATCGGCCCCAAAATCGTACGCTGAAGAGTTTTACGCGAGGGAAACTAGTGCGCAGCAACCGCAAGCGATTTTGAATTGATCGTACCGAACAACGCCACAATATATAATAAGTATGGACATTGAGTGTCGGCACCTTTGATGTAGTGGGTTCCAGGTCACATGACTCATCGCCATGTTATGGGGAAAAGCGCTTATAAATTTGAATTTTTATAAAGCTACAGAATGATTTTTCTAAAAAAAAGACGTAATTCGATTATGTCATGAAAATTGTTTATAGCGAGTATATTTTTAAATCAAAATGATAATAATATAATACGAGTATAATGTTAACAAACTCATTATATGAAGATAATATTCACATTAATAATAATAATTATTATTATACAGTAATAAGTAAATTAAAAATAATAAATTGATTAAATGTTATATGAAAATTGTAATTAAATAATTATGTATGAAAAAATAATATATTGCATGAAAATTGTAATTAAATGTGAAGTTGTATAATAATTTAATAATATGCGTACACGCACGCACGCACGCACGCACACACACATACACACATGCATACTTTATTACGAGAATACTTTATCGTACACAAATATAACAGTTTACACAATATAGTGTCTTTGAAAAAATTTGATTTAATTTTTTAGTAAAATTTAATTTTATTAATTATATTTTATGGGAAGAAGATCTCACCAATCTAACTTGCAATTTCAACAGCTCTATATTCCTGATTGAAAACCGACGCATACGCTCTAAAAATTGGAGATCACATAAAAAGTTCAGTGTCCATACTATATGTACTTATACTGTAACAATGCTGCCCGCCTTGAAAAGAGGATCTTTCAATACATAACAACTAGGAACAGCAAAAATAATTGGAAGGAAATTCTAGAATTTGCCTCTTGCAGTCTGAAATAAGCTAACGTTATCAGCTAAAATATCGAAATGGCTGCGCGTAAGCGAGGAATAAATTTAAGGGGGGAACCTCATGTAAATGGCCTGTTTTTCAGGAATTTTTTTTGAAAAATGTAATGCGTAGATTAATTTGCAATTTAAGGCACAATTTATTTACGTTATAATATTGAAAGAAAATATTTTTTTAAGACTAATCGTTAAGAATAAAACGGTGCAATGGCGGCTTGAAAACAGCGTCTTGAAAATGCGCCGTGCAGCATACAGGTCACAAAAATGATCTGAAACAAAAAATACAAAATGGGTTCTTTAATTTATGCAAAAACGCTCAGCATGACGGTCCCCTTTTATTAAAATTTGCAAATTTACAAAAATGGCGAAGTTTTGAAAAAAAAAGGATTTTCTTTTATAAACAATTGTTAATAACAATGTTTTAAATAAAAAAAATAAAAATCGGAGCTCGTCATGCTGAGGTCAAATATCTATAGAATTTCTATACCAAATTTCATAAAGATCGAATGATTAGTTTTTGAGCTACGTTGCACGGCGTGCGAAATTTTGCGTTTCGAGAAAAACGCGTTTAAAGTTTGAGTAATAGAAAAATCGTGAAAAAATTCGTAATTCGTTCTAACTTACCGCAGTTTTTTGCTAATCCAGGGCCATTCCAGGGCGATTCCAGGGCCATAGAGTAGACCCTCCTCTTCTTCAAACTGTTCTAATTGAGCCGTTTTTTGCTGTTGTCGAAAAGTACGAGCCTCTTTGGTGGCATCAAGAGAGCGGCGC